>NW_028270159.1:86945677-87262279 GCF_037043375.1 Chiloscyllium plagiosum
CTGCCACCTGTGCTCAATGAACCTCCATCCCAGACTAACCTGTCATGATTAGATATTTAGCTACCCCATCTATGACAATGTTTTCCTGTCCCAAGCTGACTCTACTAACTACTAATTAGATATTTAATGTCATATCCTGTTACAAGTGCCTCAAGCAGGCTGACTCTACTATCAATTAAAGTCATGTCCTAAGTATGTGCTGTAACGACGTTTCCCAAACTGCCATGATGATATTTAGTCGGCGAGGCTGACTTTACTAATTGGTATTATCTCAGCCTGCCATAGTAACCTTTCAACCCAGTCTGACTCTGCTAATTGGTGTAGCAGCATTCCACTATTCTTATCCCATCCTGCCACACTGGCCCCATTCTGCCCTAGTGACCTTTTGACGAGTGTAGCATTCCGTAGACCACCTGTAACAAAACGCCAGTAGTTTCCATGCCTTTACCCTTCCCATGCTTTCATGCTCTGTATTTTCTGTACATTGTTCGGTTCTTTCATCAGATATCTGTTTAATTTCACCCCAGTTTCCAGTGCCTGGTCCTAATCCAAGTGTGCTATAGCTTCTCAAGTATTCTGTTAAATACTCCTGAAATGTTTTACTGACTCATACCTTTACCACACGGTCACACAGTGAATTCCAAACAAACAACACTCTAAGAGTGAAAACGTTCTTCCAAAATCTCGTCTGAGCACCTTCTCCCTTGTGTTTAACGGAGATCCCTGGTTGTTAACTCTTCCCATATGAAGTTTGTTCCTATCACGCATGTCGATCCCCTTAATGTGCACCTTAATCACTTCCTCACTCAGCCTTCTCCGCTCTCAGATAAAAAGCCTGAGCAGAGCTCGTCTATCCTCGCCACGGCGATAGTGCCGTGCTGGAAAAGTACAGCAGGTCAGGCAACATCCCGGATGCTGGAGAATCGACGTTTCTGGCGTAAGTCATTCATCAGGAATGAGGCTTGTTGGTTGGCGCTGGGAAATAAATGGGTGGGGGTTGGAGTTGGGTGGAAAGCGAATGGTGGAGCGAGGCAGGGGTGGAGGTGATATGTCAGATGGGGAGAGATGTATGGGTCCGGAGCGTGGTGCTGAGTTTGATGCTTCAGACTGTAATAATGTGGGGCGAGGGGAAATGAGGAAATCGTTGAAATCCACATTTTTTTCCGTTTGTTTGCAGGGTCCCAAGCAAGAATATGAGGCATTCATCTTCCAGGCGTCTGGTGGTAACGGTTTTGTGGTGGCTTATGCCCGATACGTCGATTATCCTGCTCTGCACTTCACATGACAGGAGAGATGTGAATAACAAAGACTAAAAAAAGGACAAAGACTTATAGATACAGTGTTAATTGAATTATACACATTGCATACAGAAGCCATTTGGCCAGTTGAGTCTGCACTGTGCCGTGGAAGAGATTCACACTGCCCCACTCTATCTTTCTAAACCCGCATTTGTGATCCACCTACGAAAATAGAAATTGCTCCAAAAGCTTAGTGAGTCAGGAAGCATCAGTGGAGAGAAATCGGGGTTAACATTGCAAATTAAAAACAGTTCCGAGGAAGGGTCTGTTGACCTGAAACGGTCATTCCGTATTCCCTGAGCTGCAATTCTGACTTTTGTCTCTGATTTAATACACTTACAGTCCATTTAGATTTTGTTTGCCATTAACCCGAATTGCACACCTTTGCACTGTGGGAAGGTATCGGAACAGCCAGAGGAAATTCACAAGGAAGAGAGAGAGAGCATGAGAGTGCAAATTCCACACAGTCAGTCAAACAAGTCTGGAATCAAACGCCGGTTTCTGGCGTAGAAAGGTGCAGTTCTATCCACTGAGCTATCCCAATATGCAAGCATTCATCCTGGAAATGAATTGAACCTGATCTCACGCAGTGACAGGCGGTGGTACTATCCAGGAATTTTATGCAAAAAGAAGCCTATTTGGTATTGTTGGAAATTAACATTCACTTAACTATCTGAACGCTTCTTAAAATCACTTGGCCTATAGCCTCGTCTGACGTGGCATCACAAAATTCACATCTGAATACTTCTGAAAGTTATGAGGATTTCTGCCTCTCCAACCTTTGCATGCACTGACTTCCAGTTTTCAACCCACCGCTGTTTCAAAACATTTGTCTGCGCATTCACTCAAATGTATCCTATGCCACCCGACCCCTCCCCCCGTGATCGATCTCACCATCAAAGAGAAACGTTTATTTCAGTCTACACCATCCATATTCCTGATTATTTTGTTCATCTCAATCATGTCTCCTCTCAATTTCTTCTGCTATAAGAAAAACACCTCCAGACTATCCAATTTCTCTTCATAATTGAAACTCTTCTACCCAGATAATATCCTGGTAAATCTCTCCTGCATCATCCCAGTGCTATCATATCCGTGGGTATCATGCGAATTGCAGAACAGCACACAATAGGCTAGATAGAGCCAAATGAGCAAGTGAAATAAATGATGTAGAAGTCCACAGAAAGAGGTACTTTCCAATAAATTTTCTTTTCCTCACTGCTACCCTGTGTCCTTTTCCTGAACCTGATGTTCCAATAATCTATGGTCCATGTTGTAAAAGCTGCTACATGAGAAATGATCTCACAACCACGATATCGAAATAGAATGATTTGTTTGAAAGTGAGGACGTGGTTCGTATATGATGGTACAGAGGCGCATGAAATGCCAAAGCTGGGAGTGTTCCTGGTCAAACGCGGGGAGGAAGAGCATATTTGTCTCCGTTTATTAGATTATTAAGATACAAAAGCAGCATTAATCCGCACTGCAGATTGGCTCAGCGGAAGCGTGCTGGAGTCTTAAGCGAGAGGTCGATTAATTGAAACCATTCTCTGAAAATTTCCTTAGCAATGCGCTGTTTTGTCACTTTGACAGTAAGAGCTGTTTTTGATCACATCGTCTCCAAATCAGCCTTTTGCTCCCAGTAAACACTCCAATCCAGCGTATATCTTTTATTCCAACACAGCCACATGTCATATTCGAATTCCCTCTGTGATAATTGGAATTGACAATGTCATTCTCTGAGATGTAGCAATGTCGCATGAAGTTGGTCGTGTAGGGAACACAGAGGAACAGAGAAAACAGAAAATTTACAGCCCAAGAACAGACCCTTTGGACGTCGAAACCTGAGCTGATCCACTGTCAAAACCTATTACCCAATTCCAAACCATCTGTATCCTTCTGCACCCCATCTTCTCATGCATCTGTCCAGAGACACCTGAAATGAATCTACCGTGCTTGCCTCTACTACCTCTGCTGGCAACACTATCCAAGTAGTTACCACCCTCTGTGTAAAATACTTCCAACATCGAACTCTCTTAAACTTTTCACCTCTCACCTTGAACGTGTGACATCTCATTACTGAATCCCTCACCTTGGGAAAAAGCTTATCTCTATCCACCCTGGCTATACTCTTCATGATTTTGTAGATGTCAATCAGGTCGCCCTCAATCTTGTTTTCTTTAATGAAAACAAACATTACAGAATCAACCTCTCTTCAGAATTAGCACCTTCCATACCAGACAGCACCCTCATAAACCTTCTCTGCACTCTTTGTTAAATGTGCACATCGTTTTGGTACTTTGGCGACCAGAACAGTACACAACATTCTAAATGCGGTGGAACCAAAATCTTCTACATTTTAGCATGCAGGCTCTTCTGCTCAATGCACCGTCCTGTGAAGGCCAGCACGTCATATGCCTTCTTGTCCACTCAATCCACCTGTGCAGCTACATTCAGGGTACAAAGGATCTGAACTCCCAGATCGCTCTGCTCATCAACTTTTCCCAAGGCTCTTCCGTTTACAGTATACTTCGCTCGAGAATTTAACTTCCCAAAATGCATTACCTCACATTTGCCTGGATTCAACTCCATCTGCCAATTCTCTGCTCAACTCTGCTGTCTATCTATATTCTCCTTCATTCTTTGACAGTCCACTATGCTTTCTGCGACTCCACCAATCTTCGTGTTATCTGCAAATGTAATGGCGATATTTGGGCTAGCAAGCCTTGGAGAATGGAGCATCGCAGCTGGTAGTAATTAGATTTGATGAATAAAATCTGGCATATAAACCGGCTCAGAGGAAGAGTGACAAAAAGTTTTAATTTGCTGAAAAACCATTCTTTCATTTCCCTGCAAACGGGAAATCTACCGTCCTTAACAAGACCAGCAAATATATGTCTCCAGTCGCACAATAGTACGGTTCACCCATAAATTCCCTCTGACTCAGATCAATGAGAGTTAAGGATGCACAACAAGTGCTGTTCAGACTATGATGGCCACACTCCGTGGGAGAATAAGGAAGGATAAAAAAGACACATGGATGACGGGGATAATTGGGAGTCGTCTCAGCGTGGACTCAAATTCAACTGCTTATCCAAACTAAACAGACACAAGGATACCCACGCCGCAATGAAGTCAGGTCCATGTGGGCGGGGTCTGCAGGAAGGGATTCAATTACCCGCTGAAGTGTAAGCTCACTTGTTCAGTCACAACTTGGACAGGTCATTCACCACTTCCACATGTGAGAAGGAATCAGTCAGGAGACCAACCTGCAGAGTCACCATAAGGTTTACAAATGACAGCAAGGGTCCGATTCTGCTGTTATTTCAGGTATTCATCCCATCCAAAAATGAACCATATTTGGATGCCTGTTTCCAGTGGAGTACCACTGTTTCCTGATGTAGAACAATAATTCAAACTTAGTTGTATGTGTCATGATTTAGAAGTTTACAGAAGATACAACAATTTGTTATGTAGGTGACTATGATGAATAATGTCAGGTACCGCAGGGATGTAACAATCAGGTAGAAAGGAAACGTGGCGAATGTAATTGAATCCAGACCAATAAGTCCTAATGAATGTGGGGAGTTGAAACAATAACAGTGAGGATTTTGAGTGGTGTGCAGGACCAAAGCGATCTTGGACTGGACATTCACAGATCTCTGAAGATTGTTGGACAGGGAGATCAGTTGTTCGAGAGGGTTTTTGGATATTTCTATTGTTGACCACAGGCTGAGGATGATGTTCGATCTTTAGCAAGAGCCGCTTTAGGAAACAACTAAAGGAATGTGCACAAGTCTGGTCAATGCAATAGTCAATATTTTTAAAATTGCATGATGAAAGATGCAGGGCTGAAGTATAACTGTTTGCCCATCAAGACCACTTCATCACTCAATGAATTTACCACTGATTCCTCTCCAAGTCATGCTGTATGTGCCTTGGAGGATAATGTGCACACGGTGACGTTTCAGTGCATCTTCAACATTGTATTATAGTCGGTAAAGTTTTTGAACATTGAAGGTTCTGTCAACAAAACCTGGATGACGTACTCCAGTGAATCTTCTAGGTGGTGCACTCTGCTGCAATTGTGCCTTAGCAGTTAAGGGAATAAATATTGAGGTATTGAAAAATGTACAGTTAAGTGACTGCATTGTCGTGGAGGGTGTCCAGTTCCTTCAGTGGTATTGAAGTTGCACCCACCTAGGCAAATGGAGAGAGTTCTGTTAAACATCTAATTTGTGCATTGCGGACAACGTAGATTTTACGGAGACGAGAATTGAGTTAATAATCAAACAAAATCGACCGACGGACATGCTTTTGTAGTCAACTTCTTTATATGGGCGGTCAGGTTCCATTTCTCCTAAATACTAGCTCCCAGGACGATTACACGGAGGAATTCAGTTACAACGAAGCCATTGAATGAAAATCGAATATGATGAGATTCTCATTTGTCAGAGTTATCATTGCTGCATTTGGTCCTTCTGTGGATCAATCCGATTCCAATCACTTTCTGATTTCAAGTTCCAATTCCTATCTGCGCATTAAGTTTAAACCCGCTTTCTCGCCGAAATTTCTCCACCTGTCTTATAAATACGTAAGGACGCTGTAAGGTCCAGCAGAGATTTACAAACGTGTTGCCAATTCTGTATAAAATGGAGCTTCGTGAAATGATTGGTTAAGCTGTGATTATTCTCCTTGAAACAAAGGGGAACTCTACAATCACATAATAACAATTATAAACTTTCAATATTCACTGGATCTTGACAGGGTAGATACGGGCAGGTGGCCTGCCCTATGCTGTGAGGAGAGCACCAATCGACATGAACACAGAATTAGGTATTGTCTATTTAATTCAGAAATGATGAGTAATTTCTTTGCTCAGGGGACAGAGAGTCTGTGGCATTTTTGTGGCACCCACTGTTGAGGTTGAGTTGTTGGGTATTTTCAAACTGCCAGATAGTTAATCAGAAAGATGATGAAACTTTGTCGAGGTAAGTGAGCATAATGGAGTTGAAGGTTATCAGATCAACCCTGAGTTAGTTGAATGGTGGGGCAGACATAATTGCCTGAGTGGCATATTTCCACCTTGTTTTACATTTGGTCTAACGCCTTATTTTATTCATAAGTTCAGAATTGTGAGGGGATGGGCTGAAGTGATAGCAAACGTTTATTAAACACATCAGACAGATCAGGAACAAGGCTCATAAACTCAGGAAGAAGAAATGTGCTGTGGCCTGGGTGCAACAAATGACACTGGGCCCAGCACAGGTGGCTGTGTACTGAAGCTGTGATTGCTGAAGAAAATTGATGTACTTTATACAGTTGGAAAGTCAGTGATCACGCTGGATGATGGATCGTTGTACGATTCGCATACAGCAGAAATTTGTGGAAGAATGAAAGGTTCGTTTCTGTGGTTCCAATTCCGAGTGACTGTTTCAAATACTGATCAGATCATTGTGTGAAGTGTTTGGTTAAAATACTCATGAACAACCCCACTGGATAACCTTGTGCTCCTGATCTCTTTTTATCTGTTTCTCTTTCTTCAGATGTAACTGCATAGAAAGACAAGATGGAATGTGGGGTGGAAACAAAAATGCGTTCTTTCTCATTACAACAATTTAATGTACAATTGAATGGAATGACTGCTCTCGACATTAATGTGGTGTCGATTGCTCGTCAATCTCCCGTGCAGTGAAGGGCAAGAACAAGATTCTCGATAAAGTGCATACCAGAGGTGTGACGTGCAAAGCAAAACTGCTGGAGCGGTTTGTGAAGTCAGCAATCAGAGTGTGACTCGAACCCGTGAATGCAGAGCACAACAGTATAATAACCAAATATCTTAATCGCTCAGTCTCCTCAGCACGTTGCGTGGAGCGGTGACATGTCACCCCATCAGGTTACATGCGGTGAAAGTCATGGATGAGAAATTTCCAGAGCGGAATCGAATCCACACCATTGTGTTTCTGCTTTCACCAGAATTATAATAACAGCAAATTCCAATAAATAGCCATGCTGGTCAGAATGAATAGCTATCATTGATACACCCTGAGTCAGAACTGTATCAGAATGAAACAGAGAACAAGTCTTTTACGTCATATTCACACCTACATTTGACTCATAATTTCTTCAGTCACTTTCTCTCTCACGTGAAGAAGCAGCCATGGAGAGGGAAATAAAGGCGATGTTGTGGCTCAATGGCCTTTCTGATATGGCTGAACCTGAATTCGATTGAACTGCAAGAAATGCTGTTTTGTTCGTTTCATTTTAATTTTCTTGCAACCTGACAATTTTCAGATTTATCTCATTGGAACGATTAATGTTGTATTCAAATTTGCTCCGACTTTATTTCAGCTTAAGGAGAATACTTCTCAGAAAAGCTCGTTGCTTTGGCAGATTTCACTGAGTATTAAATGGAGCAAACATCATGGTGTTTGTCCTCACATTTCTAACGCACGTGATTAAAGCAGAAAGACGTTCTCCAAGCAACTGATCACTTCCTATTCATTATGTAATATCTTCCTATCGCAATAAAAAAAATCCGCTCAGTTCCATTTACAATGCTTTCGGTGGAATATTATGCCAAACCTTTCAAAATTCAGAGTTTTGGAACCGAATCTGATTCAGCTGCACATCTTCACGAAATGTCTTTACATTTAAAGTCAACCAACTTAGACATTGTTTCCCCGCAACTTCCAACCGACTACACCACACCACTACTCCTTTACCTAGCCACACGCTGTGTCTGTCATTGTGAAATTTTTTCCTTGTATGTCACCAAATCTGCCTTTCCAAATATTTTGAAAAATAGATTCTCCGAGTGACAGAGATTCTGTTCTCATCATTTATTTGTCCTTCAAAGGTTTTATCAAAGGTATTGTATGCCTGACATCTAGATGTTTACTTACTTGAAAGAGGGAATTTTCCACCTATTTACTCTGTTCAAACATTTCATAACCTGAAGAAACCCCATTAAGTCTTCCTTGGTTAAGGGATAACTGTTCTCAATTTTCCAAGAAGACAACTGAATAAAATCTCATCCTCAGTACACCCCCATCAGCATCTTCTCTAATTGCTTTACACCCCAGTAAACACCGTCATCATCAATTCATAGAATCACAGAATCCTACAGTGCAGAAAGATCATTTCAGCCAAGCGAGCCGGTGTTGACTCTCTGAAGCGCATCTCACCCAGACCTAGCTCCCCTCCCTATTTCCTTATATTTCACATGAAGAAGGGGAGTCCCTCCCCCTTATGATTTCAAATAAACCTGTTGGAGTATAACCTGACGTCCTGTGACTTCTGACCTTATCGCCGCGTTACCCATGGCTAATTCACCTAACTTACTTAATTCACTCCCTGGACACGAGGGCAATTTAACTTTGCCAATCAACCTAACCCTCCCTCTGAACAGCAGTGCGAATTATGACACAATGTTCCATCATATTGAGCAAATGCTGTATCATTTTTTTAATGATTTTATACACTGGTAAAACTGATCCAAACAAATGAACCCAAATTCAATGTATCGAAACGCTACTCTGTCCTTTACAATTTCATTCCTGCTGTGGGAAATGTTTCTGCACTCATATTTAAATGTGTTAATGTTGTTTCTTCCTCAGCTTCCTGCTTCTAGTAAATACTTCAGTCCGGTACAAGTCTGTCAAATGCTTTTCATTCCAACACAGTCACAAGGTGAAATTTGCAGTAGTCACGTGTTTGGCCATTCACTGACACTCTGCCTCCCTGAGAGCTGCAGTCCTTCCCCACCTTTAGTCAGGCAGCACTGTCCTTCGTGTGATATGCCCCATCGAGAATGGAAGGACAGGTATCAATACCCGCACTTGGGAATGGAGCGACTGTTTTAAAAAGTTTACACTGTCCCCAGCGGGAAATTGAGCCTTGTGACAGGCGGGGACGCTAACCATTATACTACCAAGAACAAGAGTTTCAGAGGAGGCCCTTCAACCAAATGTGGCCACACTTGTCAAAAACAACTGCTTATTGAACTGAATCCCATTTCACAATGCTTATCCGACAGCCTTATATGTCTTGGCATCACGAGTACAGAACTGAATATTTATTAAGGTTATAAGGGTTTCTGTCGCTCTGAAAAATGCAGAAAGTGTATTCCAAATTCCAACCATTCACTGTCTGATAAAGCTTTTTCACACATCTTCTCAAACCTTTCTGCCTTTCTCCTTCTGTCTCTGGCCCCTGCTAATCGATCTCTCCATCAATGGGAAACTCGTTCAGTCAACCCTGTCCATAACATAACTCAATCATGTCTTGTCTACATCTCCATTGCACTGCGACAAACACTTCACTCTGTCCTGTCTTTCTTCACAATTGAAACTCTTCAGCCCAAACAGTATCCCGGTAAATATCTCCTGCAATTTTCTCAGTGTGATTACATCCCTGCTATAATGTGCCCTGCAAAACTGCACACAACCCCCTTGCTTGAGCCTAATGAGCATTTGTTTTAATATTTCTGGATTAGTATGAGGGCGATTCTGTCTAAGCAGAATTTATTACCCATTCCGAATTGCCCAGAGGGCAGTTGAGACTCAACCATATTGCTATGAGTCTGAAGTCACATGCAGGGCAGACCAAGTAAGGATAGCAAATTCCATCCTGAAATTATATCAGCGAAACATTTTTTTTTCAACAATTGTCAATGGACCTATAGTAGTCATTAGATTCTTCCTTGCAGATATTTTTTGAATCCAAATTTGACAATCATGGCATGGTGGGATTCAAGCCCGAGTACCCAGACTATTACCTCGGTCTCTGGATTATCAGTTCTATGAAATTACCACAACACCAACGCAGAAATCCACAAAACTCATCTTTTCCAATAAAATGTCTTTTCACCAAAACTGCCCTGGGTATTTTCCATGAGCCTGACGCTTCAATTGTCTCTGGCCTATGTCAGTAAAACAAGCTACATGGGGATTGATTTCACAACCGCGGTATCCAAATGGATCGATTTGTTTGAAGGTCTCGATGGTGGTATTGGGGCACGTTCACCCAACAACAGTGACCGCAGCAGCAGTACAGACAGAATAGTATAATTGTGAAAGAGAGTAATTGATTGTGCATTGCCTCAGAGAAATGGGAGGAGGGACGGAAAGGAGGTTTAATGATCGTGGGAAGCAGAGAAATCTCCGACAACAGGTGCGTTGGAATCCTGATGTATGAAACGCAGAGATGTGAGAGAGCGGAATTTGAAGATCAAACAATTAATTTCTTAGCATGTGTCACAAAAAGGACAACGGAGAGAAAACTTAGTGCCGTGATTTGATTTCAAATCGAGGTTGCTGTGGTCACAATGCAAAATACCGACAACCAAGATCACAGTTACCACAGAACAGGATGCTTGCAAGCAGCAATAAGTATACTAGCAGAGGAAATGTTCGGAAGAACAGCAAATGTACAATATCGATACTCAGCGAACAGTGACAGACATGTGGGAACTGAGAATGAGCTGAATCTTACAGTTCGATATCCTCAGAGGCTGTGGAGATCCCTTGAATGAGAATGTTGAAAAATGAGATTTATCGATTTCGACAAAGCATCAAAGACTCGGGGGACAGGATATTGTTGAAATGTATGCTTCAATAGCATTTTAGCTCAATATCGGCACAACCGCCCAGATCCAACCGGAAATGGGAATGGGAATGTGTGTGTGCAGAGTTACTCTCTGGCACAATGATGCAATAGGTGAGTGTGCGGTCCTTCTATGATGGTATAGAAGATCAAGAAATTCCTCGGTTGAGTGTGCTCCTGATCAAGGGAATGGTTGTCCCCGTTTATACTCTCATAGCGATTTCCTTTACATCTTGCTAAGACAGCTGAGTGGCACAAGTGGTGCGTGTTGAGCCCTTAACTTTGCAGTGGTGGGTTTAAAAGATGATTTTGCTATTTGGATCTGTGTTTCCGACACTGGTGGTGGCAGTTACATTTGCTTGCATCAGCTCAGTATCAGTTTCTTCCACACAGTCAAGACTTCAACCTGGATAAGGTGGTGTTGGGGTGATATTTTAAACGAGTCATCCGTGGCGACTGGATCACGGAAACGGTGATTTTTAAGTTCGACGAATAAAACCTGAAATGCAAGCCTGACCTCAGGAATAGAGATAATAACTTTAATTTCCTGCAATCCCATTCAATCGTGTCCCTTATGCAGGGGATTCTACCATCTTCACCCAGTCCTGCCTACGAGAGACGGTAGAACCAGAATAAAAATATGAGCTGACCCTTAATTCAGGAATCCCCACCGTGTGGGGAAGCAGTCTAGTCGGCCTATACAGTCCACACATCCATCCGAAGCGCATCCCACCAGGCCCCACGGTATTCCCTATCTCATAAGCCTGCATTTCCCATTGTTGATCCCTGTAACTGTCACATCTTTGGTCAGAGGGAGAAATAAAAATACAAACACGCAGAGAATGTGCAGACTGCCCACAGACAGAGACCCGAGGCTGGGCGCGCACCCAGGTTTGTGGTGTAGCCAGACAGCAACGAACGAGGGGCGAATACTAAATGTTGTCCTGACCAGTGATACCCACACCCTGTGGTTGAATGAGAAAAAATGAAAATACATTCATAACATGAAAAACAGGATTTGTATCTGTGTGGACATAATTTGAATGGATCGTTCACCCAGTGTAGAAAAAAGGACGCCGATACCACAGAGAAGGGAGGGCAATGCGGGATCTACAGGAAGGGATTCAATTAACTATAGAAATGAAAACTCATTTAATCAGTAACACTGGGGACAAGCCGTTCACCAGTCCCGTGTGTGGGAAGGGATCACTGAGCAAAACAATCTCCGGACAATCCAGCAGGATTACATATCCCATCGGGTGATCGATTATGCTGTCAATGCTGCTGTTAATCCCAACCAGCTATTTGTTCCATAGAGTCTATTATAGAGTCATACAGCATGAAAACAGGCCCATCAGTGCAATCAATCCATGCTGAACATGCTTCCAAACTAATCTAGTGAAGTCTGCCTCCTCCTGTACCCATTGAGTGGTTACAATGCCCTTGTAGTTTTATGACTTTGTTGTTAAACAAAACCCCAGGTAATATTTTGGAGACAAAGGGTTCAGGTCCTGGCATGACAGATAGTGGAGTTTGAATTCAAGAAGTACCTGGAATTGAAGATTCTCGTGATGACCTGAATCAGTTGTGTGGAAAATCCCATCTGATCCACTCATGCCAGTTCAGGAAGCAAACTGTCATATTCATCTGCTCTGCCCCACAGGAGACTCCAGATGGATAATACCGTGATTGACTCTTTAAGGTCCTCTGGGAAATAACTGATGTACGAGGCATGAATGCATTTATTTTTTAAAATCCCACTTTCTCATTCATATTTGGAATCAATTGTCATTAACTTTTGCAAACGTACCCTTATCCATCACTTCCTCAGCAAGTTAATTGCACACATAAAACACCTTCTCTACAAAAATGCCTCACATGTCTTATTTTAAAAAAATCTCTCTCTTTTCATCTTAAACATATGCCCTCTCGTCTTGAAAACCCCCTCCTGGGAAAAGGCAGGTATCGTTAAGTCTAAGTTGCCTCTCAATTATTCATAAACTTCTGTCAGGTCGCCGTTCAAACTCCTAACCGAGAGTGAAAACAGTCTCAACTAGGAGAAAGTGAGAACTGCAGATGAGAGATCAGAGTCGAGGGTGTTGTGCTGGGAAAGCACAGCAGGTCAGGCAGCACTTGAGGAGCAGGAGAATCGACATTTCGGGGAAGAGCCTGATGAACGACACTTGCGTGATAAATTATTCTCCTACTCCTCGCGTGCTGCCTTGCCTGTTGTGGTTTTCCAGCACCCCAAACTCAAATCTGAAAATAGTCTCAGCCTATCCAGCCTTTCATTATAAGTCAAACTTCCATACACGGCAACATGCGTATACACCTTTTCTGAACATGCTCCAGCTGAATATCATTCCTACAACTGGGCGGCCAGAACTGGACATAATATTCCAGAAGAGGCCTCATCAATGTCCTGCAAAGCTTCAATATAACGTCCCAACTACTATACACAAAGAACTGAACAATGAAGGGAAATGCCTTTGAATCATCTTGTCTGTAGGTGATGCAAACTACAAGGAATTATGTACCTGCATCCCTAGCTTCCGTGTTCTCCAACACTACGCAACTTGTTGTACCAAGATACAATACCTTTCATATATCCAGATTGAACACCATATTACATTTTTCAGCCCAACGAATCATTGGAATAAGATCCTTTTGAAACTTAGATAATCTTCCTCAATGTCTTCAATTTTGGTATCGCCTGCAAACCTACGAAGCATGCCTGCAGTGAGTTCCATTGTTTTCTCATATAGATCAATGATTCATATTTAACTGTAGTGGCCGTGATTTAGCAGTGTGCAGATCATACAACAGTTAGTCATGCAATTAACCATGAGGAAGAAAGCAGCAGACTGCAGGGAGATATGAAACAATTGGAAATGAAAATGGTGAAAGCAATTCATTCCAGACAAGTTGGTGATTGTGAAGCAATTTCAAACTTCAAACCAGCCGCCCACGCTCCAGTTGTGGCACTCAGCTGTCTCAGCAAGATGCACTAGAGATTGCTATAAACTGGAGAAAAAAATTCCCTTCTGCCCCGCCTTTGACCAGGAGCATTCCCAACCTCGGAATTTCTTGCGCCTCTAAAACGTCATGGAAATACCGTGCATTCACCGGTTGGGTCACTGGAGTCCTCGAATATCTGTACGACCTCATCCACATCCCGACTTCCAGTTGGATCTTCTTGATTGCGCCACTCAATTCCTCTGATTCTGGGGCTGTGAATTTGGACTATGTGGTAGCAGTGGTTACTGCCTTGTGGGGGGAAACTGGTGAAGTAGCCGATATTAAACTGCATTACAATTGAAGCATACATTTCAACAACACTTGCACTGCCCCCGGAGATTTTGATGTTTTGGAGAAATCTATTTATCCCAGCCTTCAGCATATTAATGATGGGATCACCACAGCCACTGGGGGAACCCATATTCAACGGTCAGCCCACAAAGCTGCCACTGTTCGCTTAGCACTGATATTGTGCATTTGGTACGCTGCCGACCATTTCCTATGATGCTGTAGTTATTGCGCACTGCCAGTGTGCTCGTCTGTGGAATGCCGTGATCGTATAGTGGTCAGCACTCTGCGTTGTGGCCGCAGCAACCTCGGCTCGAATCCGAGTCACGGCAGTAATTACTCTATCTGTCCCAGTTTTTGTGAAACACAAAGGAATCAGTTGTTTTAGCATGGTAATTTTCTCCAAGATGATGATCTTTTCCCTTCAAATTCTGCTCGCTCACATCTCTGTGTTTCATATGTCAGAATTCAAATCCATCCGTTCTCAGAGGTTTCTCTCCCTCCTTCCATCACAAACTGAACGTTCCGTCCCACATCCCCATTTCATTAATTTAGAGATGCCGGTTTTGGACTATGGTGTACAAAGTTAAAAATCACACAACACCAGGTTCGAGTCTAACAGGTTTAACTGAGCACTAGTTTTGGGAGCGCTGCTCTTTCATCATGTGGTTGTGGAGTCATTTCCTATTTCATTAAGGCACTGCAGAATCTAACACTGACTCTCACATTGATACTGTTCAATCTGTGCTGTTGCGGTCACTGTTGCTGGTTGAACGTGCCCCAATCCCACCATCGGGACCTGCAAACCAGTTGATCCATTTGGTTACAGCTGTTGTGAGGCCAATCCCCAGGTAGCAGCTTTTACTGATATGGACTTGCGATTATTGGGAGTCAAGCTCAGAAAAATGACACAGGACAATATCGAGGAAAAACGACTTCATTGGGAAAGATTAGTTTCACGGGTTTTCTGCAATGGCCAAGCGCTATTAGCACTGGACTGTTTACTTAGACACCAAGCAAATGAACCAGGCACCCGGGTTTGACTCCAACCATGCCAGGTGTTAGAATTGAGATTCAATAAATATCTGGAATTACGAATCTAATAACACCTATAAATCCATGGTCAATTGTTGAAAAAACAAAACCATCGGGTTCACTGACGTCCTTTGAGGAAGGAACCTGCCATTCTTTTCTGGTCGGGCCTCGATGTGACTCCAGACTCACTGCAATACGGTTGAGTCTCAACTGGCCGCTGTGCAATTAGGGATCGCAATCAATACTGCCGAGCCAGCGACTCCCTCATACTGTAACAGAATAGAAAAAAAAAGTTAATTCGGCTCGAGCTAGATTATTGTGTGCAATTCTGCAATTCACAGTATAGCAATGATGTGATCGCACTGGGAGCGTTGCAGGAGAGATTCAATGGGATATTGTCTTGACTGAAGAGTTTCAGTTATGTGGAGAGATTGGACAGACTGGTGTTGTTGTCGCTGAGCAGAGGAGATTGGAGAAGACATGACTGAGATGTACAAAATAATGAGGGATATGGATAGGATAGACTGAAAGAAGCTTTTGTTATTGATGGAGGGATCGAACACTGGGGCCAAGAGATTTTGGGAAAAGGCAGAAAGTTTTGAGCAGATGTGCGGAAAGGGTCAGAGAGGTGGAAACCCTTCCAACTTGAAAAAAAAATTGAGATGTTAATTTGCGATGCCAAAACATATAAAACTATGGGCTAAACAATGGAAAACTTGATTCAGGTGGTTAAGCAGTTGTGTTGGACAAGTGCGGCCACAACAGGCTGAAGGGCCTCCTTCGATGTTGTCCTCCACAGTACTGTGGTTAGTGTCCCCTCCTGTCACAGGGCTCAATTCTCCGCTGGGAGCATCGTAAAGGTTTTAAACCTGTGGCTCTGTTCCCCAGTCAAGGTTACTCATGCTTGGGCTTCCATTCTCGATTGGATATGTCACAGCAAGGACAGTGCTGTCTTAATCAGCTGGGGAAGGACTGCAGCTCCTGGGGAGAGAGAGTGTCAGTGAAATTGCAAACACGCAACTTCAGCAAACTGCACATTGTGTTTGTATTGCAATGAAAACCATAATATCGTGTTGTTCCTGACTGATGTGTTTATTTAAAGCAGGAATCTGAGGAAGAAAACAGAGTAAACCCATTCAGACCTGAGTGCAGAAACATTTCCAGCAGGACTAATGAGGTTGTACAGCGCAGAACCGCGTTTGAGTGCATTGAATTCCGGTTGATGGGCGCAGCTTGCTTTCACTCGGCTGAGTTACCAGTGTGTAACTGATACAGATAGTGTTCAATGTGATGGTACATTTGCTCAGTGGTTCGAACTGCTGTTAAGTCTGTAGGTTAGATAGATTGGTCATGTTAAATTGTGCTGATGTGTCCAGAGAGTGAATTCAGTAAGTTAAGTGAGTTAGCCATGGGTAACAAAGCGATAAGGTCAGCAGTCACACGATTCCAGGCTTTATTCCAGCAGGTTTATTTGAAATCACAAGCCAGGGGCCTGTGGGGATAGAGACGGGAGCTAGATCTGGTTGAGATGCTGTTCAGAGTGTCCCTACAGACTCGATTGTCTGAACTGTACTTTCTGCCATGGAGGGAATCTGTTATTCTATCAGAGAGGACACTGCCAGCGTTTACTGGGTTGCTAAGACATTAGAGACGATGCTGACGGCGTTTAGTGGGGATGGAATTTTATTTATTTGTGTGTTGAAAAATTTGACACTGAACCAAGGAAAACCGAATGGAAGTTTTCGTGGGTATTTTAGGTTTGGAGAGAGTAAATAGGTGGTAAATTCACTCTTTCAAGTTCGTATATTTCTGAACGTCAGGCTTTCAAAACCATCGATGTAGGACAAAGAAATGATGGGAGCAGAATTTCTGTCACTCAGAGAATCCGTTTCCAAAATACTTGGAAAGGCACATTCAGAGACACACAAGCAGTGAGTTTCACCAGGAGAGAGACAGCCTGTGGCCAGGTAAACGTATAAAAGTGGGGTGTGGGGGGTAGAAGGTGCGAGGAAACAATGTCTAATTTGGACGACTTCAGATGCAAAGAAATATCGAAAACGTATGCAGCTGAGTAAGATTCAGCAAAGAAAAACCTCAGAGTTTTGAAAGATTTCTATTAATATTCCACATGAAGCATTATAAATGGAATGGACCAGATTTTGTATATTGTCAATGAAAGCTATTCCATAATGTATAGGAAGTGACCCGTTTCTTGGAGATCGATTTCCTGCTTTCATCCCATGGCTTAAAGGTGGGAGGACAATCGCCATGATGTTGGGTTCATTTGACAACCACTGAAATCTGCCAAAGTAACTGAGCATCAGACTGGCATCTTGCTTTGTAGTTTAACCTTCTGCTTTTCTCATCAGTATTTTCTTTAAGCTGAAATAAATTCGGAGCAAAATTTAATGCAACATTTAACGTTCCAATCACATAAATCAAATTCACTTCCGATCATTGCAATGAACAGAGTGAAGTTGCAGCAAAATTAATAAAATTGAACAAACAAAACCAGTTCAGGTTCAGCCATGTGAGAAAGACCATCGAGCTAAAACATCACATTCACTTCTCTCTCCATATATTAGATTAGATTACATTACAGTGTGGAAACAGGCCCTTCAGCCCAACAAGTCCACACCGACCCGCCGAAGTGCAACCCACCCATGCATTTACCCCTTACCTAACACGACAGGCAATTTAGCATGGCCAATTTACCTGACCTGCACATCTTTGGACTGTGGGAGGAAACCGGAGCACCCGGAGAAATCCCACGCTGACACGGGGAGAACGTGCAAACTCCACACAATCAGTCGCCTGAGGCGGGAATTGAATCTGGGTCTTTGGCGCTGTGAAGCAGCAGTGCTAACCACTGGGCCACCGTGCCGCCCACGGTATAAGTCTTCACGTGAGAGAGAAGCTGTCTGAAGAAATTATGCGTCAAGACTAAATGTGCGTGTGAATGTGACGGGAATTTCATGTTAGCTGGTTCATTCTGAGACAGTTCCGACTAGGAATGAATCAATGACAGGTATTCCTTCCAAGGACGAGGTCAATTCCTTGGATTTTGCTGGTATTATTATTCCACTGAAAGCAGAAACATAAAGGTGTGTATTCGATTCCGCTCAGGGAATGTCTTATCCCCTAGATGCACCACATGTAATCTTGATGTGGTCACATGTGAGACCCTTTGCCATGGGCTGAAGCGGCCCAGAGGTTAAGGCTCTGTCACTGTGCACATGTGGATTTGAATCCTACTCTGGCTGTTGCTTCTATCAAACGCAGCTGTGGTTTCCCTTTGTGCCTCGCATCTTTCGAATACACTGGATGGAGATTCTTGCCCATGCCCTTCGTTGCACCAGAGATTGGTGATAAATCGATACCATATCAAAGTAGAAATACACCAATTTGTTTCTGTTGTAAGTTAAATTGGGATAATGAAAAGAAGTGCAACGTTACTTTCCTCCTTTCATTCCATCTTGACTTTCTATGAATTTATATCGAATGAAAGCAAAACAAATCAGAAGAGATCGGGTGCAATAGTTTATCCAGTGGGATTGTGGATTTTAATGCAACACTCCACACAAAGTTCTGATCAGTATTTCAAACAGTCAATTGGAATTGGAACTGCAGAAAACTTCTCCTATGAAACGAACCTTTCATTCTTTCACAAACTACTGCTGTGTGGATCATACCGTAATCCATCATCTAGCTTGATCACCAAGTTGCCAACAACATTAGATCCACGAATTTTCATTAGCAATCACACCTTCTGCACGTATCCGTATGTGGTATTACCAGTGCCATTTGTTGTCTCCAGGCCACAGCACATTCCTTGTTCATCAGTTTATGAGCCGAGTTCCTGATCTGTCTGATCAGTTTGATAAAACTTTACTATGACATCATCCCATCCTCTCAGAATTCTAAACTTATCAATAAAATATTGAGTTAGACCAAATGATATAGGATTGGAAGTCGGATATTCAGCCTATCGAGACTGCTCCACCATTCAACGAACTCATGGCTGATCTGATAATCTTCAACTCCATTCTCCTACCTTACCTCGATAGAGCTTCATCGTCTTTTTGGTTAAATATCAGTCTGGCACAGTTTGAAAATACACAACTCAGCCTCAACAACAGTTTTAGTAAAGTTTTCCACCGATTCTCTGCTCCCTGAACAAAGAAATGACTCCTCATTTCTGAATTAAATAGGCAATATCTAATTCTGAGTTCATGTACTCTGGTGCTCTCCTCATACCAGAGGGTAAACCACATGACTGTACCTACCCTGTCAAGATCCTATGAATACTGAACGTTATAAATGTTATTATGTGATTATACAGGTCCCCTCCGCCTCTTTTGTTTCAAGGAGATCAATCCCAGCCGAACCATTCATTCAACGAAGCTACATTTTCTCCAAGGTTATCAACATGTTCGCAAATCTCTGCTGTCCCCTGCAGCGTCCTTATATATTATTAAGCCAAGTGGAGACATTTCTGTGAGACAACTGTTGAAGTTTCAAGCACCGACGGGAATTGGAACTTGAAATCAGATAGCGATTGGAATCAGATTGGTCCACACAAGGACGAAGTACATTAATGATAACTCTGACAAATGAGAACCTAATCATACCCCATTGTACTTCAATGGCTTTACTTTAACCAAATTACCCCGTGTAATCGTCCACGGAGCTAGTACTTAGGAAAAACGATTGAGACTGGCTGTAGAAACACTTTGACAACAAAAACATGTCCGTTGGCAGACAGTTTTGATCATAAACTTAAGTCATTGCTCAGTGAATCCTACACCATTTGCAAGGCACAACAGAAATGTGGAACATAACTCTCTCCATTTGCTAGATGGGTGTAACTTCAACAACATTTAAGGTACTGGACACCGTGCACAATAATGCAGTCACTTGATTGTACATTCTTCAGTACCAGAATATTTATTTCCTTCACCGCTAACGCACAATTGCAACAGAGTGCACCAACTACACGATGTACTGGAATAAGTCATCCGGGAATTTTTAACAGAACCTTCAAAGCTCAACAGCTATGCTGACGACAAGGACAAGCTTCGAAGATGCAACGAAACGGCACCATTTGCAAGATACCGTGTGGACGGCATGGTGACCCAATAGTTAGCACTGCTGCCTCACAGCGCCAGAGACCCGGGTTCAATTCCCGCCTCAGGTGACTGACTGTGTGGAGTTTGCATGTTCTCCCGGGTTTGCTCTGGTTTCCTCCCACAGTCCAAAGATGTGCAGGTCAGGTGAATTGGCCATACTAAATTGCCCGTAGTGTTAGGTAAGGGTAGGTAAATGTAGGGGTATGGGTGGGTTGCGTTTCGGCGGGTCGGTGTGGACTTGTTGGGCTGAAGGGCCTGTTTCCACGCTCTAATGTAATCTAATACCCTCCAAGGACCATTGTACCCTGACATGGGAATGAATCGGTGATAAACTCATTGAGTGGTGAAGCAGTCTTGATTGGCAAAGTTGCACACTTCATCACTCTTTTATCTTAACATTTAATAAATGTTGATTAATGCAGAGACCAGACTTGTGCTCAGTCTTTTAGCTATTCCCTAAACATACACAACCTGTGGTCAACAATAGAAAATATCCAAAAACCTTCTCAATCAACTGATTCCCCTAAAGATGAAAGCAGTGCTGGAGAAGCACAGCAGGTCCGGCAGTATCTGAGGAAATGTCAAGTTTCGGGCAAAAACCCATCATCATGAATGACACTGGGTGCCTATGGGGTGGAGTGATAAATGGGAGGGAGTGGGTTGGGGAGAAGATATCTGAGAGTGCAGTAGGTGGATGGAGGAGGTGGTGAAGACAATGTGTGAGAGAGGAGGATGGAGGGAATGTTGGGAATGACAAAACAGAGGTGGAACAGGTCCGGAGGACGGTGCAAAACTGGAAGGTTAGAACTGGCGTAAGATGAGGGAGTGGGAATGAGGAAACTGATGAAGTACGCATTGATGGAGTTGAACGGTCCCGAGAAAGAAGATGAGGCGTTCTTCCTCCAGGCGTCGGGTGGTGTGGGAGTGGTGATTAAGGTGGCCCAGGGCCTACATGTCCTCGGGAGAGTGGGAGAGGGAGTCGAAATGTTTGGCCATGGGTCAGTGGAGTTGATTCTTGCAGTTGTCCTGAGATGTTCTCTGAAGTGCTCTGTCAGAAGACATCTGGCCTCCCCAATTTAGAGGCGACCGCACCTGGAGCAGCAGATACAAAAACTAACATGTGTGGGAGTGCGGGTGAACATTTGATGGATGTGGAAGGCTCCATTGAAGCCTTGGATAGAGGTGAGGGGGGAGATGTTCGTGCAGGATTTGTAATTCCTGTGGTGGCAGAGGAAGGTGCACGGAGCGAATGGTGGATCATTTGAGGGCGTGGACGTGACTAGGTAGTTGCGGAGGGAAAGGTGTTTGAGGAAATCGGATAGGTTTGGGGAGGGAAATATATCCCTGGTGCTGGGGTCAATTTAGAGGTGGCGAAAATGTCGGCAGATGATGTGATTTATGCGGAGGTTGGTGCAATGGAAGGTGTGGACATTCCTCTGTCCTTGTTCCGTCCATGTTGTGTTTGGAGATGTGGGGTTCATGGATGGATTGCAGGACTTGGATGAGATGCATTACAGGGCATCTTCAAACACATGAGAGGTGAATTGCCGATCTTTAAAGAAGGAGGCCTTCTGGTGTGTTCTGTGGTGGAACTGGTCCTCTGTGAGCAGATGCAGCAGAGGCAGAGGAGTTGGGAACACAGGAAAGCATTTGTGCTGGAGGTGTGGTGGGAGGAGATGGAATCCACATATCCGTGGGTGTCAGTGGTTTTGTTAAAAACATCAGTAACACAGACATCCAGGGATATTTTTTCCCTCCCCACCCCTATCCACATTCCGCAAAGACCGCTCTCTCCACTACTACCACGTCAAGTCCCCGCCCTCCAATGACCCATCGTCCTTCTCTGCCACCACAGGAATTGCAAAACCTGCTCCCACACACACTCCACCTCTGCCCAATGCCCCGAAGAAGCCTTTCACATCCATCACAGTTTCACCTGCACTTCCACACATGTCATCTATTGCATCCGTTGCTCCCGATGCAGTCTCCTGAACAGTGGGGCCACCGGACATCTTCTCGCAGAGCGCTTCAGAGAACATCTCCAGGACACCGGCAACAATCAATCCCAACGCCCCGTGACCGAACACTTCAACTCCTCCCCGCCACTTTCCCGAGGACATGCAGGTTTTCAGACTCCTCCAACGCCACTTCCTCACCACCCAACGCCTGGAGGAAGAACGTCTCATCTTCTGCCTCTTGAGACTTCAACTCCATGGCATCAATGTGGATTTCACCAGTTTCCTCATTCTCCCACCCCGGCACCAACCTTACACTAGCTCCAACCTTCCAGCTTGGCACCGTCCTACTGACCTGCCCCACCCCGAACACTCTTATCCCCACCTCCATCCACCTATTGCACTCTCAGCTAAATTCTCCCAAGCCCCACTCCTCCTATTTATCTCTCCAACCTCGATGCTATCAGCCTTATTCCTGATGAAAGCCTTTTGCCCAAAACGTCACTTGTTTCTGCAACTCGGATGCTGCCTGACCTGCTGTGCTTCTTCAGCACAACTCTAATCTTGACTCTGATCTCCAGCATCGACAGTACGCACGTCCGTCCAACTGATTCTCCTGTCCATTAATCTTCAGCAATCATGAATGTCCACGCCAAGATCTCTTTGTCTGTCTACACCACACAGAATACTCACGGTTATTGTTTCTTCTCCCAACTTTCGTTAACACTCATTGATATGGATTCAATTCCATTCGCCATTTTCCTTTCCAACAGATTGATACTTCCCTGCAATCTCTGACATTCGTCGTCATAGTCAACTGCACGACCAATTGTTGCATCATCAGCAAACCTCTGAGTTTTGGCTCCTACAACTAAGTCTAAATCATTGGTCTACATCAGAAAACAATGGAACTCCACTTGAAACACGCATCCAAACAGGGTTCATTGCTGATTGGGATGAACAGCTGCAATGACAGCAGTTTCGAACTCCTGCTTTCATTTGTAGACTCGCTGTTGACTCTATCAGTTGGTCTCCTGAGGGACACTTTCTCACATATGGGAATGGTGAATGACCTGTGCGCATTGTGGCTGAGCAAGTGAGTTTACACCTACACAGGTAATTGAATCCCTTCCTCGAGTCACCCCATGGCCCTAACTTCTTGGCACCATGGATACACTTGTGTCTATTTAGTTTGACAATCAGTTGAATTCGAGTCCACACAGACACGATACCCATTTTCCCCGTTGTCCATGTATTTTTATTCTTCCTTATTCTCCCACGGAATGTTGTTATCCTTGGTCTGAAGAGCATTTGTTCTTCATTCTTAATTCACCTTGAACTGAGTCAGAGAGCATTCATGGGGGAATCACATTGTTGTGGGCCTGGAGTCACATGTTGACAGGAATCGTTATGGTCGGCAGATTTCTCTTTCGAAGGAACATGAATAAATGAGTTTTCAGCAATATAAAGTTATTGTCTCTGTTGCTGAGATTGGGTGTATTTTCTAGATTTTACTCATCGAATTTAAATAACAGCAGCTGCCACGTTCCAGTTTCCAAAGATTACTAGCCCAATAGATCGCCGCTGAACTAACAACTCCCTGCTGCATTTCTCCATTCGAAGAATGACATTATCAAATCAGGTTATCCCAAATGGAGAGAGAATAGGACGCCTTTCTGTGTTGGAATGGAAGCAATGTATGCCGGATTAGAATTTTTATTGGAGCAAGAGAATGATGTGGAAACGATGTGAGCAAAAGCAGCTCTTCCTGTAAAAGTAACAAAATACCGCTTTGTTGAGGAAAATCTCTTAGAATGCTTTCAATACATCGACCTCTCTCTTAAGGCTCCAGCACGCTTCCTCTGAGCCCATCCTCAGTGCGGGTTAATGCTGCTGCTGAATCTTAACAACATAATAAATTGAGACTAATATGCCCTTCCACCTCGCCTTTGACCAGAAGTACTCCCAGCCTCAGCATTTCACGCGCATGAATAAATAGACAAAGTCTTTTCCCTGGGGTCGGGGTGTCCAAAACGAGAGGGCATAGATTTAGGTTGAGAATGGAAACATATAAAAGAAGCCTTAAGGGCTACTTTTTCACACAGAGGGTGATGCGTGTATGGAATGAGCTGCAAGAGGAAGTCGTGGAGGCTGGTATAATTGCAACATTTCAAAGGCATTTGGATGAGTATGTGAATAAGAAGGGTTTGGAGGGATATCGGCCGGGTGCTGGCAGGTGGGACTAGATTGGGTTTTGGATATCTGATCAGCATGGACGGGTTGGACCGAAGAGCCTGTTGCCATGCTGTACATATCTATAACTGTATGACTCGATGAGCGCACCTTTAACAGTCATGTCACTGGTGCGATAGAATAGCTTCATGTGCTCATTTCCACCCCTACTTCCCGTTTGGTATTTGCGGCTGCGCCACGAAGTTTATCTGATTCCGGTTCTCAGAACTGGGGTTATGTGACTGACTGCAGCAGTGGGTACTTCCTTGTGTGGGGAAGTTGATGAAAAAACTGTTATTAACACACTGTTATTTAAACATATATTACACCAATATCCCGCACAATCCCCTGAACATTTTTGTTTCTAGAAATTTATCAAACTCAGTCTTCAACATGCAGTCCTCGATGGAACCACAACAGCGTTTCGGGGTATCGAATTTAAATATTCAGCTAATTCTGGATTCCTACATGTCTGCTATCGCTCGCCTAATATTCCTGTTGTGCATCTGCTACTCTTCCTAACATATCATCTGTAACTGTAAATATTGCTGTTTCAAACGCGTGTCTCTGCATGACTCAGTAATGCTTTGAATGTTAAAATATTCTGCATTGTGGCCGCAGTAAGCTCGTTCGAATCCGAGTCACTGCATTTTCTTCCTTATGACTCATGCTGAAGAAACACGGAAAGGGATTAGTTGATTTTACATGAAAGCATTCTCAGAAATTACGATGTTTCCCCCATCAAACCCCCCTCTCTCTCTCACATCTCTGCGATTCATATTTAAGGATTCAGACTCACCCATTCTCGGAGAATTCCCTCTTTCCCACAATCACTTACCACCTTTAAGTTCCCCCTCCAATTTCCCTTACAATCACTTTCACATTGACCCCGTTCAGTCTGTGTTCCTGCGCTCACTGTTGCTGGGTGACCATGTGTAAGTCTTACCATCGGGCCCTGCAAACCAGTTGATACATTTCGATACCGCGATTATGAGATCGACCCTCATGTAGGAGAAAGTGAGGACTGCAGATGCTGGAGATCAGAGCTGAAAAATGTGTTTGCTGGAAAAACGCAGCAGGTCAGGCAGCATCCAAGGAGCAGGAGAATCTTCAGAAGGGCTTATGCCTGAAGAAGGGCTTATGAACTGAACGTCGATTCCCCTGCTCCTTGGATGCTTCCTGACCTGCTGCGCTTTTCCAGCAACACATTTTTCAGCTCAATCCTCAGGTTGCAGCTTTTACTGACATGGACCAGTGATTATTGAAACATCAGGCTCAGGAAAAGGACACAGGGCAACATTGAGGAAAATAAACTTTATTCAAAAAGCATCAGTTTCTGTGGACTTCTGCATCATTTATTTCACTTGTTCATTCGGCTCTAGCGAGACTATTGTGTGTTAGTTATGCAATTCTCATTATAGCAGGGATGCGACAGCACTGGAAACAATGCAGGGGAGATTTGCCAGGATATTGTACGGGCTTAAGAAGAGGGATTGGACAAACTGGAGACATACAAGGTTATGGGTCAAGCGATTTTAAAAAGGAGTTTGGATAGTTAAGTGATTCTTATTGGGCAATACAGATATTCCGTTCGATGTACGGGTTATTAATACCTGTCCTTCCATTCTCGAAGGGATATGACACAGGAAGAACTGTGATATCTGAATCAACGTGGGTGAGTACTACTGCTCCAGGGCAGAGAGACTGACAGTGCAAACACGTGACTTCTGTAAGCTGCACCTTTTGTCGGTGTTGGAATGAAAATCATTTGGCAGTTTTGCTCCATTTTGAGATGTTTACTTATAGCAGGAAGCTCAGGAAGATATGCATTCTACTGCACTTTCTCCACTAGCCTAAACAGCTGAACACCGGCACTATGCAAGACAATTTCTCTCTGTACACCCTCGTCCAATCCTCCTTGACCCCCAGCACTTTTCCATATGGCACCATTCCCCGAAATCCCAGGAGGTGTAATGCTGGTCATTTACGATGTCTCTCCTCACTGTGTAAGGTTTCAGTGATTTCGCAAACTGCATTTCCTGTTCACAATGTGATCTCATCTAGACTGGGGAGAGAAAAACAGAGCGGGTGACAAACGTGAGTACAATATACGTTATGGCTGCAAGCAAGAAAATACACTGAGCTTCCATGTTCCTGTCACTGCAACATCCTACTGTGTTCCCATGCCTCCATTTCAGTTTGGTTTGCTGCAGAGCTCCCGCATAGCACAGCGCAAGTTGGAAGAGCGGCACGTCATTTCCTACTGAGAGACCATGCAATCTTTATATCCAACATCGAGTTCAATCATTTTAGACCCTGTCCACCTTCTTTCACGTTCCTGCCCCACCTACACATACCATTCGTTCCAAAGGCGGATGGTTTGGCTCGAACATATCTCCCCATATGCACTAGACGTGCTGATTTTGTTCCGATATTTCTACTTTTCATTGGATAATTTTGTTCTGTTCTGATTGCCAGCAACAGGAAACGTGTGTTTGCATTGGAGGGTGGTCAGAGGAGATTTACCAAGGTGGGTGCCCGAGCACGACCAATCCCCCTGCGAAGATAAGTGAAAGTGAGGGCTGCAGGTGCTGGAGCTCAGAGTCGAGAGCATAATGTTGGAAAAGCACAGCACGTCAAAGAGCATCTGAGGAGAAGAGAATGGCTGCTTCGGGCACAAACCACCGCCATTCCATTACCAGCCGATGCCTGGAGGAAGAATGTCTCATATTCCACCTTAGGACCTTGCAACCACACGGGATAAATGTGTATTTCACCAGCTTCATCATTTCACCTCGTCCCCCCATTATTCCAGTCCAAAGCCCCCAACAAGGCACTGATCTCTGGACCCGGCCATCAATCCCCCCTCTGAACTATCACCTTCTCCCTCACCTTCATCCACCTATCGCTTTCACCAACCTGACCAACAACCCCATTCCTCTCCCTCAACACCGACTCAAAATTCTCATTCTTGATGAAGGGCTTATGCCCGATACATCGATTCTCCTGCTCCTCGGATGCTGCCTGACCTGTTGTGCTTTTAAAGCACTACAATCTCGCCACTGCAATGATAGATGATCTCGACTGGAGGTCTTTATCTGAGAGCGGAGAAAGCTGAGAGAGGAATTGTTTAACGTGCACAGAAAGGGGATAGATATGTGTGACAGGAATAAACTTGTCATGGGAAGGGTTAATAACCAGTGATATAGATGAAACACTAGAGAGAGGATGTTCAGAAAATATTTAGGAAGAATGTTTACATCCTGAGTGTGTTGTTTTTCTAGAACTCACTGTTTGAACGTGTGGTAACTTCAGGAGAATTCAGCCGAACACTTGAGGCGCTAGACCATGCACGGATAAGGACCAGGTACTGGAAAGTGGGGCGAGGATAAACAGATGTTTGATGAAAGACTTGAATACCGTAACTTTGAATGCAGTAAAATGGAGGCTGGCGTAGTTCTGTGGCACAATGAAAGACGTGTTGGCCATCAACTACATTGTTAAGATTGCGATTCAAATTTTGTGGGATTGAGTCCCACTAGAATCGGAGATTAGTGCAGATTTCAGCTGAATCAATGATTGTTCTACTGTTTCATCTTCAGTTACCATGGTCGAGAGTTCCCGTCACTGCTACTGACCAGAGAAGATTTACCACCTTATGCGTGGTGAGTTTTGAGGGAATCATATCATTTGAAAGATGATCAGCCCAGAATCGGCTGCTCATTAACAAAACCCACTGCAGAAGCCCAATGTCTCTAAACACGTTTCCCTCCCACAATTGCACAGAGTTTTCGGTTTACTCAGTGTCTTTTTCCCTTTGGGCGACAGGTTGTGGATGATCTGGGAAAAGACATTGACGTGTTCGGTCAGCCATAATGATATCAAATGGCGGGGTAATGCTGGCGGGTGAGATGGCTCCTTCCTATTCCTCTCTGTCTGTGCTGATTCTGACAGACGGTTGTAAACAATAACATGTTGAGGACAATGTGAATCTACACCACGGAATACCAAGGTCCTTCCCTTTATCCAACCGCTCTCACAGCTGGAGTACGCAGCTCCTGTTGCAGCTTTAGATCAGACAGTGGAGGATTCTCCCAGGCGCTCTGTCAGACAGCAACTCCTTCACACAGGTTTCCAAATGGGCTCTTGGAGCAAATGGCCGTGTGGATATTGGTGATTCAGGGACTGATTTCCCCTTTGCCTGGCTAGAGGTCTGCCCACATTAATAAACATGAATTTGGGACATTTGGTAACTTACTCTGGATTCTTATCACTTTAAAATTTAAACAGAAATTCAATTTAATCTTGCATGACATTCTGAAAGCTTCAGTATTCATGAGAACTGTGCATCATGTCCTTGGATGTAGCCATGGTGAAGATTGATGATGGGTGCAGTATGTTTCATGTTGTCTGTAGGAACTTGCAGAAAGACGTCAGTAAAGTGTCGTTGAATCAAATTCAACGCCAAATTGAAGCCGACCGAATGAGAAACCCTGTGACAGCGATAACATAATAATGTCTGTAAACAATGCAGCGATCGATAGAAACCCAGTTTTCAATCGTCTATTTTGCACAACATTTTTATGTGTCCCATTTCTCCTGAACCTGATGCTCGAATAGTCACAGGTCCACATCAGTTCCTCCTCCTCCGCCTTAGCTTTAATTTCAGAACCACAGCCAAAGTAGATCAGAGTGGTCGAAGGTCCCAGAGGTAGGAGTAGGGCACGTTATAGGCTTGCTGCCGGCGGCTCCAATGCAGCACCTGATCAGAGGTTAGTATTTAACAGCGTGTAAAAATGCCGCAGTTGTAATTTCAATCCTTATCTAAAGCTGCTTTTACTGACGTTGATCAAGAATTACTGGAGCACCAGACTGAAGCGTAGTTGAAGAATAATATCGTATAAAACCACATCTCTTATAAAACTCCAGTTTCTGATTTGTGGGATTGTTCTGCCTTTGGGAAAGTATCAATTATTAACCGTAAAACTGCACATATCTCCCACGTGATTATCCATCTGTGGATCGAGAAACAGAGGTGATATTTTAGCTTGATGACATTTTTCAAATCTCTGACACTGCACTGGATTATATTCTTGAAAAGGCTGTTAAACTCATTTTATATAATCCTGTTTGCTGCAAACTCACACAGCTCATTACACCCTTCGAAAGGAATTAGATTTATCTCTTTGGGTAGATTGAATGTCGTCAGCGAATCTGGTAACGTCATGACAAATAGTTTTGCTGTTGTGTGGAACAGAGTCAAGATTAGAATGGTGCTGAAGGAGCACAGCAGGTCAGGAAGAATCCGAGTTGCATAAATATTTACGTTTTGGGCAAAAGGCCTTCATCAGGAATAAGGCTGGGAGACTCGAGGTTGGGGAGACAAATGGAAGGGGTGGGGCTTGGGAAAATTTAGCTGAGAGTACAATGGGTGTATCAAGATGGGGATAAGAGTGTGAGGTCGGAGAAGAGAGTGGAGCGGATAGGAGGGAAGGATGATAGAGAGGGTGGACAGGTTAGTAGGACGGTGCCAAACTGGAAGGTTGGAACTAGGGTAAGATGGGGGAGAGAGGGGAAATGAGGAAACTGGTGCAATCAACATTGTGGACTCGAATTCAACTGATTATCAAACTAAATAGACACAAGGATACACGCAGCGCCAAGAAGTCAGGGCCATTGTGTGACTGCAGGAAGGGATTCAATTACCCACTGAGGTGTAAAGTCACTTGCTGAGGTGTAAACGCATGAAGTTTCATGATGCAGAAGATGATACGTTCTTCCTCCAGGCGTCAGGTGGTGAAAGAGTGGTGGTGGAGGAGGTCTAGGACCTGCATGTTCTCGGGAGAGTGGCGGGGGGGAGGGAGGGAGGGAGGGGTTGAAGTGTCCGATCACGCGGCGTTGGGGTTGATTGTTGTCGGTGCCCTGGAGATTCTGGATCAGTGGTGCTGGAAGAGCACAGCAATTCAGGCAGCATCCGAGGAGCTTCGAAATCGACGTTTCGGGCAAAAGCCCTTCATCAGGAATAAAGGCAGAGAGCCTGAAGCGTGGAGAGATAAGCTAGAGGAGGGTGGGGGTGGGGATAGAGTAGCATAGAGTACAATAGGTCAGTGGGGGAAGGAGATGAAGGTGATAGATCAGGGAGGAGAGGGTGGAGTGGATAGGTGGAAAAGGAGCTGGGCAGGTCGGACAAGTCCGGACAAGTCAAGGGGACAGTTTTGCTGGAGGTTAGAAATTAGGATGAGGTGGGGGAATGGGAAATGAGGAAGCTGTTGAAATCCACATTGATGCCCTGGGGTTGAAGTGTTCCGAGGCGGAAGATGAGGCGTTCTTCTTCCATGCTTCTGGTGGTGAGGGAGTGGCGGTGGAGGAGGCCCAGTACCTCCATATCCTCGGCAGAGTGGGAGGGGGAGTTGAAATGTTGACCCACGGGGTGGTTTAGTTGATTGGTGCGGGTGTCTCGGAGATGTTCCCTAAAGCGCTCTGCTAGGAGGCGCCCAGTCTCCCCAATGTAGAGGAGACCGCATCGGGAACAACGGATACAATAAATGATATGAGTGGATGTGCAGGTAAAACTTTGATGAATGTGGAAGGCTCCTTTAGGGCCTTGGATGGAGGTGAGGGAGGAGGTGTGGGCACAGGTTTTACAGTTCCTGCGGTGGCAGGGGACAGTGCCAGGATAGGAGGGTGGATCGTAGGGGGGCGTGGACCTGACCAGGTAGTCGCGGAGGGAACGGTCTTTGCGGAAGGTGGAGAGGGGTGGGGAGGGAAATATATCTCTGATGGTGGGGTCTGTTTGGAGGTGGCGGAAATGTCGGCGGATGATTTGGTTTATGCGAAGGTTGGTAGGGTGGAAGGTGAGCATCAGGGGCGTTCTGTTCTTGTTGCAGTTGGAGGGGTTGGGTCTGAGGGCGGAGGTGCGAGATGTGGACGAAATGCGTTGGAGGGCATCTTTAACCACGTGGGAAGGGAAATTGTGGTCTCTAAAGAAGGAGGCCATCTGGTGTGTTCTATGGTGGAACTGCTCCTCCTGGGAGCAGATACGGCGGAGGCGGAGGAATTGGGAATATGGGATGGCATTTTTGCAAGAGGTAGGGTGGGAAGAGGTGTAATCCAGGTAGCTGTGGGAGTCGGTGGGTTTGTATAAAATGTCAGTGTCAAGTCGTTCGTCACTGATGGAGATGGAGAGGTCCAGGAAGGGGAGGGCGGTGTCAGAGATGGTCCAGGTAAATTTCAGGTCAGGGTTGAATGTGTTGGTGAAGTTGATAAATTGCTCAACCTCCTCGCGGGAGCACGAGGTGGCTCCAATGCAGTCATCTATGTAGCGGAGGAAGAGGTGGGGAGTGGTGCCGGTGTAATTACGGAAGATCAACTGCTCTCCGTAGCCAACAAAGAGATAGGCATAGCTGGGGCCCATACGTGTGCCCATGGCTACCCCTTTGGTCTGGAGGAAGTGTGAGGATTCAAAAGATAAATTGTTAAGGGTGAGGACCAGTTCGGCCAAACGAATGAGAGTGTCGGTGGAGGGGTACTGTTGGGTACGTCTGGAGAGGAAAAAAACGGAGGGCTTGGAGGCCCTGGTCCTGGCGGATGGAGGTGTAGAGGGATTGGATATCCATGGTGAAGATGAGGTGTTGTGGGCCGGGGAAACGGAAGTCTTGGAGGAGATGGAGGGCGTGGGTGGTGTCTCGAACGTATGTGGGGAGTTCCTGGACTAGGGGGGATAGGACAGTGTCGAGGTAGGTAGAGATGAGTTCAGTGGGGCAGGAGCATGCTGAGACAATGGGTCGGCCAGGGTGGTCAGGCTTGTGGATCTTGGGAAGGAGGTAGAACCGGGCAGTGCGGGGTTCCCGGACTATGAGGTTGGAAGCTGTGGGTGGGAGATCTCTTGAGGTGATGAGGTTCCCTGGAGATGTTCTCTGAAGCGCTCTATGAGAAATTGTACGGTGGCCCCACTGTAGAGGAGACTGCATCAGCAGCAACAGATGTAAGAATTGACATGTTTGGATGTACAGGTGAAACTTTGATGGATGTGGAAGTTTTCTTTGGGGCATTGGGAGGAGGTGGAGTTGCGTGGGTGCAGGCTTTGCAATTTGGCTGAGGAAGGTGCCGGGAGGGGATGGTGGGTCATTGGATGGCGTGGTCTTGACTAGGTAGTCATGGAGGAAATGGTCTTTGCTGAAAGTGGATAGGGGTGGGGAGAGAAAATATCCCCGGATATCAGTGTAACTGATTTTTTTTACAAACCCACTTACTCCCATAGCTATCTGGATTACATCTCCTCCCAACCCACCTCCTGCACAAATGCTATCCTGTGTTCCCATCTCCTCTGCATTCGCCACATCTGCTCCCAGAGGCCCATCACAGAACACACCAGATGGCCTCCTTCTTTAAAAACCGGAACTTCCTCTCCCAGGTGGTTGAAGATGCCCTCCAACGCCTCTCATCCATGTCCCACACCTCCATCCATGAACCCCACACCTCCAACACAACAAGGGCAGAACAAGGACAGAGGAAGTTCCGCACCTTCTATTCCAGCAACCTCTGCATAAATCATATTATCCGCCGACATTTCCACCACCCCTAAGTTGACCCCACCACTTTCCCTCCTCAAACCTATGCGCTTTCGTAAAAGTCCTTTCCCTCCCCGACTACCTAGTCAAGTCCAGGCCCTCCAATGATCCACCACTGGTAGAACTATAGCAACCACCTGTTTAGGGAATAGCTAAAGGACTGAGCCCAAGTCTGGTCACTGCATTAATCAACATTTATTAAAATTTTAAGATAAAAGATGGAGGGCTGAAGTGTGCAACTTTGCCGATCAAGACAACTTCACCACTCAACGAGTTTATCACTGATTCCTTTCCAAGTCAGGTGCTGTTGGCCTAGGAGGGGAACTTGCAAATGGTGGCGGTTCATTGCATCTTCCAACCCTGTCCTTATAGTCAGTACAGCTGTTGAGCTTTGAAAGTTCTGTCAAAAATTCCAGGATGACTTACTCCAGTGCATCGTGTAGTTCTTGCACTCTGCTGCAATTGTGCCTTAGCAGTGAAGGGAATAAATATTCAGGTTTTGAAGAGGGTACAATCAAGTGACTGCATTGTCGTGGATGGTGTCCAATTCCTTAAGTGTTATTGAAGTTAGACCCATCTCGGCAAATGGAGAAAGTTCTGTTGCACATCTCATTTGTACCTTGCAAACGATGGAGGATTCAGGGAGAAATGAGTTGAATTTATAATCAAAAACTGTCGACCAACGGACATGCTTTTGTTGTCAAAACGATTAGATTACTTACAGTGTATAAACAGGCCCTTCGGCTCAACAAGTCCACACCGACCCACCCCCATATACTACAAGCAATTTAGCATGGCCAATGCATCAAACCTGCACATCTTTGGATTGTGGGATGAAACCGGAGCACACCCACGCAGAGACAGGGCGAACGTAGAAACTCCACACAGAGAGTCGCCTGAGGCGGGACGTAAACCCGGTCTCTGGCGCGATGAGTCAGCAGTGCTAACCACTGTGCCACCGTGCCCCCCATGGTGTTTACGTAGCCAGTCTACATCCGTTTTTCCCCAAATACTAGCTCCGTTGACGATAACATGGGTAATTCGGTTACAGTAAAGCCATGGAATGTCAGTGGGATATGATTAGGTTCTCATTTGTCAGAGTTATAATACACTATTTCGTTCTTGTGTAGACCACTCTGATTCCAATTGCTATCTGATTTCAAGTTCCAATTCCAGTCAGTGGTTGAAATTTCAACCGTTGCCTCATATAAATTTCTCCATCTCCTTCCATAATATGTTAGGACGCTGCAGGGGACAGCACAGATTTACGAGGATGTTGCCAACATTTGAGAAAATGTAGCTTCGTGGAGATTGGTTAGGATGGGACTATTCTCTTTGAAACAAAGGAGGCGGATGGGGAACTCTAAAATCAGATGATAACATTTATAAATGTTCAAGATCCATGGGATCTTGACAGGGTAGTTACGGGCAGGGGGTTTAACCTCTGATATGAGGAGAGCACTATAGGACATGAACTCGGAAGTAGATATTACCTATTTACTTCAGAAAAGATGAGTAATTTCTTTGTTCAGGGGCCAGTGAATCGGTGGAACTCTTTCACGAAACTGTTGTTGAGGCTGAGTTGTTGTGTATTTTCAAACTGTGTCAGACAGATATTTAACCAGAAAGACGATGAAGCTGTGTCGAGGCAATGAAGGAGAATGGAGTTGAGGATTATCAGATCAGCCATGAGTTCATTGAATAGTGAAGCAGACTCGATGGACTGAATGGCCAACTTCCAATCCTACATCATTTGGTCTAACGCCTTTTTTTATTGATAAATGTAGAATTCTGAGGGGATGGGATGAAGTGATAGAAAAGGTTTCTCAAACTGATCAGACAGATCAGGAACTAAGCTCATAAGCTCATGAACAAGAAATGTGCTGTGGCCTGGAGACAACAAATGGCACTGGGCATAACGCAGATGGGTATGTGCAGAAGTTGTGATTGCTAAAGAAAATTGCTGGATCTCATATTGTTGCCAACTTGGTGATCAAGCTGAATGATGGATCGCGGTATGATTCACACAGCAAAAGGTTGTGCAAGAATGAAAGGTTTGTTTCATTGGAAAGGTTTTCTGCAGTTCCAATTCCAAACGACTGTTTGAAATATTGATCAGAACTTTGTGTTACATTAAAATTCACAATCCCACTGGATAAGCTATTGCACCCGATCTCTCCTTATTTGTTTCGCTTTCATTCGATATAAATGCATAAAAAGTCACGATGAAATGAAAGGAGGAATGAAACGTTGCACTCCTTTTTCATTGTCACAATTTAACTTCCAACAGAATCAAATTGCTTTATTTCGACCTTGATGTGGTATCGATTTATCACCAATCTCCGGTGCAATGAAGGGCATTAGCAAGATTCTCCATCCAATGTATACTAAAGATGCGGGGCACGAAGGAAAACCACAGTTGCGTTTGATGGAAGTAACAGCCCGAGTCGGATTCAAATCCACACATGCACAATGAAAGAGCAACACGTAGCCTTAACCTCTGGGCCACTTCAGCCCATGGCAAAGGGGCTCACATGTGACCAGAACAAGATTACATATGGTGCACCGAGCAGATGAGAAATGCCCTGAGCGTAATCGAATCCACACCATTATGGTTTTTCTTTCGGAGGAATAATAATACCAGCAAAATCCAAGAAATTGACCCCGGCCTTGGAAGGAATACCTGTCTTTGACTCATTCCGAGTCAGAACTATCTCAGAATGAACTAGCAAACAAGGAATTCCGGTCACATTCGCAGGCAGATTTTGTTTGGACTTACAATTTCTTCAGACTGTTTCTCTCTTACGTGACGAACTATATATGGAGAGAGACGTGAAGGTGATGTTTTAGCTCGATGGTCTTTCTCATATGGCTGAACCTCAACTGGGTAAAATTCCAGGAAATGCAGATTTTTTCGTTTCATTTGATGAATTTTGCTGCAATCTCACTCCATTCATTGCGATGATAGGAGTGACATGGATTTTTAATCATTGGAACGTTTAATGTTGTATTCAATTAAGCTCCAAATTTATTTCTGCTTGATGAAAATACTGATGAGAAAAACAAAAGGATATACTACAAAACAAGATGCCAGTTTTGATGTTCAGGTATTTTGGAAGATTTCAGTGGGTATCAAAGGAACCCAACATTATGGCGTTTGCCTTGCCAACTTTAAGGCATGTGATTAACGCAGGAAATCGATCTCCAAGAGACTGATCACTTCCTATTCATTTTGTAATATCTTTCCTTGACAATATATAAAATCTGCTCAGTTCCATTTATAATGCTACACGTGGACTATTAATGGAAATCTTTCAGAACACTGAGGTTGTTTTTTTGCTGAATCTTATTCAGCTGCATACGTTTCCGATATTTCTTTACATTTAAATTCATCCAAATTGGACATTGTTTCCTCGCACCTTCCGTCCCCAACACACTACTTTTGCACTTTTACCCAACCACAGGCTGTCTCTCTACTGGTGAAACTCACTGCTTGTGCGTCTCCAAATGTGCCGTTCCAAATATTTTAGAAACGGATTCTCTGACTGACATAAATTCCACTCCCATAATTTCTTTGTCCGACATCGATGGTTTTGAAAGCCTGACGTTCAGAAATTTACGAACTTGAAAGAATGAATTTGCCACCTATTTCTTCTCTCCAAACCTAACATACTCTCGAAAACTTCCATTCGGTTTTCCTTGGTTCAGTTCCAAATTTTCCAACACAAAAATAAATAAAATTCCATCCCTACTAAACGCTGTCAGCATCGTCGCTAATGTCTTAGCACCCCAGTAAACGCTGGCAGTGTCCCCTCTGATAGAATCACAGATTCCCTACAATGCAGAAAGTACAATTCAGCCAATCGAGTCTGTCGGGACACTCTGAAGAGAATCTCACCCAGACCTAGTCCCCTCTCTCTATCCCGTATAATTCACCCGAAGACGGAACAGCCCTCTGGCTAGTGTTTTCAAATAAACTTACTGAAATAAAATCTGTCATCGTGTGACTGCTGACCTTATCACTGTGTTACCCATGGCAAATTCACTTAAATTACTGAAATCACTCCCTGGTCATAACTGCGCAATTTAATATGACCAATCCACCTAACCTACAGACTTAACAGCAGTGCGAACCACGGAGCAAATGTACCATCACACTGAGCACCATCTGTATCATGTGTAATGACTTGATACACTGGTAACTCAGCCTTATGAAAGCAAGCTGCGCCCATCAACCATAATTCAGTGCATCCAAACGCGCTTCTACGCTGTACAACCTCATTAGTGCTTTTGGAAATGTTTCTGCACTCAGATCTGAATGGGTTTCCTCTGTTTTCTTCCTCAGATTCCTGTTCTAAATAGCATATCAGTCAGGAACAAACCTATACATGGTTTTCATTGCAACACAAACACAATGTGCAGTTTGCAGAAGTTACGTGTTTGCACTTTCACGGACATTCTGTCTTAGCGGGTGATGCAGTCCTTCCCCAGCTGATTCAGACAGCAGTGTCCTTGCTGTGACATATCCCATCGAGAATGGAAGGCCAGGCATTAATAACCTTCACTGGGGTGCAAAGCGACAGGTTTAAAACCTTTACGATACCCCCAGCGGAGAATTGATCCCTGTGACAGGCGGAGACACTAACCACAGTACTGTGGAGGACAACAACATTGAAGGAGGCCCTTCAGCCTGTTGTGGCCGAACTTGTCCAACACAACTGCTTAACGACCTGAATCAAGACTTCCATCGTTTAGCCCATAGTCTTTCATGTCTTGTCATCACAAATTCACATCTGATTTTTTTTCAGGTTAAAGGGTTTCTGCCTCTCTGACCATTTTTGCACATCTACTCAAACCTTTCTGCCTTTTCCCGAAATCGCTTGGCCCCGGTGTTCGATCACTTCATCAATGAGAAACGCTCCTTTCAGTCTATCCTATCCACATCCCTCATTATTTTATACATTTCAGTCATGTCTTCTCCAAACTCCCCTGCTCAGTGACAAACAACCCCAGTCTGTCCAATCATTCCTCATAACTGAAACCCTTCAGCCCAGACAACCCCCCAGTGAATCTCTCACGCAACGTTCCCAGTGCGATCAGATCCATGCTATACTGTGAATTGCAGAACTGCACACAGTACTCTAGCTAGGGCCGAACGAATGTTTCTTCTATTCTGTTACAGTATGAGGGCGTCGCTGGCTCAGCAGTATTTATTGAACAGCGGTCAGTTGAGACTCATCCGTATTGCAGTGTGTCTGGAGTCACATGGAGGCCCGACCAGATAAGAATGGCAGTTTCCTTCCTTAAAGGACGTCAGATGGTTTGTTTTTTCAACAATTGACCATAGATTTACAGGAAAAATTTGATTCGCAATTGCAGATATTTATTGAATCCCAATTCTACCACCGAGCATGGTCGGAGTCAAACTCGAGTCCCTGGTGTCTGAATTAACAGTCCAGTGGTCAGTGGTACTCGCAATCTGCCATTGCAGAAAACTGGTGACACTGATCTTTTCCAATGAAGTTGCTTTTCCCTGATACTTCCCTGTGTTCTTTTCATGAGCTTGACCCCCAATAATCTCTGTTCCATGTCAGTAAAAGCTGCTACCTGAGTGTTGATCTCACAAAAGCGGTAACCAAATGGATCAACTGGTCTGCAGGTCCCGATGCTGGGGTTAGGACACGTTCACCCAGCAACAGTGACCGCAGCAGCACAGACTGAACCGTATCAATGTGAGAGTCAGTGTTAGATTCTGCAGTGCCTGAATGAAATAGGAAATGACTCCAATACCACATGATGAAAGAGCAGTGCTCCGAAAGCTAGTGCTTCAATTAAACCTCTAAGTCTAACCTGGTGTTGTGAGATTTTTATGTTTATACACCGGCATCTCCAATTTAATGAAATGGGGGAGTGGGATGGAAAGTTCGGTTCGTGATCGTAGGAGGGAAGAAATCTCTGAGAACGGGAGGATTTGAATTCTGACATATGAAACACAGAGATGAGAGCGAGCAGAATTTGAAGGGAAAAAAATCATTACATTGGAGAAAATGACCATGTTAAACAACTGATTCCTTTGTGTTTCACAAAAAAACTGGGCCAGATAGGGCAAGAACTGCCGTAATTTGGATTCGAACCGTGGTTGCTGCGGCCACAACGTAGAGTACTAAACACTATACAGTCACGGCAGCCCATAGACAAGCGCACTAACAGTATGCGATAAGTACAGTAGCAGAGAAATGTTAGGCATGGCACCAAATGCACAATATCAGTGCTTCGCGAACAGTGGCAGGTATGTGGGAACTCAGAATGGGCTGACCGTTTAACATTGGTGCCCCCGGAGGCTGTGGTGTTTCCATCATTAATATGCTGAAGGCTGAGATAAATAGATTTCTCCAAACCATCAAAGACTCCGGGGATAGTGCAACTTTTGTTGAAATGTATGCTGCAATAGCAATGCAGTTTAACATCGGCTACTTCACCAGTTTCCCCACAAAGGCAGTAACGACCCAATTCTCAGCCCCAGAATCAGAGGAACTGAGTGGCGCATCCGCGAAGTTCCAACTGGAAACCGGGATGGGAATGTGGTCGCAGAGCTTCTCGATGGCTCCAGTGACACAACCAGTGAATGCATGGTACTTCTATGACGGTTTAGAGGCGCAAACAATTCCGAGGTTGGGAGTGCTCCTGGTCAAAGGTGGGGCAGAAAGGAAAATTTGTTCCCGTTTATAATAACAGCAATCTACAGTGCATCTTGATGAGACAGCTGAGTGCCACAACTGGAGCATGGGCGACTGGTTTGAAGTTTGATCTTGCTTCATTATCACCCACTTCCCTGGAATGAATTGCATTCACTATTTTTCTTTACAATTGTTTGATATCTCCCTGCAGTCTGCGGCTTTCTTCCGCATGGTTAATTGCATGACTAACTGTTGTATGATCTGCACACTGCTGAATCACGGTCACTACATGTAAATATGAATCATTGATCTATATCAGAAAACTGTGGAACTGACAGCAGGCATCCTCTGTACGTTTGCAGGCGACACTAGAATTGTAGACAGTGAGGAAGATTATGTAAATTTCAAAAGGATCTTAATCCAATGAGTCGTTGGACTGAAAAATGTAACATAGAGTTCAATATGGAGAAACGGAAGGTACTGCATTTTGGTACAACAAAAAGAGTAGGGCTTATACAGTTAATGACAGGGTTTTGCGTAGTGTTGGAGAACACGGACGCTCGGGTTATAGGTAAATTATTCTTTGTAGTTTGCATCACATACAGACAGAATGGTTAAAAGGGATTTGACATACTTCCCTTCATTTGTCAGTCCTTTGTATATAGGAGTTGGGACGTTGTATTGACATTTTACAGGACATTGATGAGGCCTCTTCTGGAATATTATGTCCAGTTCAGGTCGCCCAGTTGTAGGAATGATATTATTCAGCTGGAGCAGGTTCAGAAAAGGTATGCACGCATGTTGCCATGTGTGGAAGGTTTTAGTTGTAATGAAGGGCTGGATAGGCTGAGACTATTTTCAGATTCGACATTGGGGTGCTGGAAAACCACATCAGGTAAGACAGAATCCGAGGAGCAGGAGAATATTTTTTTCGCGCAAGTGTCGTTCATCAGGCTCTTCCCCGAAACGTCGATTCTCCTGCTCCTCAGATGTTGCCTGACGTGTTGTGCTTTCCCAGCACAACACTCTCGACTCTGATATCTCATCTGCAGTCCTCACTTTCTCCTAGTTTAGACTGCTTTACTCTAGGTTAAGGGTTTGAGCGGCGACCTGACAGAAGTTCTATAATTATTGAGAGGTAAGCTAGAGTTAATGATAGCTGCCTCTTCCCAGGATGGGGATTTCAAGACGAGAGGGCATATGTTCAAGAGGAAAAGAGAGATATTATAAAAAGAAGACATGTGAGGCATTTGTTTAGAGAGGGTGTTTTAAACATGCAATTAACTTGCTGAGGAAGTGATGGATGAGGGTACATTTGCAACATTTAAAGCACAAATGGATCTATACATGAATGGCAAAGTGGGATTTTTAAAATAAAATCTATTCATTTATGCCTAGTACATCACTTATTTACCAGAGGACAGTTAAGAGTCAACCACGATATTATACATCTGGAGTCTCATGTGGGACAGAGCAGATGACTATGGCAGTTCGCTTCCTGAACTGGCATGGGTGCACCTGATGGGATTTTCAACACAATGTATTCAGGTCATCACAAGACTCTTCAATTCAGGGTATTTATTGAATTCAAACTCCACCATTTGTCATGCCAGGACCTGAACCCTTTGTCCCCAAAATATTACCTGGGATTTTAGATTAATGATACAATAAGAAAACTACAAGGGTATTATTTCCACTCAGCGGGTACAGGAGGAGGCAGACGGGAATGGATCAGTTTGGCAGTCTGTTCAGCATGGATTGGTTAGACTGACGGGCCGGTTTTAATACTGTATGACTCTCTGACTGACGCTATGTAAGAGACTGCTGTTTGGGATTAACAGCAGCATTGACAGCATAATCGAACACCTGATGGGATACGTAATCCTGCTGGAGGCTCCGGAGGTTGTTTTTCTCAATGATCCTTTCCCGTCACGGGACTGAACGGCCTCCCGCCAGTGTTAATGATTTAATGAGTTCCCATTTATGTGGTTAATTCAATCCCTTCCAGCAGTTCCCACATTTCCCTGTTTTCTCTGTGGTATCAGCTGCCTTTTTCTACCCAGGGTGAACAATCCTTTCAAGTAGTGTCCACACAGATACAAATCCTTTTGTCCATGTTGTGAATGTGTTTTCATTGATTCTCATTCACCCACAGGGTGTGATGATCACTGGTCAGGACAACATTTATTCTTCGCCCCGTGTTTGTTGCTGCCTGGCTGCACCACACACCCGGGTGCGATCCCAGCGTCGGTTATCTGTCTGTGGGCAGTCTGCACATTCTCTGTGTGATTGCGTATTTATTCCTCCCTCTGACCAAAGATGTGCCGGTTACAGGGATCAGCAGTGGGAAATGCAGATTTATGGGATAGGGAATACCGTTGGGTCTGGTGGGATGCGCTTCGGAGGGATCGTGTGGACTGGAAAGGCCGACTAGCCCGCTTCCCTACACTATGGGCCTTCTTGAATTAAGGGTCAGCTAATGTTTTTCTGGTAGTGGTGTCTCTCGTAGGCAGGACTGGGTAAAGATGGTAGAATCCCCTGCATAAAGGGCATGAATGAATGGGTTTTTCAGGAAATTAAAGTCATGATCTCTGTTCCTGAGGTCAGGCTAGCATTCTAGGTTTTATTCGTCGAACTTAAACATCACCATTTCCGTGTCCCTTTCGCCAAGCATGACTAGTTTAAAATATCATCGCCAACACTACCTTCGCCAGATTGAAGTCTTTTCTGTGTGGAAGAAAGTGATTCTGAGCTGATGCAAGCAAAGGCAGCTGCCAACGCCAGTGTCGGAAACATAGATCCAAATAGCAAAATCATATTTTAAACCAAACACTGCAAAGTTAAGGGCTCAACACGCTCCAGTTCTGCCACTCAGCTGTCTTAGCAAGATGCACTGTAAATCGCTATGATACTATAAACGGGGACAACCATTCCCTTGAGCAGAAGCACACTCAACCTAGGAATTTCTTGCGCCTCGATTCCATCATAGATCGACTGCACAGACACATACTTCATCATTGGAGCCAGAGAGTAACTCCGCGCACACATTCACATCCCAATTTCTGGTTAGTTCTGGGCGGCTGTGCCACAGTTCCTCTGATTCCGAGGCTGGGAACTGGGATAACGTGTGATTATATGCAACACTGATTATTGCCGTGAGGAAACTGGTGAAGTCGCCGATGTGAAGCTAAAATGCTATTTAAGCATACATTTCAACAATATCCTGTACTGTCCTCCGAACCTTTGATGATTGTCGAAATCTATCAATCTCAGTTTTCAACATTTTCATTCAAGGGATCTCCACAGCCTCTGGGGACACCGACCTTAAAGATTCAGCTCATTCTCAGTTCCCACATGTCAGTCACTGTCCGCTGAGTACTAATATTGTACATTTGGTATTCTTCCGAACATGTCCTCTGCGAGTATACTTATTGATGCTAGCAAACATCCTGTTCTGTGATTGCTGTGGTCGTGTTTGTCGGTATTTTGCATTGCAACCTAAATTCGAATCCAAATCACGGCACTAAGATTAGATTAGATTACGTTACATTACAGTGTGGAAACAGGCCCTTTGGCCCAACAAGTCCACACCGACCCGCCAAAGCGCAACCCACCCATACCCCATACATTTACCTCTTACCTAACAATACGGTCAATTTAGCATGGCCAATTCACCTGGCCTTGCACATCTTTGGACTGTGGGAGGAAACCGGAGCACCCGGAGGAAACCCACGCAGACACAGGGAGAATGTGCAAACCCCACACAGTCAGTCGCTTGAAGCGCGAATTGAACCCGGGTCTTTGGCGCTGTGGGGCAGCAGTACTAACCACTGTGCCACTGTGCCGCCCTAAGTGTTCTTTCCGTTGTCCTTTTTGTGATATGCGATAAGAAGGTATTTGCTTTACCTTCAAATTTCGCTCTCTCACATCTCTGCGCTTCATATATCAGGAGTCAAACACGCCCGTTGTCAGAGAATCCTCTCCTTCCCACGATCATTAAACCTCCTTCCCGTCCCTCCTCCCCTTTCTCTGAAGCAATGAACAATCTATCACTCCCGTTTACATTCATGCTGTTCTGTCTGTTCTGCTGCTACGGTCACTGTTGCTAGGTGTACCTGCCCCAACTCCACCATTGGGACCTCCAAACAATTCGATCCATTTGGATACCGCAGTTGTGAAATCAATCCCCATGTAGCAGTTTTACTGAAAAGGGCCAGAGACAATTGGAGCGTCAGGCCCATGGAAAAGTCCCAGGGCATTTTTGGGGAAAAGAGATTTTATTGGAAACGATCAGCTTTTGCGGCTTTCTGCGTTGGTCTCGTGGTACTTTCATAGGACTGACAATCCAGAGACTGATGTAATAGTCTGGGTACGCGGACCTGAATCCCATCATGCCAGATTATAAAATTTGTGTTCAGCAAATATCTGCAATGAAGAATCTAATGACTACTATAGATCCATTGACAATTGTTGAAAAATAAACATCTGGTTTACTAATGTCATTTCAGGATGTAAATTGCTATCCTTACTTGGTTTGGACTGCATGTGACTTCAGACTCATAGCAATATGGTTGATTCTCAACTGCCTCCTGGGCAATTCGGAATAGGTAATAAATTTTGCTTAGCCAGAATCACCCATATACCAATACAGAAATTTTAAACAAATGTTCATTAGGCTCAAGCAAGAGTGTTGTGTGTAGTTTTGCAAGTCACATTATAGCAGGAATGTGATCATACTAAGAAAATTGCAGGAGGTATTTCCGGGATATTGTTTGGGATGAAGAGTTTCAATTGTGAAGAAAGACAGGACATGGTGTACTTTTCGTCGCATTGCAAAGGAGATGTCGAGAAGACATGAATGATTTAAGGTATGGATAGGGTTGACTGAACGAGTTTCCCATTCATAGAGGGATCAGCCAGGGCCAGAGATTTGAGGAGGAAGGCAGGAAGGTTTGAGAAGATGTGCGATAAAGCTTTATCAGCCAGTGGGTGGTTGGAATTTGGAATACACTGTCTGCATTGTTCAAAGTGGCAGAAACCCTGATAACCTGAATAAATATTCAGATGTGAACATGTGATGCCAAGACATGTATGGCTGTGGAATAAGCATTGAGAAATGGGATTCAATTCATTCGGCAGTTGTTTTTGACAAGTTTGACAAAATTGGCTGATTGGCCTCTTTTGAGAGTTCTGTCCTCGGTAGTATCATGGTTAGTGTCCCCGCCTGTCACAGGGCTCAATTCTCCGCTAGGGACAATGTAAATGATTCAAAACTATCACTCCATTCCCAAGTTCGGTTATTGATGCTTGTCCTTCCATTCTCGATGGTGCATGTCACAGGAAAGATTGTGCTGCCTGAATCAGTGTGGGGAAAGGCTACAGCTCTCAGGGAGGCAGAGCGTCAGTGAAAGTGCAAACACGTGACTTCAGCAAGCTGCACGTTGTGACTGCGTTAGAATAAAAAGCATTTAACAGACATGTACCCGATTGAAGTGTTTACTGGAAGCAGGAAGGTGAGGCAGAAACTGCGTAAAAACATTAAATATGAGTGCAAAAACATTTCCCGCAGCACGAATTGAATTGTAAAGGATAGAGTAGTGATTCGATACATTGAATTTGCGTTTATTTGCTTTGATGAGGCAGAGTTAACAGGGCATAAAGCCATTAAAAAAATGATACAGCATTTTCTCACTATGATGGAACATTGGCTCAGTAATTAATACTGCTGTTCGGTCGGAGGTTTAGGTTGATTGGCGAAGTTAAATTGTCCTATCGTGTGCAAGGAGTGAATTAAGTAAGTTAGGTGAATTAGCCATGGTTAACGCGGGGACAAGTTCAGAAGTGACAGGACGCCAAGCTATAGTCCAACATGTTTATTTGAAATCATAAGGGGGAGGGATTCCCCTTCTTCTGGTGAAATATACGGGAATAGGGAGGGGAGCTAGGTCTGGGTGAGTTGCTGTTCAGAGAATCAACACCGGCTCGATTGACTGAAATGCTTTTTCTTCACTGTAGGGTTCTGTGATTCTATCAGAGAGGATAATGACTGTGTTTACTGGGGTGTAAAGCCATTAGAGGCGATGCTGACGGGGTGTAGTGAGGATGAAATGTTATTCACTTGTCTTCTTGGAAAATTGAGAACTGTTGAACCAAGGCAGACTGAATGGGGGTTTTGTCTGGTTATAACGTTTGGACAAAGTAAACAGGTGGAAAATTCCTTCTTTCAAGTAAGTAAACATCGAGATGTCAGGCATTCAAAACGTTTGGAAAAAAACATTGAAGGACAAAGAACTGAAGACAACAGAATGGCTGTCACTCTGAGAATCTGTTTTTCAAAATATTTGGACATTTGGAGACCTACAAGGAATAAACTTCAGAAGAAGAGAGACAGCGTGTGGCGAGGTAAAGCTGTAGGGTATGGGGTCGTCGGTCGGAAGTTGAGGGGAAACGAGGTCGAAGTTGGTTGACATTATACGTAAAGAAATTTCGTGAACGTGTGCAGCTGAATAAGATTCGGTTCCAAAACTCTGAATTTTGAAAGATTTGGTATAATATAACACATCAAGGATTGTAAATGGAACTGAGCGGATTTTTTTTTATTGCGATGGCAAGATATTACATAATGAATAGGAAGTGACCAATTGCTTGGAGATCGACTTCCTGCTTTAATCACATGCGTTAAAGATGTGAGGACAAACACCAGGATGTTTGGTCCATTTGATACTCAGTGAAATCTGCCAAAGCAACGAGCAACAAAACTGCACTTTAAGCCTTTGCTTTTCTAAGCAGTACTCTTCTTAAACTGAAATAAAGTCGGAGCAAATTTGAATACAACATTAATCGTTCCAATGAGATATATCTAATTCACTTGCGATTATTACAATGAACATTGTGAGGTTGCAGCAAAATTAAAATGAAACGAACAAAACAGCGTTTCTTGCGGTTTAATCCATTTCAGGTTCAGTCATATGAGAAAGGCCATTGAACCACAACATCACCTTTATTTCCCTCCCCATGGCTGATTCTTCACGTGAGAGAGAAAGTGACTGAAGAAATTACGAGTCAAATGTAGGTAAGAATATGACGGAAAATTCTTATTCTCTGTTTGATTCTGACACAGTTCTGACTCAGAATGTATCACTGACAGCTGTTCATTCTGACGAGCATAGCTTTTTTAGATTAGATTACAGTGTAGAAACAGGCCCTTCGGCCCAACAAGTCCACACCGACCCGCCGAAGCGAAACCCACCCATACGCCTACATTTACCCCTTACCTAACACTACGGGCAATTTAGTATGGCCAATTCACCTGACCCTGCATATCGTTGTGATGTGGGAGGAAACCGGAGCACCCGGAGGAAACCCACGCAGACACGGGGAGAACGTGCAAACTCCACACAGTCAGTCGCCTGAGGCGGGAATTGAACCCGGGTCTCTGGCGCTGTGAGGCAACAGTGCTAACCACTGTGCCACCGTGCCGCCCACCGTGCCCGCTATTTATTGGAATTTGCTGTTATCATAATTCTGGTGAAAGCAGAAACACAATGGTGTGGATTCAGTTCCGCTCTGGAAATTTCTGATCCATGACTTTCACCACATATAAACTGATGAGGTCATTTGTCACCCCTCTACAAAATGTGCTGAGGAGACCGAGCGATTATGGAAGTGGGTTAATATACTGCTATGCTCCACATTCACGGATTCGAGTCACACTCTGGTTGCTGACTTCACAATCCGCTCCAGCAGTTTTTCTTTGCACCTCACACCTTTGGTATACACTGGATCGAGAATCTTGCTCTTGCCTTTCACTGCATGGGAGATTCACGAAAAATCAACACCACATTAAAGTCAAAATGAAGAGTGAGAGCAGTCATTCTATTCAATTGTACAGTAAATTGGTGTAATGAGAAGGAACGCATTTTTCTTTACGCCCCACATTCCATCTTGTCTTTCTATGAATTTACATTGAAAGAGAGCAAAATTAATAACAATAGATCGGGACCACAGGTTTATCCAAGGGGTTGTACATGAGTATATTAACCTAACACTTCACACAATGACCTGGTCAGTATTTCAAACAGTCACTCGGAATTGGAACCGCAGGAAACCTCTCCAATGAAACAAACCCTTCATTCGTTCACAAATTTCTGATGTGTGTGAATCGTACAACGATCCATCATCCAGCATGATTACTGGCTTGCCAACTATATAATGTCCACCAACTTCTTCAGCAATCCCAGCTTCTGTATACAGCCACCTGTGCTGTGCCCAGTGTCATTTGTTAAAATCCAGGTCACAGCACATTTCTTCTTCCTGAGTTTATGTGCCTTGTTCCAGATCTGTCTGATCAGGTTAATAAATGTTTACTATCACGTCATCCCATCCCCTCACAATTCTGCACTTATGAATAAAATAAGGCGTTAGACCAAATGTTAAACAACTGGAAGTTTGCCATTCAGCCCATGGAGTCTGCCACACCATTCAATGAACTCATGGTTAATCTGATCATCTTTAACTCTTTTCTGCTCAGTTACCTCGACAACTTTTCATCATCTTTTTGACTAACTATCTATCACAGTTTGAAAACTGTGATTTCCTGAAGAAGGGCTCATGCCCAAAACGTCGATTCTCCTGCGCCTTGGATGCTGCGTGACCTGCTGCATTTTCTAGCAACAATTTTTCAGCACAGTTTGAAAATAACCAACAACACAGTGTCAGCAGCGGTTGCTGAAAAATGCCACAAACGTTTTGGCCCTGAGCAAAGAAATTACTCCTCATTTCTGAATTAATTGGGCAATACCTAATTCTGAGATTATGTCCTCTGGTGCTCTCCTCACAGCACAGGGCAGACCATTGGCCCGTATCTACACTGTCAAGATTTCACGAATATTGAACGTTTATAATTGGTGTTATATGATTATAGAGCTCCCCTCCACCTCCTTTGTTTCGAGAAGAATAATCCCAGTCGAACCAATCATTTCACGAATCTCCATTTTATACAGAGTTGGCAACATCCTCGTAAGTCTCTGTTGTCCCCTGCAGCATCCTTACATGCTATTAAGGCAGGTGGAGAAATTTATGTAAGGAAAAGGTTTGAAATTTCAGGCGCAGACGAGAATTGGAATTTGAAATCAGAAAGCAATTGGAATCGGATTGATCCACAGAAGGACCAAATACCGCAATGACAACCCTGACAAGTGAGAAACTAATCATATTCGATTTACATTCAATGGCTTCGCTGCAACTGAATTCCTACATGGAATCGTCATTGAAGCTAGTATTTAGGAGAAATGGTACCTGAACGCCCATATAAATAAGTTGAATACAGAAATCTTGTCCGTCGCTCGACTTTGTTTGGTTATTAACTCAACTCTTGCGTCCGTGAAGCCTACATCGTCCGTAATGCACAAATTATATGTTTAACAGAACCCTCTACATTTGCCTAGGTGGGTGCAGCTTCAATACCACTGAAGGGACTTGACACCTTCCATGACAATACAGTCACTTAACTGTACATTGTTCAGCACCTAAATATTTATTCCCTCGACTGCTCAGGCACAATTGCAGCAGAGTGCCCCACCTAGAAGATTCACTGAAGTAAGTCATCCAGGCTTTGTTGACAGAACCTTCAAAGCTCAAAAACTGTACCAACTATAACGACAAGGTTGAAGGTGCAATGAAACGTCACCATTTACAAATTACCCTCAAATGCACATGCCAGCATGTTTTGGAGATGAATCAGTGGTAAATTAATTGAGGGGTGAAACGGTCTTGATGGGCAAAGAGTTATAATTCAGCCCTCCACCTTTTATTTTACAATTATTAAAAATGTTGATTATCGCATTGACCAGACTCCTGCTCATTCCTTCAGTTGTTTCAGAAACTGGCGGTTGCAAAAGATCGAATATAATCCTCAGACTGTGGCCAACAATATAAAATATCCAAAAAGCCTCTCGAACAATTGATCTCCCTGTCCAACACTCTTCAGAGGTCTCTGAATGTCCACTCCAAAATCACTTTGTTCCTGTGCACCACTCAGAATCCTCACTGTTATTGTTACAACTCCCCAAATTCATTACCACTTATTGGTCTGGATTCAATTCCATTCGCAGTTTTGCCTTTTCACCTGATTGATACATCCCTGCAGTCCCTGATATTATTCATCACTGTCAACCACACGACCAATTGTTGCATCGTCTGTAAACTTCTAAACATGACTACCACAACTAAGTTTGAATTATCGATCTACATCAGGAAACGGTTGTACTCCACTGGAAACAGGCATCCAAGCATGGTTCATTGCTGGATGGGATGAACACCTGCAATAACAGCAGAATCGGATCTTTGTAATCATTTGTAAACCTGATGGCAACTCTGCAGGTTGGTCTCCTGACTAATTTCTTCTCAAATATGGGAACGGTGAATGGGCTGCCCATATTGTGACTGAGCAAGTGAGTTTACATCTCAGCGGGTAATTGAATCCCTTCCTACAGACCCCGCCCCCATGGACCTGACTTCATTGCGGCGTGGTTATCCTTTTGTCTATTTAGTTTGGATAATCAGTTGAATTTGAGTCCACGCTGACACGACCCCCGATTTTCCCCGCCATCCATGTATCTTTTTTATCCTTCCTTATTCTCCCACGGAGTGTGGCTATCATAGTCTGAACAGCATTTGTTGTGCATCCTTAACTCTCCTTGAACTGATTCAGAGGGAATTTATGGGTGACCCGTAATATTGTGCGTCTGGAGTTATATGTTGGCAGGTCTCGTTAAGGAAGGCAGATTTCCCTTTTGAAGGGACACGAATGAATGGATTTCCAGCAAATTAAATCTTTTTGTCACTCTTCTTCTGAGCGGGTTTATATTCCAGATTGTATTCATCAAACCTCTTGTGGTTCTGTTCGCCGAGCTGGAATTTGTGTTGCAGACGTGTTGTCCCCTGTCTAGGTCACATCCGCAGTGCTTGGGAGCCTCCTGTAAAGCGCTTCTGTGATGTTTCATCCGACATTTGTAGTGGTTTGTATCTGCTGCTACTGGTTGTCAGTTCCAGCTGTCTGCTGCAGTGGCCGGTATATTGGGTCCAGCTCGATGTGCTTATGGAGTGAATCTGTGGATGAGTGCCATGCCTCTAGGAATTTCCTGGCTGTTCTCTGTTTGGCTTGTCCTATAATAGTAGTGTTGTCCCAGTCGAACTCATGTTACTTGTCATCTGCGTGTGTGGCTACTAAGGATAGCAGGTCGTGTTGTTTCATGGCTAGTTGGTGTTCATGGATGCGGATCGTTAGCTGTCTTCCTGTTTGTCCGATGTAGTTTTTCGTGCAGTTTTGTGACTGCACAAAACACTACATAGGACAAACACGCAGATGACAAGCAACATGCGTTCGACTGGGACAACACTACTATTATAGGACAAGCCAAACAGAGAAGAGCCAGGGAATTCCTAAAAGCATGGCACTCATCCACAGATTCAATCAATAAGCTCATCGACCTGGACCCAATATACCGGCCACTGCAGCGGACAGGTGGAACTGACAACCAGAAGTGGCAGATACAAACCACTGTAAATGCTGGAGGAAACATCACAGGAGCGCTTCACAGGAGGCTCCCAAGCACTGAGAATGTCATCTAGACAGGGGACAAAACGTCTGCAACACAAGTTCCTAGCTTGGCGAACAGAAACACAACAACGAGCACCCGAGCTACAAATCTTCTCACAAACTTGGAATTTATCAAATCTAATTAGCAGCCGCTGCTAAGCTCCATTCTCCAAGGGTTGCTGGCCCAAATATCGCCATTTTATTTGCAGATGACACGAAGATTGGTGGGGTAGCAGAAAGCATAGGGGACTGTCAAAGAATGAAAGAGAAAATAGATAAACAGGAGAGTTGAGCGGAGAAGTGGCAGGTGGCGTTGGATCCAGGCAAATGTGTGGTGATGCATCTTGGGAAGTCTAATTCGAGAGCCAAGTAAACGGAAGAGCCTTGGGTAAAGTTGATGAGCAGATGGATCTGGGAATTCAGGTCCTTTGTACCCTGAAGGTGCTGCACAGAGATGGATCGAGTGGACAAGAAGGCATATGGCAAGCTTGCTTTCACTGGACGGGGCATTGACTATAAGAGCTAGTAGCTCACGCTAAATTTGTACAAGATTTTGGTTCAACCACATTTGGAATTCTGTGCATCGTTCTGGTAAATTACCAATAAGATGCGGCTGTTCAGGAGAGTGTGCAGTGAAGATTTATGAGGATGTTGCCTGATATGGAAGATGCTTGCTCTAAGGAGGGATTGAGGAGGGACCTGATTGACGTCTACAATTTCATGAAGGGTATAGGCAGGATGGATAGAGATAAGTTTTGTCCCAAGGTGAGGGATTAAGTAATGAGAGGTCACGCGTTCAAGTTGAGAGGTGAAAAGTTTAAGAGAGATAGAAATTTGAAGTATTTTTCACAGAGGATGGTAGGTGCCTGGAAAGTGTTGCCAGCAGAGGTAGTAGAGGCAAGCACGGTACATTCATTTCAGGTGTGCCTGGACAGCTGCATGAGTAGGTGGGGTGCAGATGGATGCAGATGCTTAGGAATTGGGTGATAGTTTTCGACAGTGGATTTGATCAGTTCAGGCTTCGACGTCCAAAGGGCCTGTTCCTGGGCTGTAAAGTTTCTGTGTTCTTTGTTATTCTTTGTTCACTACACTACCAACTTCATGCTACATTGCTGCATCTCAGAGAATGACATTGTCGATTCTAATTATCACAGAGGGAATGAGAATATGACATGTGGCTGTGTTGGAATGAATGTGATGTACGCTGGATTGGAGTGTTTACGGGGAGCAAGAGGCTGATGTGGAACGATGTGATCAAAAACAGCTCTTACTGTCAAAGTAACAAAAGAAAAATTCAGAGATTTCTTTCAATTAATCGACCTCCCACTTCAGGCTCCAACACGCTTCCACTGAGCCAATCTGCAGTGCGGGTTAATGCTGCTGCTGTATCTTAATAATCGAATATTATTCCTTCCCGCCTTCCTCCCCGCCTTTAACCAGGAGCACTTTCAGCTTTGGCATTTCATGCGCACCTGTGCCGTCAGAGAAGAACCAAGTGCTCACCTTCAAACCATTTCGATACCGTGGCTGTGAGATCAATTCTCATGTAGCAGCTTTTACAACATGGACCAGAGATTATTGGGATATCAGGCTCAGGAAAAGGACACATGGCAGCACGGAGGAAAAGAACATTTATTCGAAAATACCTTTATCTGTGGACTTCTACATCATTTATTTCACTGGTTCATTTAGCTCTATCTTGTCTAATGTGTGCATTTCTGCAATTCGCCTAATAGCACGGATATGATAGCACTGGAAATGATGCAGGAGAGATTTACCAGGATATTGTCTGGGTAGAAGAGTTTCAGTTATGAAGAGAAATTGGATAAACTGGAGGCGTTTTTCTTAGAGCAGAAAAAATTGAGAGGAAACATGATTGAGGTGTACACAACAATAAGGAATATGGATGGCGTAGACTGAAATAACCATTTCGCTTTGATGGTGAGTTCGATCACGGGGAGGGGTAGGATGGCATAGATTTAAGAAAAGAAGAGGATAGTTTTCAGTGAATGTGCAGACAAATGTTTGAAACAGCGGTTGTTTAAAATTTGGAATGAGTGCATGCAAAGTTTGGAGAGGCAGAAATCCTCACAACTTTCAGAAGCATTCAGATGTGAATTTGTGATGCCAAGTCATACAAGGCTATAGGCCAAGTGATTTTAAGAAGTGTTCAGATAATTAAGCGAATGTTAATTTCCAGCAATACCAAATAGGCTTCTTTTTGCATAAAATTCCTGGATAGTACCACCGCCTGTCACTGCGTGAGGTCGGGTTCAATTCGCTTCCAGGATGGGCGCTGGCATATTGGGAGGGCTCAGTGGGTAGAACTGCGCCTTTAAGCGCCAGAAACCCGCCTTCTATTTCAGGCTTGTGTGACTGTGTGGAATTTGCACACTCCTGTTCTCTCTCTCCCGTGTGAGTTTCCTCTGGCTGCTCCGATTCCTTCCCACAGTGCAAAGGTGTGCAATTTAGGTAAATGGCAAACAAAGTCTGAATGGACTGTAAGTGTTGTAAATAAGAGACAAAAGTCAGAATTGCAGCTCGGGGGAAAACATAATGACCATTTCGGGTCAACAGACTCTTCCTCGGAATCGTTTTTAAATCGCAATGTTAACTCTAACTTCTCTCCACTGATGCGGCCTGGCTTGCTGAGCTTTTGGAGTAATTTCTATTTTTGAGGGTGGATCATAAATGCGGGTTTAGAAAGATAGAGTGGGGGAGTGTGAATCTCTTCTACGGCACAGTGCAGACTCATCTGGCCAAATGGATTCTGTCTACACTGTTTCCAATTCCATTAACTCTAAATCTATACGTTTTTGCCCTTTTTTTAGTCGTTGGTTTTCACATCGCTCCTGTCATGTGAATTGCAGAGCAGGACAATCGACGTTTCGGGCATAAGCCACCATCAAACAGTTCCCACCTGACGAATGGAAGATGAACGCCTCATATTCTGCCTTTGGACCCTGCAACCACACAGGATAAACGTGGATTTCAACGGCTTCTTCATTTCCCCTCCCCTCCTATCTTTCAACTCAGCACCACCCTCCGGACCCATTCATCTCTCCGCCTCTGACTTATCACATTCACTCCGCCTCCATCCACCATTCGATTTCCCAGCTACCTTGCACCCAACCCCAAACACCTCCCATTTATCTCTCAGTCCCCACCCACAAGACTCATTCCTGATGAAAGACTTATGCCAGAAACGTCGATTCTCCCGCTCTTCAGATGCTGCCTGACCTGCTGTACTTTTCCAGCATGACAGTATCGCCATGGCGAAGATAGAAGAGCTCATCTCAGGCTCTTTAACTCAGAGGAGAAGGCTGAGTGAGGAAGTGATTAAGGTGCACATTAAGCGGATCGGTATGTGTGATAGCAATAAACTCCCTCTGGGAAGAGTTAACAACCAGGGATCTCCGTTAAACACAAGGGAGAGGATATTCAGACGAGATATAGGAAGAACGCTTTCACTCTGAGAGTGTTGTTTGTTTGGAAGTCACTGTTTGAATGTGTGGTAAAGCTATGAGTCATCAAAATATTTCAGGATTACTTAGCTGAATATTTGAGAAGTTAGAGCACACATGGATAAGGACCAGCTACTGAAAAGTGAGTGAAGATAAAGAAAATGCCTGATAAAATATCCGAACCCTGTACAGAAAATACAGAGCATGAAAGCATGGGAAGGGTAAAGCCATGGCAACTACTGGCGATCTGTTACAAGGGGTGTGTGGAATGCTACACTCGTCAAAACGTCACTGGGGCACGATGGGGCCGCTGTGGCAAGATGGGATAAGAATAGTGGAATGCTCCTATACTAATTAGCAGAGTCAGACTGAGTCTGAAAGGTTACTATGGCAGGCTGAGATAATAATGATTAGTAACGTAAGGGTAGCCTACTAACTATCATCATGACAGTTTGGGACAAGTCGTGACTATAAATACATAGGACATGACTTTAAATAATAAATTGCTAGTAGAATCAGCCTGCTTGACACGCTTGTAGTAGGATACTACATTAAATATCTAATCAGTGGTTGGAGAGTCAGCTTGGGACAGGAAAACATTGTGAGAGATGGGGGAGCTAAATATTTAATCATGAGACATTAGTCTGGGATGGAAGATCATTGTAGCACAGGTGGCAGTATAATACCTAATAATGACAGTCGAATAATATTAAGTAGAATTAGGAAAACTCCTAGTGGCAGAAGTAGAACGACAATGGGAACCAACACAATTGGTTTATTGTTTAGCTGGAGTGAGGTAATTCTGACGAACACAGTTGGACATTCTGATAAGCTAACAAAACATGATTAAAGAAAAAGTATGAAGTGATGGAGTTTAATTCAGATAAATGCCAGGTGCTGCATTTTGAGAAAGCAAATCTTAGCAGGTCTTATACACGTAATGGAAAAGTCCTGGGGAGTGTTGCTGAACAAAGAGACCTTGGATTGAATTTTCATAGCTCCTTGAAAGTGGAGTCGCAGGTAGATAAGAGAGTGAAGAAGACGTTTGGTATGCTTTCCTTTATTGGCCAGAGTACTGAGTACAGTAGGTGGGAGGTCATGTTGCGGCTGTACAGGACAGTGGTTACGCCACTGTTGGAATTTTGAGTGCAATTCTGGTGTCCTTCCTATCGGAAAGATGTTGTGAAACTTGAAAGGGTTCAGAAAAAAATTACAAGAATGATGCCAGGGTTGGAGGATTTGAGCTATGGGGAGAGGTTGAACAGGCTGGCGCTGTTTTCCCTGAAGCGTCGAAGGCTGAGGGGTGACCTTATACAGTTTTACAAAATTATGAGGAGCATGGATAAGATAAATAGACAAAGTCTTTTCCATGGGGTTGGGAAGTCCAGAACTAGAAGGCGTAGGTTTAGGGTGAGAGCGGAAAGATATAAAAGAGACCTAAGGGATAACTTTTTTCACGCAGAGAGTGGTACGTGTATGGAATGAGCTGCCAGAGCATATGGTGGAGGCTGGTACAAGTGCATCATTTAAGAGGCATTTGGATGGGTATATGAATAAGAAGGGTATGGAGGGATATAGGCTGGGTGCTGGCAGGTGCGACTAGATTGGATCGACAGAAGGGTCTGTTTCCATGCTGTACATCTCAATGATTCTATGCCATGGACCCTGACGTTCGGCGGCATTCAAGAATTTGCTTTCTAAATGTAACGGTTATTGTTTGCAAATAAAAGATCAACTCCTTGAAAAACTCTCCGCATCTCCTGGTGATTGTTGACATTTTCTCCACGACAACCGCAACTTTGGGTGCAGTAAAATTGTGGCGACTGCAGCTCTGTGGCGCAAAAAAAAGCGTGTTAGATTTCTGCAACTTTAGGAATTTTGCTGTTCAATGTTTGTGAATTTGAACCGCACCAAAATTGGTGTTTACTTCAATTTTCAACTTAATCATTGATTGTTGTGCTAATTTATCGCCACTCCCTGTCGTCTGGAGTTCTTGTCACTGCTACTGATCAGAGGCAATTCCTTACCTTTTTGGTTGTAAGTTTTTACGGAATCATAACGATTGAATCATGATCAGACCATAATCAGATGCTCACCCGCAAAACCTGCAAATTTCGTTCAGAAACCCACTGTCTGTAAACACATTTCCCTCCTAAAGATGCACAGAAGGTTTTGATTGCTTAAATGTATTTATCCCGTTGTGTGACAAATTGTTGAAGATGAGCTGGTGAAAGACATTGACGTGTTTGGTCAGCCATGATGATATCAAACGGCGGGAAGGACAGGTGTTTGGAATAGCCTTCTCCTGTTCCACTGTTTCTGTGCTGTTTCTTACAGAGGGCTTTCAACAATAATTTGATGAGGGCAATGTGAATCGATACTCCCCTTTATACCACTGCTCTCACAGCCAGAATAGACAGCTCCAATAGCAACTTTAGATCAGGTAGTGAAGGATTCTCTCGGGCGCTCTGTCAGACTGCAAGCTATCTTCACACAGGTTTCCAACTGGGTACATGGAGCAAGCACACGTGTGGATATTGGGATTCAGGTGCAGATTTCCACTCTTCTGGTCTGCAGTTCTGGTCACATGAATTTCTGACATGCTGAGGCTTTCTGTGCATTCTTCCTACTTTCCAATTTCAACTGTGATTGAATTTATTCTTGCATTCCATTCTTACATCTTCAATATTCATGGAAACTGTGCATCGTTTTTTTGAATGTAGGAATGGTGAAGATTATTGATGAATGCAATAAGCTTCATGTTACCTGTATGAACTTTCAGAAGGAAGTTGGTGAGGTTTCATTGATTCGAATTCTGTGCTGATTGAAACTGATTGAAAGGAAAGCTCTGCGACAGTGGCAATCTCACATTGTCTGTAAACAACGCAGGAACCAACGGAAACCTATTTTTCAATGTAGTCTATTTTTCACATTTTTGTCTCCCTTTTGTATCATTTTCGTGAACCTGATGCTTCAATAATCATAGGTTCATGTCAGTTTCACCTTGTCTGCATTCGCTTTAATTACAGAACCAGACGTTTCAGGGAAATGACGCAGGGTGAGTGACTGATGTATTATTGCGGCAGCACATCACCACCAAAAAATCCCACAGTGTTATGTTTCAGTGGTTAGCACTGCCGCCTCAACAGAGTCCCAAGTTCTAGTCCAGCCTCGGTGGACTGTCTGTGTAGAGTTTGCACATTCTCACCATGACTGCATGGGTTTCCTCCGGGTGTTTCATTTTCCTCCCACAGTCCAAAGATTGTGCAGGTCAGGTATGTTGGCCATTCTAAATTGCCCATAGTGCATTTGTCAGAGGGGAAATGGTTCTGGTTGGGTCACTCCTCGGAAGGTTGATGTGGACCTGTTGGTCCGAAGGGCCTGCTTCCATAGTGTAGGGAATCTCATCATCACAGCAACAATAGAGGAGTTGAGTTAAAATTCCCAAGGTATGTGTAGGTCACGTGACAGGTTCGCTGTCTGCGCCTGCAGTCGCGCAATTGGTTAGCACCTAGTACAGAAAGGTGCATAAAATGCCAAGGTTCTAAGCTCAATGCTTATCTAAAGGTGTTGTTACTGACATTGACTAGGGATTATTGAAGTATTAGACAGAAACGCTGTTGAAAACAATGGTGAGTAAAGTAGCATTTATTTGAAAACTCCAATTTCTGACGTGCGGAAAAGTTTTGTCTTTCAGAATCATGCCAATTATTAAACGGAAATATGGATATATTCCCCAGTTGAATATCCATCTATGGATAAAGAAACGGAGGTTAAGTTTCAGCTTGATGACCTTCCTCAAATCGCTGACCCAGCACTGGGTTACATCCTGGGAATGTCTGTTTAACTCGTTTCATATCATTCCATTTTCGGAGAGATGCACAGCTCATGAAACCAATCGAAATTATTAGATTTATCTCTTTGTTGGGTTTGAATGTTGTCAGTAAACCTGGTAAAGGATCTGGACAAGTAGTTTTGCTGTTGGGAGGAACAGGGGGTCAAACTAGAATCAGGTTTAGTCTTGACGCAGGATTTTTCAAGCGGAGATAAAAGAGTATTAAATGGACTCACTCCCCTTTCGGTTGATTATGACCAAATGTTCAAGACAACAGATGGCAATGATAATGATGTTTTACATCGACAGGCCAAATCTTGCTCACTCGAGGCACCACAATATTACAGATCAGGTTAGTGGGGGAGATGATGATCCTTGTGGAAACATGAGATAGTGAGAGAATAAACCAGTTAGTCAGTGGACTTAGCTAACAGACTTCCATTCAATGTCGAGCTAAACCAAACAGCTCAGTGCATTTACATTATATAATATTTCATGTAGAATGAGCTGCTGCATCTTCCAACTCCACCAGCTCTTCTTATATTCAATATTTTCAGTTGCATGTGCTTTGCAATTTCTTTCCACAGAACGTTAACCAATTCGAGAGTATTTCCTTTTTGCATCCCCGTCTAGGCAGCCCAGAATCCCTGTCGCTGTTTAATTCACTCCTTCTGTGCCAGCACACGCTTTTCAAATATTCTGGAATCAGCTGCTAAAATGCTATTATTTATGAAAACTCATCTCCGAATTCAATAACTCTCAGAATAAAGAATTCCTACTCCAAACATCTTTTTCGTGCCCCGCTGGGTTTGAAGCTCTAACCTCTAGTTTAAACTCACCTAAACGAGGGAATTTCCCTCGAATTTACTCTTAACAACTTCACATCAGCTGGGTGACCTCTCTTCGGACACAACTACATCCTTCCTGATTGCTGCAGCATTATTCTTTATCTATGCCACATCCCATTAAAACCCCTCTAATCTTTTCTAGTGGCTTTATCACTCCGTAAACCTCATTTCCATCGTTTCCAACGACATGGTATCAAGTGAATCTTTGGCCGTGTCATTCCTAATATCTTTATATTCCAATAAATGCTGCTCGTGTCATTCATCATGTCTTTATATTCCATTAAATTTCAATCTGAGATAGGATGTCGAGTCCAATTCAATGCATGAAAACTCATCTCTAAGCTATGCAATCTTATTACCGACACAGAAAAGATGGAAGCAATTTTAATTACAGCTGAATCAATTGGCTGCAACAGAATCGGATAAAATCCCAGTCACATACATGACTGTGTCCTTAAAGTTATTTCTTCTCTACGTGTGCTGAAGTAACACAGTGAGGGATCAATTACTATGTTAGACATACACAAGGTGGCATATGAAATGCTGAAGTTGTGAGATCAGAGCAGTTTGAATTGACATACCATTCACTGTTCGAATCTCAGTCTTAGGAATTAGACAGAGAGCGATTTTGAGCGAAATTTGAGCAAGGAAGTCTACCCCATGACGTAACACTAATTTGTGTGGCTATTTTGTTGTTTACCTCGTTTGTGTGTATTGCCTCGTTGATGATTTTGAAGTTGTCCCCTCTACACAAAAGTTCCGTGCTTTTGCACTATGGTACAAAAGATGCAGTACAATAACACTCAACACTGATTCGGTCAACTTATACAGATATTGACTCCTGGAAACAGCACTGTGCACTCTCCTCGGGTCTGGAAAATAACTTGCTACATTCCCGCTCTGATGGCTCTTTTCATTCCATCAGCTTTTGTTCTTCATTGATTCTGATTGAGCAGATGTTGTCACTGAGCCATTTCTTTGTATGCGTTCAGATTATGTGAGCAGAATATCACAATCCATAACCCAGAAGTCAGACCATACTCAGGGAACCGTACTCTGCTCTTGATCATTTCATGAACAGCAGGAAGAAATATCTAAGCATTTCAAAATTTGCTAACCTGTTTTTCAGAAGCAAGATAAACAGTTCCAGGTTTCTGCTTTTGTTGTCACATGGACCAAGATTGTAAATGCTGGAACTAATTGAGACTGTCCGCTCTCCCATATTCATTTTCTCCGCAGGAGGTGTTAAGACGATGGTCTGAATCGGATTCTTCTAAAAAGAGAATCTTGTTATCCATTAATTTCTAGTGTATGGGCCCACCAGGCTCCCGCTGGGCCTCTGTGTTAGCGCTGACCACAGCTGTTTCCCGCAGTCTTCAGCTTTTGGAGCAGATACCTTCGAGGTAGACATCAAAAGATATTCACAGTTACTGTGTGATACTCTACCAATGGAGACAGTTCTATCAATGGAGTCAGCTCATTCCGCTGGGATAGGATAAACAGCACCATCCCGCGTGGGGAAATTCTGCAGTGTGTCCTGCGGATCAGACACAGTGCACTTTATCATTCAGATCATACCAGAGTGAGAGCGCTTGAGAAGGCCAATCGGTCACTCGTACCTGTGTCAGCTCAGGAGTTACAAAAGATGGGTGAAAGTGGAAACACTTGTGATGAGATCAGGTTTCAAGTGTTTATGTAAGGCAGGAAGCAGAAGAAGATACACTGTGAAACGAATGGGATCTGACTACAGGAGCAGCAAATAGTTTGTACGGTGCAGAGGAGAGTTTTGAAGTATTGATGGGTCAATCATGCTTTTCCTTGGCCACGCTGCTACAGAAGATAATATGTCAGTGTCTCTCGGAATTGTGATGTCGCAGGCAAATATCGCCGTTAGACTGCAGGAAATTCCTTGTTTCCAATGTGTCGGCGGTCTGTGTGTAAAATCGCTTCAATATTAAATAATTCCACTCCATCTCAGTGTGTTGTATTGTCTCCTTTCTACTTTAACTGTCATTGTGCCTGCACTGAAATTGATTTGCTCCTTCTGCATGTCTTTTACAGTCTGGGTGAGAAGATGCAGTTGCACTGATCCACCTTCTGACAGAATTTTCCACTTCACTTCAGCCCGCCCTAACTTCGCTATGTGATACCATTCCCGTTGTTTAGGTGTTAACCGCTCGTCTCAGGTCCAGCCTGCCCTCACCCAAAATAAACGGAAAACTCAGTCACACTGTGATCACTACACTCCAGGAGCATCTTCACTCCGACGTCATTGATTATTCCTAGGAGAAAGTTAGGACTGCAGATGCTGGAGATCAGAGTCGGGAGTGTGGTGCTTGAAAAGCACAGGAGGTCAGTCAGCTTCCGAAGATCAAGAGAGCCCACGTTTCAACATAAGCCCTTCACCAGGAATAAGACATGTGATTCGGGACTGAGAGATAAATGTTAGGGGTGTGGGGTTGGGGGCGAGTTAGCTGGAAAAGCGATAGTTGGATGAAGGTGAGGGAGAACATGATAGGTTAGAAGGAGCAGTGATGGAATAGGCCCAGGTGGCGGTGCCAAGTTTGAGGCTGGGGACTTGGGAGAAGAGAAATGAGACACTGTTCAAATCCAGACTTATCCCGTGAGGTGACAGAGTCCCAAGGTGGAATGTACGGCGTTACTCCTCCAGGTATTGGGTGGTTATGTTTTGGCAGTGAAGGAGGCCCAGGACCTGTACGTCTTTGATGGAGCGGGAGGAGATTTTGAAGTGCTCAGTCACGGGATGATGCAGTTGGTGGGTGCGGATGTCCCAGAGATGTTCTCTGAAATGATCTGCAAGAAGGCGACCTGTCTCCCTGACGTAGAGGAGACCACACTGGGTGCAACGAATGCAGTAGATGATATTGGAAGCGGTATAGGTGAATTTCTAACGAATGTGGAAGGATCGCTTGGGGCCTTGGACGGAGATGCGTGGAGTGGTATGGACGCTGGTTTTACGTTTCCCGCGGTGGCATGGAAAGATTCCAGTAGTGGGGTGTGGGCTTATTGGGCTTGCAGACCCGATGGGGGGTTCTGGGAGGGAATGGCCTTTTCAGAATAATAATAGGGGTTGGGAGGGAAATATATATCTGATGGCTGTTTCCGTTTGGAGATGGCAGAAGTGGTGGAGTATGATGTGTTTAATATGGAGATTGGTGGGGAAAAAGTTGAGGACCATGGGGTTCTGTCCTTGTGGCTGGAGGGGTGGGGTTCAAGGACGGTGGTGTGTGCAGTGGAGGAGATGCAATGGAGGGCATCGTCAATCACGTGGGAAGGGAATTTGCGATTATGGAAGGATGAAACCAACTGGGACTTTCTGAGGTGGAATTGGTCATCCTGGGAAATGATGTGGTGGAGGCAGAGGAATTGGGAATAAGGGATGGCGTTTTTACACGAAGTGGGGTGGGAGGAGGTGTAGTATTGGTAGCTGTGGGAGTCGGCAGATTTGCCGTATATATCTACAAATTGTCATTCCCTTGAGATGTAGATGGACAGGCCCGGGAGGGGAGGGAATTTGCCAACATGATCCAGGTGAATTTGAGATCGTGCTGAAAAGTGTTGGTAGCGTTGATGAACTGTTCAACCTCCTCGTGAGATGATGCAGTGGCGCCAATGCATTCATCAAAGTAGTGGAGGAACAGGTGGAAAGAGGTGCCAGTGTAACTGCGAAAGACGGGCAATTCCACATATCTGACAAAGAAGCAGGCATAGCTAGGTCACATGCGGGTGCCCACAACTACCCCTTTGGTTTGGAGGAAGTGGGAGGATTGGAAGGAGAAGTTACTGAGGTTGAGGACCCGTTCAGCCAGGTGGAGCAGCGTGTCGGTGGAAGGGTACTAGTTGGGATGGGGTGAGATGAAGAAACAGAGGGCATGGAAACTTGCGTCATGGCAGATGGATGTGTACAGGGACTGGACGTCCAAGGTTAAGATGACGCATTGTGGGCCTGGGAAACAAACGTCTTGGAGAAGATGAAGTGCATAGGTGGTGTCACGAACGTAGGTGGGGATTTCTGGACTGGGGAGACAGGAAGGTGTTGAGATAGGAAGAGATGTGTCGGGTCGGACATGCGCAGTCTGAGACAACAGAACTTTAAAACGAGGTAGAAATGGGGAGTGTGGGGTACATGCAAAATGAGGTTGGAGACTGTGGATGGGAGATTCCGCAGAGGTGATAAGATTGCGATTGTCTGGGAGATGATGGGAGGTGAGGCTGTGATCGGGGAAGTAGGAAGAGTTGTCTGCGATTTGGCGCCTGGCTTCAACAGTGTGCCTCACGCCGAGTCACAAGCATCATTCCTGATGTGCTTTTCCAGCATCACACTTTTGATTCATTCATTATTGCTGTTTAATTTCACACTCACAGGTCCGTGCTGTCTGTTTGCCTCCAGAAAGCACCGTTCTCATTTCGTGCTGCAACATCTGCCAATATCAAACATAAACAGAAATTGCTGTAAAACCTCAGCAGAGCTGGCAGCATTTGTGCAGATGAATCACACTTAACGTTTCAGAGCCACTCGGTCCATCCATCCACAGATGCTGCCAGACTTCCTGAACTTTTCCAGCGACCTCTATTTTTGGTTGATTTTTAACATTGGCGGTTCTTTCGCTTTTTTTAAATTATTTTCTACGAATATGATTTGGCTCAAGATTATGTTAAATGTTTTGAATATGACTGCGATCGAATGGCCAGAATGCACTAGCACGCTACTGCTACTTGGTTCACGTGACCAACGCCTTTTCATTTGGTCACCGTGCCCTACAGCTGCACGGTATATAAATTAACAAAATTATGGTATTCTCTCAGATTGGTAATCAGGAGCGAGATTGTTTGAATTGTTGAAACAGTAAGATAAACTGAGAAAATGCAGGATATTAAATGGAGAACCATAAGGGAAAGAGAGAACAGGGAATGATAGTGTTCTGGCAAAATTTCAATGTCATTGCTCAAGATTCCTAAAATGCTATCATTCACAAACATACCACAATTTGGAATGTAACTTTTAGGACAGGCAATGCAAGCAGATTGCAAAATCTTAGTCTGAAACTCTTGTTGCATCTGCTTTAGTTTTAATGAACGCATACATGGGCTTCTGTGCTGTAATGATCTCCTAAACTGTCGAAGGAAATCCTTGCTTTCGAGGATACTTGGAGAAAGTTCACTGATTCATCGCAGTAATGGCAGGACTGTCCTCTAGAAGCATATAAGTACAATTATTCAATGCTCCATGGAGTTTCGATTAAGAGGTGGAGGGAATGTCTCCATTCACAAATTAATAATTCAGCAGAACTCAATACAGGGACACATGAATTGATGAGCAAAGTGGGCAAGAACACGGACATACGATACAATAGCTACGACAATTACTATGTGGAAAGTGTTGATTTCAGATCCATGGTGACATTTCATAATAATATTTACTGTCCAAAATCCGTCTGCACTGGAATGACTAGAGTCCGACTGTGATGTATTTGAACTTCAATTACCATTAGAAATAGCTGAGACTCACTCAGGTCATGGAGATTTAGAGAAGTTATATTTAAAAAGCAAAGAGTTCATCACGAAACTGGGAAATCTTTAGGTCACCTTCGGTGGGAGCATTGTGTGTAATCCTTGTCCTCATTCTCCACCAAAGACATGTGAAGAGATTAGAAAAGGCACAGACACTGCTTACTGAATATCAAGATATTAGGAAGCCCAGGGGCGGGGTTTCCCGGGACATAAACACATCACAAGGGATAGAAATGATTTCATCGGCATGTTAGACAGAATGAAGGAGTTTATTCACGAGATGTGGAAATGCTGGACCAGAAACACTCAAGTTTAAAAGTAAACAAAAGAGATTTTCACATAACGTGTGGTTTGAAGTGACTAAATCGGGGAAATTCCCTCTTTCGAGTGAATCAACAACTTTAGTTAGAGCTTCTAACCTGTTAGTGAATGATTAAGAAAAGATTGGATGAGAGTTTCTTCCACTCAATATAGTTACTGAAATCCTGAATGACTTTCCATAAATAAAACGTAGATTTCTGAATTCGTAGTGTTTTAAAAGACGCACGAACAAAGGGACAAGGAAGGAATTTACCATTGAAAGAAAGAAAACGTGTGGGTGTGGTTTAATTTCGAATTTGGTTGTTTTCAGACACAAAGGCATTTCATGAACACGTACAGCTGAATAAGACTGAGTATAAAAAGCTCATGGATTTCAAAGGTGTAGCGTATTATTCAAGGTGAAGCATTCTAAATGGGGCTGATGTCATAAAATAACTGCAGGCAGAAGTTGCACCCTAATGAGTAGCAATAGAATCGTCACTTGGAGACGCAACACCTACTTTAAAGACTTGATCACATTCACATGATATTAGGTGTATTTCACGCTTTCTTATCTCCACCACCAAGTAGAACCTGTCTTTTTTGTATTTTTAACCCTCTGTACTTCTCTGCAGCACACCAATCCAGCTGAAAGATGCTCAGACTAAAATTCAAAACAATATTCCGACGGTCCTATGCGAACAGTCTTTTTATTTTGATTATTACAATGACCATTGCGAGTTTGCAACAAACTGCATAACATGAAACCAACTCAACATCGATTTTCCCGGAATTTAACGCAGTGCACATGGGAAACGTCATCCATCGACTAAAACATCACCTTCGGCTCTCTCTCCACACATGTCTCTTCACGTTTTAAATATTTGTAGTATGTTTGTTGAATAAGGTGTCATTATCCAGAAAAGGTCGTTTCTCAATCCACAAAAACTGGTACTTTTCCATAAACTTGACTTTGCTCAATATCACCTTCCATCCGTACCTCTTAACACGACGACAAATCGAAACTGCTCCATGTGAGGCTCAAACTTAAAACTTCGGCACAGCCCACGATACTGGCACAGAGATACCTTGCACTGGTAACTTGCAGCACTGAAGCGACACATTAATGTTTACCTCTACATTCCTGGCTGTACCATAACGGTAAGGAACCGAGTTTCTCTGATTCCATAGCTGGTAACTGGCATTATGCGATCATCTTCACCAGTGTTTCTGACCCCTTTTGAGGAATGTCGTGAGCTACTCATTGCAAAGATGCGTAGTTTGTTGAAATGTTCAAATTCAACATTTGCATTCCCTGGCCCATGAGTCTTTTATTTTGTTTTTCATCGGTAGAAATGGTAAAATCGTCATCTTGAACAGACTCAATGACAGATCTCCATTGTGTCTCTGGCATCAAATTCCAAAGTGTAAACCACTCTGAATTCTTCCACCGCAGTCTGCTGTTTGGGAAGAGTTCATGTTATGGGAAATGCACTTCCCCGTGTGTCAACTGCTGCTCCCAGCATGCGCTCTGGCACTACACTCATTTTCTTTCTGACACTTGCTCACTGTATTGCTGTGATCATACAGTGACTTAGTGTTGCACGGACCAGGAAAATGATATAGATCAAGGTTTTTGCATTGTTGAATTCAATTGTCATTTTGAAATTGTCTGTCCTGTACACAAAGGGCGTGTCAAAAATATCTAAGTAGAAGAAAGATGTTCAGAATAATGACATTGAGCACTATGCACTCTCCTCCAGTTTGGAAAACAATTCCTCACACACAAAAATTGCATCTCCTGCTGTCACCAGCTCTCCACTCCATTGACTTCAAATGTTCACAGAATTCAACAGATCTTGCTGCATAGCCATTTTTTCATTTTTGCTCTGATCACTGTGAGCAGAGTGTCACAGTCTGAGTGCGCTTGTCCCACACCCAGAGGTCAGACGATACTCTTGGAACCATACTGTGCTATTTATTATTTCACCAATACCAAGGAGAAATATCTGTGTTGTGCATAGTTTACACAATTCACTTATTCATAAGATCAGAGCGAGTGACACTCATCTGATGAGGTGGCCGAGAGATTAAGGCGGTGGATTGCTAATATATTGTGCTCTGCACGCATGGGTTCGAATTCCACTCTCGTCGCTTTTACCGGTAATTCTCAATGTTGCGATTTTTGGATGATCACAGCTGTCTTATTGAAATTGGAACTCCAATAGTATGTTTATATGCATCGACGCTATTATAAAGTCTCAAAGAATAATTTGAGCCTGTTGCCTAAACTGCAATGAAATGTAGATTGAATTGGAATAATTAAAAGGAACGCCATTTTCTTTTCCAAGTCAAGTTGCCATGAACTTTTATTGTCTGAAAGAGATCCATGAAAACCAAATAACGAGAGATGCGAAGCGCATGTTTATGCATGGGATTCTTAAGAAGTGTTTTGTCAGATGAAATCTGTAGCAGGTTGGGTAGAAGTGATTCACCTTGGTGAAATGAGCACAGAGACACAGCACAAAACAATGGAGATATTTCAAAAGGGGGAGGGGCAGGGGCTGGGTTTAGGAGTACCGATAACTGCTGTAAATGCACCGTAGAGAATTACCGATGTGGGTGCCGTGCATGGACACGGACAGATTTACAGATTGGTCTCATCCTTTCCCCTTGCTCTCGCCATTGGAGAAGGCTGGACATAAGACACACATAAACACAAGATGTGGGAAACAAGCTCCCTCTCGTTATACACACACTTGATGCATCACATTGAACTATGAAGAACTGGAGAAGTCAGCAAGTTAACTGCAGGGGCTGAATCTAAACTGTGGATCAATAACCGCAGATTAATGCAAGAGTCTTTAAACGCATGTCATTAACATACGTTTCGTTCTAATACCCGTGTGGCTGAATGAAGCAGCAGTGAATTCCATTTTTACCCATAGACTGAAGCACGCAGACACATTTCCCCAAGAGTGACACAGGCCTCGGGAGAAAACAAGCAGAAAGTAAGATTTCACCCACTTGGCTGATACTGTCCCATTTGAGACTTCAACACCAGTGTCCAGTTACAGCAAAGAAAGGAAGCATTAAGCCTCTCCCGTCCCAGTGTTCCTGACCAATTCCTTCCCCATCACTCTGTAGTTTGTACTTTTTCACCTCGTTTTTCCTGCCAAACGGGATCATTGCTCACGCCCGTTTTTTCCTGTCTTGCCAAACCGTAACTCTTGATGTCTTTGCTGTTTGAAGATCTGCCAATCTCAATCTGATTACACCTAATGACCCTTCCTCAACATCCTTCTTCAACAAGAAATACTACAGATCCAGAACTGTCTGAGAGAATAAATGCTTCCTCATCTCTGTTTTAATTGTGAGATCTGCATTCTGATATGAAGTTAAAAATCGCACAACACCAGATCATAGTCCAACGGGTTTAATTGAAAGCATTAGCTTTTGGAGAGCTGCTCCTTCATCAGGTGTTTGTGGAGTACACAGTTGTAAGATACAGAATTTATTGCAAATGGTCACAGTGTGACGTAACTGAAATTATACATGGAAAAATAACTTGATTGTTTGTTAAGTCTTCCATCTGTTAGAATGACTACGTTAGGTTAATTTCTTTCTTATATAAATCACAAAACTTTCTTTTCATAGTTACACTCTCAGGTGAACTTTAACAATTAGTGTCAACCCAGATAATTTGTTGAAGGTGTTAGTCCCTGTGTGCTGTGTCCGTGCCATAATGTTCAGACTGACGCTAAACTAAAAAAAACAAGCTGCACGCAAGGATGCTTTGAGGCATGGTACTTTGGTGAAACCGAGCAGATGCTACAGAACGACTGCACGTCAATTAACAGACCGGTGTGCCCCTTCCCTGTTGGGGAACACTTCAGTTGTCCAGGACATTCATAGCAGCAGAGATGTGGAGAAACAGATTGGGAAACAGATTTTGGAAAAGTGCAGAATCCACAGGGTAGTCGTCATGGGAGATTTCAACTTCCCAAATATTGATTGGAAGCTCTTTAGATCAAGTAGATTGGACGGGGCAATGTTTGTGCAGTGTGTCCAGGAAGCTTTTCGAACTCAGTATGTAGATTGTCCGACCAGAGGGGAGGCCATATTGGATTTGGTACTCTGTAACGAACCAGGACAAGTGATGGGCTTGTTAGTGGGTGACCATTTTGGTGATGGTGACCACAATTCTGTGACATTCACCTTGGATATGGAGGGAGATAGGTGCATGCAACAGGGTCGGTTTTACAATTGGGGGAAGGGTAAATACGATGCTGCAAGACAGGTTCTGAGGAGCATAAGTTGGGAGCATAGGATGTCAGGGAAGGATGACATTGATATGTGGAACATTTCCAAGGAACAGATACGACGTGTCCTTGATATGTATGCACCTGCCAGGCAGGAAAGAGATGGTCGTGTGAGGGAACCTTGGTTGACGAGGGTGGTTGAATATCTAGTAAAGAGGAATAAGGAGTCTTACATAAGGCTGAGGAAACAAGGTTCAGACAGAGCGCTGGAGGGATACAGGATAACCAGGAGGGAGCTGAATAAAGGGATGAGGAGAGCTAAGAGAGGGCATGAAAAAGCTTTGGCGGGTAGGATCAAGGTTAACCCAAAGGCCTTTTATGCGTATGTGAGAAACATGAGAGTGACGAACGAGGGTGGGTTCGATCAAGGACAGTACTGGGAGACTGTGTACTGAGTCGGAAGAGATAGTAGAGGTCTTGAATAAGTACGTTCCTTCAGTATTTACAAATGACCGTATTGTTGAAGAGGAGAGTATGAAACGGACGGGTAAGCTAGAGGAGATACTTGTTAAGAAGGAAGATGTGTAGGGCATTTTGAAAAACCTGAGTATCGACAAGTCCCCTGGGCCTGACGGGATATATCGTAGGATTATATGGGAAGAAAGAGAGGAAATTGCAGAACCATTGGCAATGATCGTTTCGTCTTCACTGTCAACAGGGCTGGTACCAGGTGACAGGAGAGTGGCGAATGTTGTGCCCCTGTTCAAAAAAGGGAATAGGGATAATCCCGGGAATTACAGGCCAGTTAGTCTTACTTCGCTGGTAGGCAAAGTAATGGAAAGTGTACTGAGGGATAGGATTTATGAGTATCTGGCAAGACACTGCTTGATTAGGGACAGCCAGCACGGATTTGTGAGGGTAGGTCTTGCCTTCCAAGTCTTATTGAATTCTTTGAGGAGGTGACCAAGCATGTGGATGAGGGTAGTGTACATGGATTTTCGTAAGGCATTTGATAAGGTTCCCCATGGTAGGCTTATGCGGAAAGTCAGGAGGCATGGGATAGTGGGAAATTTCTCTAGTTGGATAGAGAACTGGCTAACCAGTCGAAGTCAGAGAGTGATGGTGGATGGTAAATATTCAACCTGTAGCACAGTTACAAGTGGAGTTCGGCAGGGATCAGTTCTGGGCCCTCTGCTGTTTGTAATCTTTATTAATGACTTGGAAGAGGGAGTCGAAGGGTGGGTCAGTAAGTTTGCAGATGATACGAAGATTGGTGGAGTTGTGGAGAGTGAGGAGGGCTGTTGTCGGTTGCAAAGGGACTTACATATGATGCAGAGTTGGGCTGAGGAGTGGCAGACGGAGTACAACACTGTCAAGTATGAGGTTGTCCATTTTGGAAGGACAAATAAGAATGCGGAATACAGGGTTAACGGTAGGGTTCTTAGGAAGGTGGAGGAGCAGAGGGATCTTGAGGTCTATGTTCATAGCTTTTTGAAAGTTGGCACTCAGGCGGATAGAGCTTGTAAGAAGGCTTATGGTGTATTAGCGTTCATGAGCAGAGGGATTGAATTCAAGAGTCGTGAGGTGATGTTGCAGCTGTACAGGACCTTGGTATGGCCACATTTGGAGTATTGTGTGCAGTTCTGGTCGCCTCACTTTAGGAAAAATGTTGAAGATTTGGAGAGGTTGCAGAGGAGATTTACCAGGATGTTGCCTGGAATGGAGAATAGGTCGTACGAGGATAGTTTGAGAGTGCTAGGCCTTTTCTCATTGGAAAGGCGAAAGATATGGGGTGACTTGATAGAGGTTTATAAGATGATCAGAGGAATAGATAGAGTCGACAGTCAGAGACGTTTTCCCCGGATACAACATAGTGTTACAAGGGGACATAAATTTAAAGTGATGGGTGGAAAGTATAGGGGGGATGTCAGGGGTAGGTCCTTTACCCAGAAAGTGGTAGGGGCATGGAATGCGTTGCCTGTGGGAGTGGCAGAGTCAGAATCATTGGTGAACTTTAAGCGGCAATTGGATAGGTACATGGATAGGTACTTAATCTAGGACAAATGTTCGGCACAACATCGTGGGCCGAAGGGCTTGTTCTGTGCTGCATTGTTCTATGTTCTATGTTGTACATTCGACCTCAGACTTTTGGGTGGCTATCATCCAAGGCGGACTTCTGAACAGGCAGCAACTGAAAGTGCCTGAGCAGAGGCTGATAGCTAAGTTCGATACCCATGGTGATGGCCTCAGCCGGGACCTTGGGCTCATGTAACAGTACAGGTTATCCCATTACCTTATCTACAAACAGAGACCCTCCTACACACACACACACACACGCATATACACGTTTGTGGGGTGAATTTGTACTTGCAGAGTTACATTGTACTTTGCTCATAAACTGCATGAATCCATGTTAGTCTCTATTAACTCATTTTATACAATTATTATCAGTCTAAACATTTTGTAACAGACAGCAGCGCACGGGGGCTAACACCAATTGTTAAAGTTCATCTGAGAGTGTAACTTCAAAATAAAAAGTTTTGCGCTTTACTTATGAATGAAGTGAAGCTACCACAGTCATGCTAATCGATGGGAGACTTAGCGAACAATTAAGGTATTTTTCAATGTATAATTTCTGTTACGTCACACTGTAAACTTGTGCTATAAATTCTGTGTCTTACAACTGTGTACTCCACAACCACCTAATGAATAAGCAGCGGTCCGAAAGCTAGTATATTTGCTGTTTTGTAATGTCAGGAAATCATGTTCAATTTACGATTTTCATAAGGAACAACAAATATTTTTCCCTGACTGGAAATCAGCATTCGGAAATAGCAATGAGAGAGCTGAATTTCAACACTTTCACAACAAGGAAGACATATGCAATGTTTGCAAATTTTCTTGGTGAATTTGTTTTTGCCTTATTGGTTCAGTTGATAAATGACAGTCATTGAGTTTTTAAAAGCATGGCGAGAGGCCCTTCAGTCTATTGCATCATTATCAGTCATCAAATATCTGGCTTGTAAACACAGTTTCCAGCACGTGACTCATCGTCTGGTGTGTTGTAAAATTTCAAGTCTTCATTTAAATTGTCATTCAATTCCTTAAGTGTTTAAGTCGTACAAAACACCTCTGTGAACTCGCAGTTCTGAGAATGCAACTCTTTCTCTGAGCCGATTGTCAGTTTTCCTCAAGATCCTGTGGAAAATGTTTATGCACTCAGATCTGAATTTGTGTACCATGTTTCTTCTTCAGCTTCCTTATTCTTTCTATTAAATGATTTACACTCCAATACAGACAAAAGGTGCAGGTTGCAGAAGTCAGGTGTTTGTACTTTCACTGATACTCTGTCTCGCCGGGAGCTGCAGTCCTTCCCCACGCTGATTCAGACAGCACTGTCCTTCCTGTAACATTTCCCACGGAGAATGGAAGGACAGGCACTAATAACCCGCACTTGGAAACGAGCGGCAGTTTTAATGCATTTACACTGCCCCAGCGAGGAATTGAGATCCTATCTCCCGCATAACATGCGGCGACACTAACCATTATACCACCGAGGACAACAGTTTCAAAGGAGACACTTCAGCCCATTGTGGCTCCATTTGTCAAAAACAACTGCTTAACGACACAAATCGCTTAGACCATAGCTTTATAGGTATGAATCTTCACATCTGAATATTTCTTGAAGTTATAAGGGTTCCTGCCTCCCTGACCCTTACAGACACAGTGTTGCAAATTCCAACACCTGCCGGCCTATAATGCTTTTCCACACATCTACTTAAACCTTTCTGTCTTTCTCATTAAATTTCTGGCCCCCTATTATCGATATCTCCGTCGATGGGAAACACTACTTTCAGTCTACCTAATACATACCCCTGATGATTTTGTATAAGTTAACCATACCTTCTCGCAAACCTCTCTGCATGGTGACAAACAATCCCAGTCTGTCCTGTCTTTCTTCATGACAGAAACTGTTCAGACCAGGCACTATCCGAGTGAATCTCTCCTGCACCTTTCCCAGTGCGATCACATCCATGGACTTACATGAACAGCAGGCAATAGTCTAAGTAGAACCGAATGAACCGTTGTTGCGTTTTCGCACTAGCATATGGTGTGGCTCTGCAGCATTTATTGGCTTGCGGTGCGGGGACACGTGGAAGCCAAAGGAGACATGGACGGCTGTTTCCTTCTCTCAAGGACGTCAGTGAAACATATGGGTCTTTCAGGCAACGGATTTGGCATACCCTTAATTGGAGGCATTTCTTGCATTCATATTTTACCATTGTCGTGGTGTGGTGGGAATTGAACCCATCGACCTTGGGATGTTACCTGGCCTTTCGTACTAACAATCAAGCGATATTACGAGTAGGTAATCGCAGAAAGCCATCACGGCTGATCTATTCCAATAGAGTCTCTTTTTTCCCAATTATTCTCTGTGTCCATTTATTGAGTCTCACGTTCCAATAATCTCTGGTCCACGGCAGTAAAAACCGCTAAAGGAGAATTGATCACACAGCTACGATATCCAAACGAATTGAATGATTTAAACCTGCCAAAGAAGAGATTGGGGCATGGTCATCCAGCAACAGTGAGTAGATGGTATCAACGTGAAAGTGTATGTTAAATTGTGCAATACCTCAGTCAAATGAGACGAGGTTCGGAAAAGCGAGTTAGGGTGAGTGGGAGGGAAATATATCTTTAAGAACTTTTAGGGTTAAATGCTGATACAAGAAATGCCGAAATATCAGAAAACGAAATTCAATGGAAAACAAATCAAAACCTCGGAGAATATTATAATGTAAAAACGAGTAATTTCTTACCGTGTTTCACCAAAATAAAAACTTTGAGAGAACTGACTATCGTGATGTAGAGTCGATCCGAAGTCGTGGCAATCACAACGCAGGAGACGAAATATTAAACGGTAGCAGCTCTCCACAGACCCCGCTTGCCAACTGCAGCTCGTAGTTTAGCTGAGGAAATGTCAGGAATAATATACAATATCAGGACTTAACGACAGGCATGTGGGAACTCAGAATGGGCTGAATCTTTTAGTTCCCAGAGACTGTGGAGATTACATGAATGAGAGTATTAGAGAATGGGATTAATGAAACTCTCCAAACTCATGGCACAGTGCAGGATATTGTTCAAACGTATGCTTCAATAGCATTATAGTTTAACATCGGCCACTTCATCACTTTGCCCACACAAAGCATAACAACTGTTGCAGGCAATCACACTTAATTCCAGTTCCAGATTCGGGATCAGGGAAACTGTGTGAAGCAGCCATGAAGATCAAATTCGAAGTTGGGATGCAATGACGGGAGAGCAGTGCGTGTATTTCCGAGGTTGGGATTGCGTCTGATCAAAAACGGGGCGGAAGAGAATACTTGCCCCCATTTATAATATTATAGCCATAAGCAGTATATGTTGCTGAGACAGCCGATTGGCGCATCTAAAGAGTGTTAAGACTTTAACTTTGGGGTGGCAAGGTTCGACATTTCATTTTCATGTTTGGATCCATGTTTTTGACATTGGCAGTAACAACTGCCTTTGCTCTCATCCCCTCAGAATCTGCTTCTTGTTCCCAGTAAATACTGCAACCTGGAGAAGGTTGTGTTGTGGTTATATAATAAACGAGTCATCCTTCGGGACTCAGACACGGAACTGGTGATGTTAAAATTCGTCGGATAAAACCTGGAATGAAAAGCTGACCTCAGGAACAGAGAACATGACTTTAATTTCCTGCAATCCCATTCATGCATGTCCCTTACGCAGGGCATTCTACCATCTTTACCCAATCCTGCCTACTTGTGGCTCCAGGGCCAGAACAATGTAGCTGACCCTTAATCCGACAATGCCGACCGTGTGCGGACGCAGGCCATTCGGCCCTTGGAGTCGACACCATCCCTCCGAAGCACATCCTATCAAACCCACATTCCATACCTATTCCGTTCCTCTTCATTTCCATGGCTGATCGCAGTAACCTGCACCCCTTCAGACTGTGGGAGGAAACTCAAACAAGCAAAGACAGAATGTGCAAACTGCAAACAGTTACACAAGACTGTGATCGAATCCATATCTCTCGTGCAGCGAGGCAACAGCGGATCAGGATGAACAATAAATGCTGTCCTGACCAGTGACATCGACACCCTGTGGGCATATCGGGAAGAATAAAAACACATTCACAACATGGACAACGGGACTTGCGTTTGCGTGGACATGATTCAAACCAATCGTTCACTCCGGGTAGATACAAGGGCACGGATATCACAGAGATACCAGGCAATGCGGGATTCAAATACCTGCTGAAGTGGAAACTCATTTACTCAGTCAAACTGGGGACAGACTGTTCAACAGTCCCGTGTGTGGGGAGGGCTCAATGCGCAAAACAAACCTCCAGAGTAACCAACAAGATTACATATCCCAGAAGGAGATCAATTAAACTGTCAATGCTGCACTTAATCCCAACTAGCTGCCAGTTTAATACCGTCAAAGTCATAGACTCATGTAACATGAAAACAGGCCTTTCACTCCTACCAGCTCATACTGAACATAATGCCAAACTAAACGTTTCGCATCTGACAGCTCCTGTAATTGCTTAGGGTTAATAATGCCCTTGTAATACTATTACTGCATTGTTAATATGAATGTCCAGATATAATTCTGTTCAAATCCTGGCATGGCAGATGGTGGAATTTTATTTCTACAAATACCTAGAGTTGAAGAGTCTAATGATGATGTTGAATCAGTTGTTGTAGATCTGATTCACTAGTGCCTGATAGAGAAGGAAACTGCCATACTTATCTGGTCTGGCTGGCATGTGAATCCAGATCCATAATATCGTGGTTGATTCCGAACTGCCCTCTGCGCAATAAATAATGGTCAAGGTAGGAATGAATATCTATTTTTAAATCCCACTGAAACTTTACAATTCATTTATCGAAATATCATGTAAACGTTGTAAATGTACTTCCATTCCTCACTGCCTCAGGAAGTGAATTGGACACATAACCCATCCTCTGTTAAAAACAATCCTCTCATGTCTTATTTTACATTTCTCTCTTTTCAACAAAACGTTTGCCCTCTCGTTTTGTAGTCCACCTCCTTGGAGAAAAGACAGTTACAGTTAACTATATCAGAACTCTCCATAATTTATAAATTTCTATCAGGCCGCCTTTCAAATTCCAATGCTCGAGTGAAAATATTCTCAGCCTGTCCAGCCTTTCGATTTAACACAAACCTTCCCCACTAGCCATACCCTGGTATACCTCTTCTAACCCTACTCCAGCTTAATAATTTCCTTGCTATTACTTGGTGACAAGAACTGGACGCAGTACTCCAGAAGAGACCTCACCCAATATGCTATTCAGCTTCAACATACGTACCAACTCCGAGGCTCAAAGGACTAAGCAACGAATGCAGGATGACAATTTTTTAACCATTCCATCTCCATGTGAAGCAAACTGAAAGGAAATATTTAACTGCATCCATGGTCTCCGTGTTCTGCAACACTACGCAACGCCCAATCACAACTTGTATAAGCCCTACTCATATTTGATGTAGCAAAATGCAATACCTTCCATTTATCCAGATTGAACTCCATGTGACATTTTTCAGCCCAAAGGCGCATTGGATTACGATCCTTCTGGAATCTTAGATCACCTTCTTTACAGTCTCCAATTCTGGAGTCCTCTGTGAGCTTATGAAACATGGCTTCAATGAGTTCCATTTTTTCTCATATTGGTTAACGATTTTTAATTATTTGTCGTGGTGATCATTTAGCAGTGTGCAAATTATGTAACAATTAGTCATGTACTTAACCATTAGGATGAAACAATCGACTGCAGGGAGATTGGAAACAATTGGCAAAAAAAAGTGCTGAAAGGAATTCAATCCAGTGAAGTGGGTGATAATGAATTTGGGGAGAAACAATGACAAAAGAGTGAATACTGAGTGGTTAAAAGTAATAAAAGAGAAATTGGAGTAGGCATTCACGAATTTTTGAAGGTGATTGTACAAGGGATCAGTGGTCTCGAGGGATTGGAGACACTTTCTGTTCTTGATCGCAGGTGGCAATATAAGATCAGGGAAATGATGCTGGAACTTTAGCAACCGTCTGTTCAGAGATGAGTCAGAGGACTGGCCACAAATGTGATCATTGCATTCATCTTTTTTATGAAGAATGATAAAAGAGAAGATGGAGGGCGTATATAGACCATTTGGCACATCATGTCTTGATCAGCACTCCATCAGATCTCCGCTGACAAGGCTCCAAGTCAGGCTTGCACGTTCCTCGGAGGAGAACTTGCAGATGGAAGTCATTCGATGCATAAGTCCATTAGACAATAGAGCAGAAATTAAACCATTCAGCGCAGTGTGTCTGCTCTGCCATGAAATCATGACAGATACTTTCTAAACCCAATTCTCCTGCTTTCGCTCCATAAACCTTGATATCCTTGACAACCACGCTGCTACATACCTCAGTCTTACATATAATCACAGCACTGGCTTCCACAGCCTTATCTAGCAACGAATTCCATATATTCACCACTCTCTGGCTGAATAAGTGTCTCTTATTACTGCTCTCAAATGTCTTCCCTTTTCTCCAAAGCTGTGCCTTTGGGTTCTAGTCTCTACTAAAAATGGAAACACCTTCCCAGCATCCACTCTGTCTAGGCGATTCACGATTCTATAAGTACCAATTTGATTTTCTCTTATTCTTCTAAACTTCATCGAGTATTGACCCAGAGTCATCGAACGTTCCTCATGTCTCCTCTACATTGGGGAGACTGGGCGCCTCCAAGCAGAGCGCTTTAGGGAACATCTCCGAGACACCCGCACCAATCAACCAAACCGCCCCGTGGCTCAACATTTCAACTCCCCCTCCCACTCCGCCGAGGACATGGAAGTCCTGGGCCTCCTTCACCGCCGCTCCCTCACCACCAGACGCATGGAAGAAGATCACCTCATCTTCCGCCTCGGAAAACTTCAACCCCAGGGCATCAATGTGGATTTCAAAAGCTTCTTCATTTCCCCTTCCCCCACCTCATCCTAGTTTCTAACCTCCAGCAAAACTGTCCCTTTGACTTGTCTGGACTTGTCCGACCTGCCCAGCTCCTTTTCCACCTATCCACTCCACCCTCTCCTCCCTGACCTATCACCTTCATCTCCTCCCCCACAGACCTATTGTACTCTATGCTACTCTATCCCCACCCCCACCCTCCTCTAGCTTATCTCTCCACGCTTCAGGCTGTCTGCCTTTATCCCTGATGAAGGGCTTTTGCCGGAAACGTCGATTTTGCCTGTCCTCGGATGCTGCCTGAATTGCTGTGCTCTTCCAGCACCACTGATCCAGAACGTTCCTCATGTGTCAAGCTTCTCATTTCTGTCACCATAATGGTGAATCAGCTCTGAACAACCCCAGCACCAGTGCATCCTTCCTGAAATTTGAGGACCAAACGTACACACAGTAATCTCGATGTGATCTGCCCAGACTGTTATAGAGCTGCGGAAGTGCAAACCTGTTTTTATATTCAAATATTCCAAAAATAAACGTCGGCATTGCAGCCGTCTTCCAAAATACCTATTCAATCTGCAAGTTCATCTTAAGAGAATCCTGGGCTAAAATACTCAAGTATCCTTGCACTACAGATCTGTGCACCTTCGCCCCATTTAGACAACAGTCCATGTCTTTATTCTTCCTACCAAAGTCCAACACCTCACACTTTCCAACATTGTGCTCCACCTGCCATTTATTTTCCGATGCTCCTTACATGTCCATATCCTTCTGCAGCATCCCCGCCTCCTCAATGCTACCTGTCCTTCTGCCATTGCATTGCCTGCAAATTGACACAGAGTGCCCTCAGGTACTTTACCTAGATCGCTAATGGAGAAAATGAAAAGTTGTGGTGACAATACAGCCTTGATGAACGCCACTTGTCACCAGCTGCCATCCTGAGAAGGATCATTTTGCTCCCAATCACTGCTTTCTGCCTTGCGAGCGCAGCTTTCCTCTGAAACCTTGGGCCCTTCTCTTGTTCAGTAGCCTCCTATGCGGCAAATATCAAAGGCCTTCATGAAGCCCAGACACACAACATCCAATGGCTCTTCTTGGTCTACCTTCCTCGTTACTTCCTCAAAGAGGAACTTTTGCAGATTTGCTCAAGTATGGCCTCTCCATGACGAAACATTGCTGACTCTGCTTTATTTTAACATGCACTTCCAAGTATTCAGAAATTTCTTCCAATGGAATGGATTCCAGGATCTCATCCACAACCAAGATTCGGCTGATTGGTCTGTAATTTGCCAGCTTTTGCGTTGTTTCTTTCTAAAATGGGGTGTTACGTATGTGATACTTCAGTCCCATAGCACCCTTTCTGATTCTAGCGATTCCTGAAAGCTCTCCACTAACGTATCCATTATTTCTTCAATTGTCTACCTTAGAACTCTGAAGGGTACTCTATCTGATCCAGATGATGTATCGACCTTCAGGCCATTCAGTGTTTTTTTGCACCTTCACAGTGATGGCTACTAGACACACATCTATTTGTATCTCTTGTATGTTTGGGTATAACTCATGTCTTCCACTGTGAAGACTGGCACAAAATAATTTTTCAGTTTCTCAACAGTTTCCTTGTTCCGCACTACTTTCTGTCAATTATCATTTTGCAATGGCCCATTGTTAACTTCTACCTCTCTTTTGCGTTTATATGAATAAAGAAACAATTGCAGTCTTACTTTATATTAGTCGTTATCTTGTGTTTAATCTTCTCCCTCCTCATTTGTTTTGTTGTTGCCCTTTGTAGGTCTTTGTGATTTTCCCAATCATCTGATTACCCACTGCCTTTCGCCACATTATGTTTTTTCTCTTTTGCTTTTATGCTATTGATGACTTCCTCAGTCCACCATGTTTGCCTCATCCTCCCTACACCATGCCTCATTTTCCACAGGATGTGTCTCTGATGTGTCTGATGAATTACGCTCAAACACTCCTGATACTGCATTTCCACTTGCCTGCTTTCTTGCTCGGCTCCTCTCCTCACCAATTTCACCCAGCTCCTCCCTCATGCCTCTGTACTTGCATTTATTCGACTTTAATACCGTTACCTCTGATTGTATATTCTCCCTCTCAGGGTAATTGCAGGGTAAATTCAATCATATTATCATCACCGCTTCCGAAGGGTTCCTTCATCCTCAGCTCCCTTGTCTCGTCTGCCTCATTGCACAACGCTAAATCGAGTATTGCCAGTTCCCTACTTGGCTCCACCACAAGCTACTCCAAAAATCCATGTCGTCGACATTCCACAATTGAATTGAATTGAATTCATTGTCACGTGCACTGAGGCACGGTGAAAAGCTTTGTCTTGCGATCAATGCAAGCATATCGCAGAGTTAAGTTGCATAGATGTATAAATAATATGCTAACATACAATAGGTTGTCCTTTATATTTGTCCGGGCCGAGTACACCACTCGCTGTAACCGTCTCTGATCTTGAATGGAACAGGTGCCATACCAGGTAGAGATACATCCAGACAACATGCTCTCAATTGCGCACCTATAAAATTTGGCAAATGTATTCGCAGTGGTGCTTCAAGTGATCATCCAATTTTTTTTAAATTTCTACCACCACTAGCGAGATGCCATGATCAGACATATATCCCTCTCCCATCCCTGTCCACCATCTACAGTGACTATTCCCTACAGTAAACCCTTTTGCAATCTGCCTTCACTCCCAACAACTGAACCAAGTCGCCCCATGGGAGTCTTCCCCCTGCATCTCTGTTTTTCTGACACATTAATGCACAGAACGTAAAAATCCGAGCAGGAATAGGCTATCCTGCCCTTCAAGCTTGCTCTGCCGTTCAATCATATCATTGCTGATCTTATTAAAGACTCAGGTCCGCTTACTCGCCCTCGTACTGTATCCCTTATTATCTTTATTATTCAAAAGAAGTATCGCTCTTAGCTTTAAAAACTTTTAATGAATGAGCGTCAACTTCTTGGCTGGGCAAGGTATTCCATATATTAACATCCGTCTGGGTGAAGAAGGTCCTTCTGAACGCAGTCTCAGTTTTCTCCCTTTAATCCTGAGGCTATGCTCTCTTGTTAGGCTTTCACCCGAATGTGGAAGCATCCTTTCTAATTCTATCTAATCTATTCCGTTCAGAGTTTTATGTTTCAGTAAGATAGCCCCCTCATTTTTCTAAATTCCAAAGAAAATAATATTAATATATGCAGTCTCTCTTTATAGGCCAACTCCCTCAAATTCTGAATCAACCTAGCGAACCTCCTCTGCACCACTCCTCCCACCCACACCCACCCAAGTGCCAGTGCATCCATTCTCAAGGAAGCGAACCAAAAGTGCACACAGTACACCAAGGATAGCCTCACCAGCACCTTTTACAGCTGTAACATAACATCTCTGCTTGAACTTTAATGAACCTTCTTGCGTCTTTCCAATTTCAATCTCGATGCCCTGCTATTTCTTCCTTGATAACAGACCTGAGCATCTTCCCCACTGCAAAAATTAAGCTTTATCAGTGCGCAATTGAGAGCATTCTGTCTGGATCAATAATTCCCAATCTTTTATCCATCTCCATGTTTCAGCAGTGGTGTCACACTAGCTGTTTTCCAACTTGCACGGACGGCCACGCAGTCTAGTGAATTTGAAAATTGCCAGTAGAGCACTTGCTGTTTCTCCCGCAATCTCCTTTAATACCCTGAGATGCATTCACTCACAGCCAGGAGACTTGTCGATCCTCAGCTCCATTAGCTTACTTAACACTACCTCTTCTGTAATAATATTTGTTTCCAGATCCTCACCTACATTTGTCTCTTTATAACTTACTGGCATGTTATTAGCTTCCTCCACTGTGAAGACGGACACAAAATACAATGCTTCGGCCAGTTCATCCAATCGCATAACTACATGTCCCTTCTCATCCTCGAAAGGACCAACCTTTACTTTAACCACTTTTCCTTCGTTTTATATTTTTATAGAAACTTTTGCTACCCGTCTTTGTATTCTGTACTTCGTCATGTTTATCTTTAAAGTTTCCCCAATCTTCCAGTTTCAAGCTGTTCTCAGCTACGTGGTATGCTTTCTTTCTGACTTTGGTAGCCTCCCTTATTTCCGATGTCACGCAACGCAGAATACCCCTTTTCTTGCAGTCTTTCCTTTTCACTGGAAAGTACGTTTGCTGAGCACTTCTACAAAAAAATCTTTTTTGGAAGTCCTCCGCTGCTCGATATCTGTCCCACCAAATAACCTTTGTTTCCGGTCTACATTAGCCAGGTGCTCTCTCGTTCTATTATTGTGCCCCGTTTACATGCACAGGATTTTATCTTCACAGTCCCCATCTGAATTCGAAGTTCTGCCATATTGTGATCTCTCGTTCCAAGAGGATCCCTAACTATGAGATCATTAATTATTCCTGTTCCATTACACAGGACCAGTTCAATGATTGCTTTCTCCCTCGTCGGTTCCATTGCATACTGTTCAAGCAAACCATCATGGGTACATTCATCGACCTCCACCTCAAAGGTACTGTGACTGAGCTGGTTCGACCAAGCTACATGTAAATTAAAATCCCTAATGATAATAGCTGATCCATTTTAACAGGCATTGCTTATTTGTTTGTGTACTACCTTCACCTGATGTTATTATTTGCTGAAAATGTGTTGCTGGAAAAGCGCAGCAGGTCAGGCAGCATCCTGGGAACAGGAAAATCGACGTTTCGGGCATAAGCCCTTATTCAGGAATGAGGAAGTTTTGTCCAGCAGGCTAATATAAAAGGTAGGGAGGAGGGTCTTGGGGGAGGGGCGTCGGAAATGTGATAGGTGGAAAGAGGTCAAGGTGAGGGTGATAGGTCCGACAGGGGTGGGGGCGGAGAGGTCAGGAAGAAGATTGCAGCTCAGGAAGGCGGTGCTGAATTCGATGGATATGACTGAGACAAGGTGGGGGGAGGGGAAATGAGGAAACTGGTGAAATCCAAGTTCATCCCTTGTGGTTGGAGGGTTCTTAGGCGGAAGGTGAGGCGCTCTTCCTCCAACCGTCGTTTTGTTGTGGTAGGGCGCTGGAGGAGTCCAAAGACTTGCATATCCTTGGTGGAGTAGGAGGGGAGTTGAAGTGTTGAGCCACAGGGTGGTTGGGTTGGTTGGTCCGGGTGTCCCAGAGGTGTTCTCTGAAACGCTCCGCTGGTAGGCGGCCTGTCTCCCCAATATAGAGGAGGCCACATCGGGTGCAGAGGATGCAATAGATGATGTGTGTGGAGGTGCAGGTGAATCTGTGGCGGATATAGAAGTTTCCTTTGGGGCCTTGGAGGGAGGTGAGGGGGAGGTGTGGGTGCAAATCTTGCACCTCCTGCAGTTGCAGGGGAAGGTGCCGGGAGTGGAGGTTGGGTTGGTGAGGGGGCGTGGATCTGACGAGGGAGTCACGGAGGGAGTGGTCTTTACGGAATGCTGATAGGGGAGGTGAGGGAAATATATCCTTGGTGGTGGGGTCCGTTTGGAGGTGGCGGAAATGATGGCGGATGATGCACTGTACATGGAGATTGGTGGGGTGGTAAGTGAGGACCAGTGGGGTTCTGTCCTGGTGGCGGTTGGAGGGGCGACGAGCAGTGGAAGAGATGCGGTGGAGGGCATCGTCGACCACGTCGGGGCGGGGGGGGGGGGGGGAATTGCGGTCCTTGAAGGCCATCTGGGTTATACGTTTTTGGAACTGCTCCTCCTGGGAGCAGATGCGGCGGAGTCGAAGGAATTGGGAGAATGGGATGGCGTTTTTACGGGGTCAGGGTGGGAGGAGTTGTAGTCCAGGTAGCTGTGGGAGTTGGTCGGCTTGTAGTAGATGTCCGTGTTGATTCGATCGCCTGAGATAGAAATAGAAAGGTCGAGGAAGGGGAGGAGGAATCTGAGACTGTCCAGGTGAATTTGAGGTCTGGGTGGAAGGTGTTGGTGAAGTGGATGAACTGTTCAACCTCCTCGTGGGAGCATGAGCCGGCGCCGATACAGTCATCGATGGAGCGGAGGAAAAGGTGGGGGTTGGGGCAAGTGGAGTTTTTATTTGCTGGCCTATAGACTGCAATTATCAGTAACGTTTTCTTCTTAGAATTCCTACTTTCCACGCAAAGTACTTCAAACTCATTCCCAATAGAACACATATTGTCTCTTCACACTGCCCTGATTTCGGCCTTGAATAACAGAGAGACACCAACTTCTTTACACTGCTCTCTAAACTTCCAAATACTCTCGTACTCCTGGATATTCAACTCCTAATTGTGAACAGCCCTTAACTGTATCTCTCTAACGTCTATTAAATCATTTTCATTCATGTTGATTTGTGCCATTAAGTCTTCAACCATGTTACAAATGCGACCAGCATTCGGGTGAAGTGCCTTTTTGTTAGGTTTCTTGTCCTGATGATTTCTCTAATATTATTTCCCTTTGCTTCTTGTCTCTACTCACCTGTCTATTGGCGTCTTCTCTCCTCTGTTTCCAATGGCCCAAACACACCTTCCAGGCGTGTTTGGGCCATTGGAAGGACACCACCTCAGTTTGTATTTGGGGTATCTGCAGCCTTCCAGACCCAATATCATTTTCATTTTTTTAGGGCCTGAACTCTCCCAATCCTATCTCTCTATCAAACAGGCAAAGGCCCTGTTGTCACTTAGCCTGCCATAACACACAACATATGGTTCGCCACTAACAGTCTCCAATAACAGCTATTCACCCTGCCATCCAGATCATCATCCACTCCTTTGTTCAACTGTTCTTCTCTCTATTTGAACTCTATCCAGCCCTTTTGTTTATTCCTTACCCTCGCCCACACCCCACTATATCTTCTGCAGATAAACCAACATTTTCCAAGCTATCGTCAGTTCTGAGGATGGTCACTGGACTCGAAATGTTAACTCTGATTTCTTTTCTCAGATGCTGCTAGACCCCTGAGGTTTTCTCGCACCATTTGGTTTTGCTTAGTTAGAGTCGGATACTGTGAATATTCGAAGAAGAATGACTGCGCATGACCTGGTAGCAGCCTGTTACTCTGCCTGTGCAATGATCCCCTGCTCAGATGACAGAACTGTGATCCTCTTGAAAAATTCTCTTGTGGATAGTTCCCATTACAAGGTGAGCCGTCGACATCGACTTCTTAGATCAACGAAGATAGCAATCATTTCTACCGCAATTCTATCCTGGATGTGATGAACAGCAGAGAGAAAAAAATCCCTCATGTCAGATGTGAACGGATTGGAGTCCACGCAGGAGGTGTCATCAAGTGGCGGTCTTTTTTTCGGTTAGAAAACACTGAAACGCTTTCTCACTGTTACAATGTGCCATTGGGTATCAGAGCTAAAGGTGTAATAGGCGCAAAAGCTGAAAACAGCGTTTTTCAGTTAAAATAGGTGAATGCGTTCCCTCCAGTGTGAGATTACTGTAGTGTACAGTTGTAAAGATATATGGATCAATCACTTTACACATTCAGCTGCCGAGCCGTCCCTTTGTGGGAAGACATCTGTAGAGAATGCAGGAAGATGCACTTAGAGGTTCTTGATCAGTTTCATATCGGAACTGAGATTATACTGGAGGTTTTGAGAGTCTTAAACGTGGACAAATCCCAAGCTCAGAGTGGAGTTGTACCACACGTAACTTTGTGAGACAAAGGAGCAATTTAAGGGGTTCTGACCAATGTTAACATTCCTCTTTGGCCACAGGGGAGTTGGTCGAGGACTGCTGGGCTACTAATGGGATTCCACCTTTTGACAAGGCAGGCAAAAACAAACCAGCGAAATACAGCAAAGTGAGTCTCACAGGAGTGATCGGGAAACGATTGGAGAAACCTTTGAAGGAGGAAATTAATTGCGACTTGTCCAGGCAAGGTTTGATCAAGGAGTCAGTATGGTTTTGTCAGAGGAGGTGATGCATAACAGATCTGATTACATTATTTGAGGAAGTGATCAGATGTTCAAATGAGGGGAGTGAAAATGATGTAGTGTATGTGGGTTTCATCGAAATCCCCCACGAGAGACTGATAACAGGGTAAAAACATAAACAATTCATGATCACGAGGTGTCGGAGAAATTCAGCCAAACGGATCAGAGATCAGGTACAAAGCTGGCAAGCAATTTGATTAAACAAATTGACATCGCGGTACAGACATGTACCAGGCTGACCCAGAACTGATTCTCTGCACAGATGGCAAGAATGTTCTCCCCAAGCAGAGAGTGCAGGCAGATTTCATCGGGGTACAAAACAAAGAGGATAATTTTAAAGCTGTAACAGCATAGTGGCGAAAATTGTAAAGCGATTAAAACAATAAACTAAATGGAATTTAAACAAGCGTCTGGCAGTAACAATTCATTTGTAATTGCCACTGGATATTCCAGGCCATCTCCTTGAATGGGTGAAAATGTCTTCTCGAGAATTCTTAACGGTACTTCCTATCTTCACGAGTATGTGTAAATGTTCCTTCTCCTGTCATTCAGTTCTGGCCATTGTGTTCCTCCTGGGAGCAAAGTCTTCTGTAGTCTCTCCGTCTGCCTCTTTGTTTATGTGCCATCGGTTTATATGGGAAACGAGACTGCGCTTAGGGTATTAGGACTGAAGTGATGGTCGAGGCGAGGAGCTTACTGGGAAGGCTGTTTGAGAAGTTATTATCTGGTCTGGGAGAAGCTTAGAATATCTGGATTCGATATTCGCCTGTTTGGCCACGACTTAGGCATTGTGGGTATGTGCTGTGTGTGTTGGCAGGTATGATTTCTGTGTTTCGCCAACATGCTTCTGTGTTTTTTTATGTGGTTGTGCTGTGAGTGGGAAGTGTACCAGATTTTCTTCCACGGTTCGCCCTTTGCTGAAGAGCATGTCGAAAAGATGCAATGTAGCCCAGACAGGGGAGGCTATCAGTGGTGGGGCTTCGGTGTCAGAGAGATAGTAGTCAGTGTCTGAATCTGACCAAGCGTAATTTGTGTCAGGGTAGGGAATCTCACTGCAGCGAAATTGTACAAGCTGGTTTGTGAGGAGAGCAGGGGTAAAAGTGCTGTACAAAACCGGCAGCAGCACATACGGAGGACCATGACCAGGATAATAATACCCACAACCGCAATAAAGGATATCAGTTCCTCTAGCAGTTCAATGCCCCGTGAGCCATACCAGGAGGTTGCGCAGGTCCACAGGTCCCAGTGGCACCTCGGTTCATTTGGGACAGCAGCAGCCTGTGGAAAGTGGTGTGTCAGGTCCGTTATATTTTCGTTGGGTTCAGGGATGTAGGTACATCAGTGTTTGCTTATGAAGGCGCTTGTGCCCCTTTTTTGTCCAGCCAGTCGTCCATGGCCATTCTGTTTTGTAGGGCCACAGTGCGAATTGCGACAGCCTCTGCATTCAGCTGGGCAAGCCCTTCAGCCATGGCATGTTATCTCCTCCAGCGTGCTGGCCAACTAATGTGCCTCTATGTCAAGGTGCAGAGTTTCGTATGTTCTCACAAAAAGGGGGGAGAGGGTATCTCGTCTGGCGCAGTGAGGGTGTGTTTTCTGGGGGGAATAAGCTTCTGGAAAGGAGACGACTGGGAGTGGTAAAGGAGTGGGACCGCATACCACGTGCCAGCCCATGACAAAGCCATCCAGGGTATGCCTTGTGGCCGCAGACAAATTAAGTGTCATTTTATGTTCTTAGCTGGTGGGTTTGGAATCCTACCCAAATATTATTGAAAATGGAATTGTGGGCAGACATATTGTGGCCAAGTCTATCTAGGACGCTGCACTCTGCTCCAGACCAGAGTACTGCAGAGCTCAAGAGCAATGAGTTAGTGCACCAGATCCAGCCAGCCACCCGTGTGGATGGCTGGCTTCTCGTCAGACAGAAGTGTGTGAACCCCATGCGGTGGTGTCAGTGATGGTCAAGGTTGGGTGTTCATGTGAGAGGTTCTGGGCTGTGTAGAACCATCCTGTGAATTTGTCGAGGTGGTATCTTGCGGATTTCCAGGAGTCTCAGCTATTAGCCACGTGAATGGGCGGTCTGATTAGCAGACTGATCGTTGTGACCCCTGGGACCTGTCCAGTTTTAGCTGCAATTCTGCCATCTCTGCAGTGTTAAAAGGGACTGCGCCATGGGGAATAACCCCGTGGGAATGTTCAGGGAAACCATCACAGACCCAGCAGCTGGTCTTGTTTACCCTCTGGGTATACCCTGTGGGTTATATCAAGGAAAACGTTCACCCACGGCTCACGGTGGATAAAGTGCCCTGTTCTGTGTGTCCTGTTACCGATCAGTGGTTATGTGCAAGTCAGACCAAGAGTGATGATCCCGATGGCTGCAGCGAGCAGCTGGATCCCTCTGTGGTGTCTGGAGCTGTATCCCGTTCTACTTGGTTGTCCATCTGTGGAAGCGGACCCTCTTTCAGTGGGTCGCATTCTGGTCTCCCTGAGAGCTTGACAGCTGTCGTGGTCGTGAGACAGACCACGAGTGGTCCTTTCCATCTACGGGAGAGAATCTTTCGGCAGGGACTGTCTCATTACATCGTGCCCAGTTTAAACTGGTGAAGTGGTTCCTGCCGTGGTGTGGACACCGCAGCTTTGTTTTTTTTTAATTACCCCCACACTATTGCCTAACTACGTAGTGTTTATTTTTTTCACAGCATCCATGTTGCGTGTGTGTAGGTTTGAGACACAGTGAAGAACACAAGATGCACGAATCTTTATTCAGTTTCCATCAGTGGGAAGAAGAGAAACACCCAAGTGCCCAGTACACTGCAGCTTTTGCAAATCATGGTTTAAAGTAATCCTTCTACTAAGGGCTTGAACCTAATTCAAGAGAGTTTCCTGTGTTCAGAGCAGCGCTGTGTCATTGGCTAGTTTGGGGGGTCCGGCTGTGGGAATAAGTCGTTCCATTAGCACTTCAAATGGTGTAAAATCCGTCGTTTGGTTTCCCTATCCTCTTCCTGTGTAAAACACCAGTGGTCGACCATCTGGCCAAGCCAGTCCTGTGTCCTGATGATTTTAGGGCGGGTGGTTTTGAGGCTGCCGTTCATTGACTCCACCATTCTTGATGACTGGAGGATGGTACATAATGTGGTATCTCCAGGGCATCCAGAGGGCGTCCCAGTCAGCAGTAATGAGCTTCGCGTTGAAATGGGCCCCATTCCCCTTATGTTTCTCTGTGCCCTGACATAGAAACCTCTTGTAATAACGTCGTGCAGGATACACTTTATCACTGCTCTGGGGGCATTTTTTGATCAGTAATGACTTGACCCATTTAGAAAACATGTCGACATTAACTAGGATATTCCTCCTTCTGAGGCATGTGGGCAAGATCAATTAGAAGGTGGGTGAAATGAACCTCAGGAACTTTTATTTAGTCATGTTTGGCCATCCGCTTCCCTGCATTTTTTGGTGGATAGATGAGGCGCTGTGACAGCAGGGCTTGGGCAGCTGCAGTGAATCCCGCTACATAGCAGGAATGGCTGACAGCATCTTGCTTCTGAGTCCGATCCGTGTGCTGCCAGTGCCAATAAGTGCAGATTGTCTTTCAGGTAGACGATGCAGGGGTGGGTAAGAACCTGCAAGGACGGTGATTGTAGGCACCAACGCAGGCCCATGCGGCCCTCTCATCTGGTGCGGCGGCTTGCTGTGCTGTTCGGACTGCATCGAGAGGGTCAGGAGGCTCTTGAGGTTTCACCACCCTGTGTGGTCTGTAGGGCATAAGTCGCCAATGATAGTGCAGATTCCCGGGTGGCTGCATCAGCTGAGGCGTTTGCTTGGGTGACGGGATCGGTGGTAGAGTTGTGGGCGTCACATTTTATAATTGCCGCAGCGGCAAGCAGCAGGACTGCTTCTAGGATGTTGGCAATGACTGCTGCACGTTGGAGTGGTCTCACTGCTGAGCTGATGAACTTCCTCTGTTTCCATATTACGCCCAAGTCCTGAACGACTCCAAAGGCACATCTGGAGTCTGTGTAGATATTGGCTGTGCAACCCTGTGCTATGTTGCAGGCTCTAATGAGAGCAAAGAGCTCTGCCGCCCGTGTGGCCACCCCATCTGGTAAAGCAGCTCATTCGAGAGTGGTGAAGGGAGTGCAGATGGCTTGGCCTGATAATGTGTATAGGTCTGATGGCCGGAAGGAAGAGCTGCTGTTGAAAAGAATCTGGTCAGGGTTTTTTCAGACCAGTCAGGACACCTGCTGAACCAGGCGAAAGTTAAGACTGCAGATGATGGAGATCAGAGTATACATGAGAATGGTGCTGGAAAAGCACAGCAGGTCAGACAGCATCCGAGAAGCAGGAAAATCAATGTTTCTGGCAGAAGCCCTTTGTCAGGAATGCTGAACCAGGGTCCAAGCAGTTGTGGTTGTCTGCAGAATCATGTTAGTTGAGCGGAATTAGGGTGGCGGGGTTCAAAGCTAGGGCGCGGTGTAGGTAAAGGTTTGCCGAGATCACAAAGTGACCTCATGACCAGTTCTCAGAGTTGCAGTACGGTGCTGGATTGCTGCTGAATGAAGCAGCAGGGAGAGCGATAGTGGGACCAAAACAGTACACGAGTGATCTAGCACACTGGGGGTGGCCTTATCCACTGTTACTGTGGCTGCTGCCACGGCACACAAACATGCCAGCATTCCTCTCATAACAGGTGATAACTAAACATTACAAAATGCAACAGGGCGATGGAGATCCCCATGAAGCTGTGTTAAAATGCAAGGCGCGAACCTGTCTAGCTTGGTTACATAAAGATAGAAGCACTGTGAGTAATCAGAGACTGTCAGAGCAGGAGTGGAAATCATTTGTTGCTTCAGTTCAGTGAATGCCCGTTGCATTTCGGATGTTCACTTCACTCTGGCTGGCTGTTTAGGGGAAGTTGCCTCCCGCAGACGTGCATCAATAGCACAATGGACGGGAATCCATGGGCTGCAGGAGCTTACCAGCTCCAGAAACATTTGTGCAGCCTGTTCGTGGCAGTTAGGGGAAGCTGGGTGATGACACCCAATTGCTCCTTGGACAGTGCTCTGAGGACACTCTGGGCTTGATAGACACCCTTTGCCCATCCTGTGCCAGACTGCAGAGCAAGGCTGCAGTAAACTGCTTGCATGGAGTAGCGGAGGTGCCAGCTAACAGCAAGCCATCCGCATACTGGAGGCACGTGCTGAGGCATGGTAGGTGAAGGGTAGACAGGGTGAGGTATACTGCAGCAGCATAAATTTGAGGCTCGCCGAATATCCTTGGGGAAAGCCGGGCCATGTATTTTGGCAGCCGCCATATGTAAAAACATAAAGTTTCAGGGATCAACTTCATGGCGAGTGAGGCTGAGCAAAGATCGATTACAAGAATATCAGGTGCAGGAGGCGGATGTACTGACCAGGATAGCATTTGTGTCCTGGACTACTGGGAAGCAGGGAACAACAGTGGCACTGACAGCCCTATGATCTTGCACAAAGCACAATTTTCATGATTTTCCATGCTTCGGGATAGTTAAGGAAGGAGCGTTGCATGAGGTGTGGGCACGAGGATTCCCTGTTGCAGAGGTGATTCAATAACTGGTTTGATTCCAGTACTGCTGCGGGTGATACGGGTATTATAGTATTGATGGCAGATTGCTCCCTGTCGGAGTGTAACTGTATTTTATTAGGCAGACAACAGCTAGCCTGCATGGCTCTATTACTGTGCCCATAGCGCACACAAAACTCGCCCTTTCCAATCAGTGCATGCTCGACGAAGGGGTCTGTCTTGCCTAAATGATGTGAAATGTATTGTTGGTTGTGCGACATGCCCCATCATGGTTGTGAGATCTTTGGGGTGCCACGTGTTCTTAGTTATAAGGGAATTGTGCGGGACTGCTTTTAGGTCTTTGCAGGCCAGTGCAGCCTGCTCTGCGCTGAGTTGCATGTCCTCTGCAACACCCTGTGGTCTGGTAAATATCTGCCAGTGATGGCCAGTGGGGAGATGAACGCCAGATGTGAATCCATGAGTGGAGGATATATTGATGCTCGTTCCCGGGGGGCAGAAGCTGGACAGTGAAATTGACAGACGAAACGGCCACCCACCAGAGAATGGGTGAAGGATAAAGGGGTAGTTGATATCCGGAAGCGGAGAGGGACAGGAAGGGTGAGGGTAGATTCTGGCGGGCACAACCAGGTGCATGAGCCATATACTAATCTCACAACTAACAGCAGGGCAATTCCAAACTACTCTTTCAAACATCCTGGAACCTTCGTGCACTGCCATGTCCCAGAAAGTGCTGAAAAGATCGAAAGAAAGAGCACAATAAGAATGGGCCATAAAATGTGAATTTCACCAATCACAGTCTCGATTAGATTACATTTCGCTTACGCCGTCTCCAGGACAGAAATGAAGGAAGGGGGAGAAATTTAAGAACATATGACATCGCAATTCATTGGAATCATTTTCCCATTCGCCATAACATTAAATAACGGCGGGTAGAGTCACGGTAGGACTTTGTTTCACAACAGCAATGAAATAACAGTCTCTCTTCGGTTTCAGTGAAAACTCAACTTGCCTGAAAAAAAACAGCAGCAATAGAGCGGCTTGCGATTATACATGTCAGAGGCGAACCCCTTTGAGAGAGTCTGCACTCTCTCACACCGCCGTTATTTCTCCAAGAAGCAAATCGACCAGGACTTTTTTAAAATTTGAATACGGCACTTAAACACGCTGCAGCTTTGTTGTTTTCCCGAAGAAATGGCAGTGGGGGTATTGGAAACGACGCCTCCTAAGAGACTGGAAGCTGGATCCATCGCCGTCGCTCGGCTACTATTACACCCGCGCGCACCGCCATTTTCATACATTTCCAATTGTGCTCCTGCAAAACAACAGAAGAAAATTCACAGGGAAAGCATTCCGCGAACCATGCCTTCCTCGCATAGCAGCTGGGATGTGCCCGACTACAATATCAATTTCGCAGCAGATAATGATAGCTCATCAAACCTCACAAAACTCAATGGAAAGCTGAAATCTATCTTCTGACAATATTTCCAGCTACAAATGTATATGCGAGGATGAGAATGTTGTTCCGTCATGACTTGATAAAATAACCATGAGTTGCTTGACATTACTGCAATTTCGATTCTTGCTTTACTAAATGATTCCGCCCATTGCTCGAAACAGGAGAACTTTCACGTTTACACGGACCACGAAACACACCGGACTACAGGAAAAATGCACAAAGCTGAGCAGGCCGTGTTCCACATCATACCGTGCAGCATAGTTTCAGTCACTGTGTCTGTTTTGCAGATTAAGATTCCCAAAGAATGTTCTCCACCTTAAAACCGAGGTAGCATTACAATCCTGGAAGGACAGATCACATTGTGAGGATGCTCTGACATCGGGGCCAGTTCGAGATGCCACTTTCCTTGTCTTTTACCTTAACCGTGCAATTTGCTGCAGAGATGTTCACACTTGGACATGAACCACATGGATACCAACTGAGTTGGAAACCTATGTGGGAATCGACGACAAGCGACTCAATAAATTTTGCTAAATTCCATGGTGCTTATTAGAAATGCAGTTTCTGTTCACCTCAATCTAAAAGGCAGTTTCTGAACATAGTAACAGAAATCAAAAGGTAATTACGTCACTCCACTCCACTCCGGAAGATGTCAAATAGGTGCTAACTGCCCTTGAGTGCTTTTTGTTCTCGATGTGAAGAGCTCTCACGCCTGAGTCACCTTCACGTCTCTGGTTGCTGAGTGAATCACAAAGAAGGAGTTTCACCAGAGTTGCAACTGCCTCACTTCTCCACTCGCCCTCCCCGTTTACATTTTCCTACTCCTCAGTGATTTAAAGAAAACCAAATGGAAGCGATTTCATTCTGTAGCCTCTCTGTCGATACCTCCGTTTCAGTTCCAACATGACTTAGATCTCGGGGCGCACCTTAATACTAGCGACGCTATGAAAGCACAGGTCCAGAGGTTCCTCTGAGAGTGTAATTTCTTTCATTGCTGTTGCTAATTGAATGAGCCACTAACGTGCGAACTGCTCCAAAACATGATTCAGGACCTCTGGTGACAACTCTCGCACGTTGAATAACGACAGACATCTTCCAATTGAGCCCTTTCAGAGACGACTTTGGGGTATATTTGACAGACAGACTAGTTCAGGAATCCGTGGTGCGCTGTGACACCAGCGCATCAGCTTCTCCCCTGTCTTTGAACCGGGCCGCCTGCTCAAGTAATGCAAATGCGGTACTGCTTTTCGTGGAAGGATCAGAACGCGGTACCTACATTCTCAAACAGAATGGCATATGATCAGAACCAGGTTGGTGAAAAACTTTATAATGCTTTCCACAGTAATTAAATGGAATTGCATTACACTTCACTACGAGAGCAGATTTTTTCAAACAAATTCGAAGGCAGGTTTGCAGATGGGAAAGCAAGCAAGAAAGCTCCTTTCTCGTCAATGTAAAAGGCTGCACATGAAGAACAGCGCTGTTTTGAACTGGGGACCTTTCACGCATGAAGTAACATGATGACCGCTACACTGCAGAAACAAGCCTCACCCGGCGCTTCCGCGGCTCAGTGGTGTCCAGCACTGAACTTTAAAGCCATTCTACGCTTATCCTTTCTATTTCCAATAGCTCGTTGTTGTCCAGCGTAATTGACATCTTGAAAACGTAAAAAAATGACACGTGAAATTGATCACAAAATATAGACAAGGACGTCGTCAATGTTTAGACTGTAGGGCGAGGTGGAATAGGCTGGGACAACATTCCCTGCAGCGGAACGGCTGCGACATGATCTGATGGAAGGGTTGTAAACTGAGTATTTACGTGTTTTACCTAAGTTGGGGTGAGTTGAAAACTCGAGAGCATTGGTTTAAGGTGAGTGGGCTGAAATTGACAAAGGACCTGAGGCACATTTCCCACACAGAAGGTTGTGCGTGTTTGGAATGAGCTACCAGTTGAAGTGGAGGAGGCTATTACACTCAGAAAATTGCAAAGATAACCGAATGAGTTTCTGGATAGGATGGGTTTAGAGGGATTGGGGCCAAATGCTGGGGAACGGGACTTGTTTCATTTTGGCTATGTGGTCAGTGAAGTATCTGTTTCCACGCAGGGTCCCCCAATAACGTTGTGCTGCTTACACCGGCAATAAAGAATTACTTTTTAGCGGAGCTTGCCGTCGATGTCTGTGGCACAATCATTTACTCTGTTCGACTGCTCACGGGAAAGGTGGCATTGTGAAACACTACAGAAACGAACAACTTCCTTACTTTTGCTCCGAATGACCATACTCCGTGAAATTTTCCCAGATCCTCAGTTGAGGATTTTTGCTGCTGGAAGTTACCTCAGAAACCCTGTTAACTCGTAATGTATTGAGCGAATCGCGAAACAGAAAGCATTTAACATGGAACACAAACAAAACTGGCATACCTCATGCATTTTCAGACACAGCGAAGCATGAATGCTAAATGTGAGACAGTCCAATGGCATGAGTTATAAAGTAAATACACGACTAACAACAGGGTATTTCCAAATTACTCTTTCAAACATACTGCAGCCTTAGTGCACCACCACTTCCCAGACAATGCTGTGAAGAGAGAAAGAAAGAACATAATAAGAATGGGCCATAAAAAGTGAATTTCCCCAATCACAGTCTCGATTAGATGACCTTTCCCTTCCGATGTCTCCAGGACGGAAATGAAGGAAATAACATTCAATAACATATCACATCGAAATTCATTGGAACAATTTTCCCATTCGCCAGAAAACCAAATAACGACAAGTTGAGTTACTGCAGGACTTTGGTTCACAACAGCGATGAAATAACAGTCTCCATTCGGTTCCAGTAAAAACTCAACTTGCCTGGAACATGAAGCAACAGTAGTGCTGCTTGCGAGTTGCAGTGCAGGAGGTGAATACGATTATGACAGCACAGACACATTGAAAAACTTGGCACTCTCCCCCACCACAGTTAATTTCTCAGGAAGCAAGCCCATGTTTCTTTTGAAAATTCATACAGCCGTGAGTGACACAGCATTTTGTAGAGCTGATTTGCAAAACGTGATTGGAAACCACGCCGCTGTCGAGACGGGAACCTAAACACAGCGCCTTAGACTGCTCGGCACACTACCAACTAGCTCTGCCTTTCATTTTTTTGCCTTTCCAATTGTGCTCCTGCACAACAACAGATGCAATCTCACATGTAAAGGATTCCATGATCCCTCTTCGACTAGCACAGCTGCTGGGATGTGCCCGGCTACAATATCAATTTCACAGCGGATAATGATAGCCCACCAATCCCGACAAAAGTCAATTGCAAACTGAGTCTATTTTCTCAGACACTGTTCAGCTAAAAAACTATATGTGAGTGCGTGTGGTTATGCGTTGGTAAAATTACCATGAGCTGCTTGACATTACTGCAATTTCGATTCTTGCTTTGCTAAATGATTTCACCCTTTGATCGAAACAGGACAACTTTCACGTTTACACGGAACTCGAAACACACCGGACTACAGGAAAAATGCACAAAGCTGAGCAGGCCGTGATCCACATCATACCGTGCAGCATAGTTTCAGTCACTGTGTCTGTTTCGCAGATTAAGAGTCCCAAAGAATGTTCTCCACCTTAAAACCGGAGGTAGCATTACAATCCGAGAAGGACAGCTCACATTGTGAGAATGCTCTGACCTCGGAGCCAGTTCGAGATGCCACTTTCCTTGCCTTTTGCCTTCACCGTGCAATTTGCTGCAGAGATGCTCACTCCTGGACATGAGCCACATGGATACCAACTGAGTTGGAAACCTGTGTGGGAATCGACGAGAAGCGACTCAATAAATTTTGCTAAATGCCATGGTGCTTATTAGAAATGCAGTTTCTGTTCACCTCAATCTAAAAGGCAGTTTCTAAACATACTAACATAAGTCAAAAGGGAATTACCTCACCCCACCCCGGAATGTGTCAAAGAAGTGCGAATTGCACTTGAGTGCTTTTTGTTCTCGAAATGAAGCGCTCTCACGCCTGAGTCACCTTCACATCTCTGGTTGCTGAGTGAATCACAAAGAAGGAATTTCACCAGAGCTGCAACTGCCTCACTTCTCCACTCGCCCTCCCCTTTTACATTTTCCTATTCCTCAGTGATTGAAAGAAAACCAAATGGATGTGATGTCATTCTGCAGTCTCTCTGTCGCTTCCTCCGTTTCAGTTCCAACGTGGCTTAGATCTCGGAGCGCACGTTAATACGAGATACGCTATGAAAGTCCACGTCCAGAGGTTCCTCTGAGAGTGTAATTTCTTTCATTGCTGTTGCTGATTGAATGAGCCACTAACGTGCGAACTGCTCCAAAACATGATTCAGGACCTCTGGTGCCAACTCTCGCACGTTGAATAATGATAGACAGCTTCCAAATGAGGCCTTTCAGAGACGACTTTGGGGTACATTTGACAGACAGACAGGAATCGGTGGTACACTGTGAAAGCAGAGCATCTGCGTCTTCCTTGGCTTTGAGCCGGGCCGCCTGCGCAAGGAATGCAAATGCGGTACTGCTTTTCGTGGAAGGATCAGAACGCGGTAACTACACTCGCAAACAGAATGGTAAATGATCAGAACTGGGTTACAGAAAAACTTTACAATGCATTGCACAGTAATGAAATGGAATTGCATTACATTTCACTACGAGAGCAGATTTGTTCAAGCAAATTTGAAGGCAAGTTTGCAGATGGGAAAGCAAGCAAGAAAGCTCAATTCTCGTTATGACAAAGGCGGCAAATGATAGACAAAGTCGTTTATGCCCGCGTAAGAACAGGGGAACTTTTCGCGCTTAAAGCGAACGTAATAACCACTGCACTAAAAAAAAACAAGTCCTGGCCGGCCTTGCCGCGGCTCCGTGTGTCCAGCAGTGATATTTGAAGCCGTTTTGCGCTTCACCTTTCTGTTTCCAAGTGCTCGTTGTTGTCCGGCGTAATTGACATCTTGAAAAAATTAAAACAGACACGTGAAATTGTTGACAAAATATTGACAAGGACTTCGTCAATGCTTGGACCGTAAGTCGAGCTGGAATAGGCTGGGACAACATTCCCTGCAGCGTAACGGCTACGACATGATCTTGTGGAAGTGTTGTAAACTGAGTATTTAAGTGTTTTACCCAAACTGGGGAGAGTTGAAAACTTGAGAGCACAGGTTTTAGGAGAGTGGGCTGAAGCTACAAAGGACCTGAGGCACATTTCTCACAAAGAAGGTTGTGCGTGTTTAGAATGAGCTACCAGAGGAAGTGGAGGAGGCGATTACACTCAGAAACTTGCAAAGGTAATCGGATGAGTTTCTGGATAGGATGGGTCTAGAGGGATTGGGGCCAAATGCTGGGGAACGAGACTTGTTTAATTTTCCCTATGTGGTGAGCATGGACGAGATACACCGAAGACTTTTTTTCCACGAGGTGTACCCCAATAACGTTGTGTTTCTAACACCGGCTTTAAAGGATTACTTTTAGCTGAGCTTGACATCGCTGGCTGTGGCACAATTATTTAGGCTGTTCGACTGCTCACGGGAAAGGTAGTATTGTGAAATACTGCAGAAACGAACGACTTCCTTACTTTTGCTCCGACTGACCATACTCCGTGAAATTTTCCCAGATCCTTAGTTGAGGATTTTTGCTGCTGGAATTTACCTCAGAAACCCTGTTAACTCGTAATGTATTGAGCGAATCGCAAAACAGAAAGCATTTAACACGGAACACAAACAAAACTGGCAAACCAAACGCATTTTCAGACACAGCGAAGCATAGAACAGAGAACATAGAACAATACAGCACAGAACAGGCCCTTCGGCCCACGATGCTGTGCCGAACATTTGACCTAGCTTAAGCACCCATCCATGTACCTATCCAATTGCCGCTTAAAGGTCACCAAGGATTCTGACTCTACCACTCCCACAGGCAGCGCATTCCATGCCCCCACCACTCTCTGGGTAAAGAACCCACCCCTGACATCTCCCCTATACCTTCCACCCTTCACCTTAAATTTATGTCTCCTTGTAACACTCTGTTGTACACGGGGAAAAAAGTTTCTGACTGTCTACTCTATCTATTCCTCTGATCATCTTATAAACCTCGATCAAGTCACCCCTCATCCTTCGCCGTTCCAATGAGAAAAGGCCGAGCACTCTCAACCTATCCTCATACGACCTATTCTCCATTCCAGGCAACATCCTCGTAAATATTCTCTGCACCCTATCCAAAGCTTCCACATCTTTCCGAAAGTGAGCCGACCAGAACTGCACACAGTACTCCACATGTGACCTAACCAATGTCCTGTACAGTTGCAACATCACTTCACGACTCTTGAATTCAATTCCTCTGCAAATGAACGGTAATACACCATAGGCCTTCTTATAAGCTTTATCCACCTGAGTGGCAACTTTCAAAGGTCTATGAACATAGACCCCACAATTCCTCTGTTCCTCTACCTCACTAAGAACCCTACCGTTAACCCTGTTTTCCGCATTCTTATTTGTCTTTCCAAAATGGACAACCTCACACTTGGCAGGGTTTAACTCTATCTGCCACTCCTCAGCCTAGCTCTGCATCATATCTAAGTCCATTTGCAGCCGACGACAGCCCTCCCCACTATCCACAACTCCACCAACCTTCGTATCATTTGCAAATTTACCTTTCGACTCCCTCATCCAAGTCATTAATAAAAATTACAAACAGCAGAGGACCCAGAACTGATCCCTGCGGAACTCCACTTGTAACTGGGCTCCAGGCTGAATATTTACCATCTACCATCACTCTCTGACTTCGACCGGTTAGCCAGTTTCCTATCCAATTGGCCAAATTTCCCTCTATCCCATGCCTCCTGACTTTCCGCATAAGCCTACCATGGGGAACCTTATCAAATGCTTTACTAAAATCCATGTATACTCCATCCACTGCTCTACCCTCATCCACATGCTTGGTCACCTCCTCAAAGAATTCAATAAGACTTGTAAGGCAAGACCTACCCTTCACAAATCCGTGCTGGCTGTCCCTAATCAAGCAGCGTCTTTCTAGATACTCATAAATCATATCCCTCAGTACACTTTCCATTACTTTACCAAGCACCTAAGTAAGACTAACTGGACTGTAATTCCCGGGGTTATCCCTATTCCCTTTTTCCCTTTTTTGAACAGGAATGCTAAATGTGAGACAGTCCGAGGGCATGAGTTCTAAAGTAATCTCACAACTAACAACAGGGCAATTCCAAACTTCTCTTTCAAACATACTGCAGCCTTAGTGCACCACCACTTCCCAGACAATGCTGAAAAGAGAGAAAGAAAGAATATAATAAGAGTGGGCCATAAAAAGTGAATTTCACCAATCACAGTCTCGATTAGATAACCTTTCCCTTCCGATATCTCCAGGACGGAAATGTAGGAAATAGGAGAAATTCATAACATATTACATCGAAATTCATTGGAAGTATTTTCCCATTGGCCAGAAAACCAAATTACGACGAATCGAATCACCACAGTACTTTGTTTCAAAGAAGCGGTGAAAAGCAGTCTCCATTCGGTTCCAGAAAAAAACTAAACTAGCCTGGAACATAAAGCAACAATTGAGCTGCTTGCGATTTTCCACGCAGGAGGCGAACACGATCATGACAGCAGAGACACTTTGAGAATTTCGGCAATTTCCCACACCACAATTAATTCCCCAGGAAACACACCTATTCTTCTTTTGAAAAATAAAATCTGTACTAACCCATCCACCAGGACCTCTGTGCCCCTGCCGACAAACCGTGGTGCAATTGCCAATTATCTGCCAAGCTCGGGGTAAACTGTGCAGGGCAGCTCAAAACAGAGAACGCTAAACCGTTTGCCCATTGGCCTTTTAAAGATGGCACCAGTGCCAGGGATCACGGAATATCCAGGTATATACGGTTGATGCTGAGTACCTGCAGCCATGATGGGTGGGAGAATCGGGCTGGCATTGAATGAGCGGGATACCATGAGGTGAGGTGGGTCCATAATTAGTTAACTTAGATAAGATACCACCAGGAAACTAGTTCAGCTTCGTGCAGAAAATCCCTCTGTCACACACAATGAAAATGTCACTTAGACAAATTATTGTTAGATTCAACCCAATGAGTCGAAGACTCTGCTGACCCCAATCCCAGTTACAACGCTGCAGCAGCTTGACCAATGCTCTGAATCACAGAGAAGGAGTTAAACGTCATCTTAACCTTGGGACATAAGGCAGTGTGGAGGGGGTGGTTTAGGTATCGTGTGTGTGTGTGTGTGGGGGGGGGGGAACTATATGATAAGTCATCACAAATCTATTAGTTTTAAAATATAGATGGAAAAGGATGAACCACATCTAAAACTTAAAGTTCTAAACTGTTGAAAACCAATTTTGATGATATTAAGTATGAATTCGATTGGGACAGATATTCTCAGAAACGGGGGTCAGTTGGGAAGCATATGTCAGGTATAGACAGCAGGAATTGTGATTTATTTTATTAATTCATTCACGGGATGAAGGCGTCCCTAGCTAGGCAAGCATCTATTACCCATCCCTAATTGTCCAGAGGGCAGTTAGCAGTCAACCACATTGCTGTGAGTCTGGAGTCACTTGACGGCCAGACCAGCTAAGAACGGCAGTTTGTTTCCTTAAAGCATGTCAGTGAACCAGATGGATTTTCCCGACAATCGGAATGGTCATCATTAGCCTCTTAATTCCTGATTTAAAGTGAATTACTAGAAGAGTCTGAAGGCAACAAGAGTATATTTAAGAGGGAAATTGGGAACATAAAAGGGTGTATGCGACAGCTTTGGCAAAAAGAGTTAAGGAGAATCCAAAGGATTTCTATAAATACGTCAAGAACGAAGAGTAACTGTGGAGAGAATAGGACATCCTTAAAGATCAGCAACTTTGCCCATGTGCAGAATCACAGGAAATGGGGGAGGTACTGAACGAATATTTTGTATCAGTATTTACTGGGCAGGAGGATATGGAAGCTAGAGAACTTGGGAAATAGGTAGTGACGTCTTGGAAAGCCTGCACAGTTCTCCATTTTAGCCGTTACTTTACTCCAGTTTATGGTGTCTGGGCTGGTTCTGTGAGGCAGATTCAGAATTTGAGGCAATGGACCATTCTAGCGGACCTGTTGATGTCTCCATTCAATGTTTGCTTTCTTGGGATTGGACCAACCATTGTCTCCCTTATCCCATTATTCCAATCCGCCCATCTCCCTTTCCATATTTTCAGCAATTTATCAGTTAATAAATTATTTGTTTTTTTTTTCCTGTATCTTTCTCTGGCCTTAGTTTTTGACTCCCTCGTGCATTGAGTGCTGGCATGGTGAAGCTCAGAAACATTGAAATGGTGTATGTTGGGCTGCCGTTCACTTCCCGATGTGTCCCATGGACAGGTGTTTTCCAGCAGCTCTGATTCACGTGTTTGAAACTTGGTATGGGCCTGTCCACAGAACGCCTCTGTTTGTCTCTCTCAGTTGATCGTGTGGTCAGTTACACGAGGAAAATCCTGGAGTATAATTATAAAGGAACAGGCATCTAACTTGTAGCAGAGCGGATTCTGTCTTACTCCTGTTATTGAAAAGTTAGTGGAGGGGCTGGGGATGGTTTGCTGGAGGTTGTGCTGTGAGCTGCCTCAGACATTCAGGGAGACCTGAGGATTTGTTTACCTAACTCTGGATAGAGCATGGGTACTGTAGTTACTGCAGCTGGGTCTGTAACATGAACACCAAATGGGGCAGAAGCTGCAGAGAGGTGACGGTCTGAATCCACGGAGTGTGTGTGTGTGTGTGTGTGTGGGGGGGGGGGGGGGGGAGGGATGTGCTGTACCTGTCTGTGTTTTCGCCTGGACAAGCACATACTCTCACTTTCTCCCCGTTACATACACTAATGGACACTCTCCCTATCCGCTCCACACACACTCTCACTCTCCCTCTCTCACATGCACACACGGACACTCCACTCTGTCACACGCACGCGTGCACACACAGCCTCTCTCTCTCACTCCTGCACTCACACACACAATCCCCCTCTCTCTCTCGCACGTACACGCAGTCTCTCTCTCTCTCTCCCCTTCACACAGACACGCCCCTCTCTCCCACATACGCACACACACGCATGCACATGTAAATCTGCGGGGAAAATTTGCATTTGTATTTGCAGATGCATTTTATTTTGTTCCAAGAACATACAATTTGTATTCAGCCAGTCAGTGTGATATTTTATAAACTCCGAATTTGTAAATAATTCCAAACTGACTCCAGGGGAGGACACAGACAGCGTCCAAACAAGGTCTCACGCTTAGAATACATTGTCTGACGGCAAGTATTACTTCATTTACCTGAAAGTATCTCCAGGCAGTGACTCGAAATAAATTCTGCGATTTGCATAATAATCAATCAAATTTGCATCCCCTTTCTAACTGATTAAGTATTTAAGAGCCATCTCAGTTGTGTCGACAATTCATGTGCACAAGTTGTACAACCCTTTAATCTTTTCCTTATAACTTCTGTGTTTAAGGTCTTCCTCTCTCTTACACCTGATGAAGGAGAAGCGCAATGAAATCTTGTGTTTACAAATAAACCCACTGGGCTCTAACCTGGTGTCGTTTGCGTTTTGACCTTGTCCAACCAAGTCCAAAACCAGCGACTCCATATCATGGTTTTTACTGGTTAGCTAATCCTCTCCCCCAACAAGTAAGGTGTGGACATGAATTGATGGGTTTCTGAAGAGAATATTGACAAGAATTATTCGAGTGAACTGTCAATGGAAAAGGTAAGAGTAAACAAGAGCAGTTTCGTTGCAGTCTGAACCCAGAGGAAGGAGAAGAGAGAACAGAGCAATAGCAGAACTATGAAGCAATTATTTCAGTTATGTCTTCACAGAAGAAAAGAAATCAAATCTTCCTCTGAAGACTGGAAAGCCTAAGTCTCAAGAGAAAAAGAATGAAATTAATAAATAAATGCTTTGGGAGAAATTATTGGGACTGAAAGTATGGTTGAATTTAGATTAGAGATGGAAGGTGAGAAGGTAAAGTCCAATAACAGGGTCCTGTGCTTCAACAAAGTAGACAACAATAGGATGAGGGAAGTTAATTGGAAGCAAATACTTTACTATATATGAATAGTGGATGGCTTTCAAAGCAATGTTTCCAAGTGCTCTGCAACAGCATATAACAGTGAAATGGAAGGACTGTAGGAAAAAAGGATAAGCTGCCATGGATGTCTCAATAAATAAGGAAGGCTATCAAATTAAAATAAATGGCATCAATAATGGAAAAGACCAGTGCGAAACTAGAAGATTGGGAAAACTTTAAAGGTCAAAAGAGCAACAAAAAAACTATCAAGAAACATCAGAGTATAAAGACAGATAGCAAAAGATTCTATAAATATATAAAACGAAAAGAGTGGCTCAAGTAAGCATTAGTACTTTAGAGGGTGAGAAAGGGGTTTCAGTAATGGGATATGAGGAAATGCCGAGGAATGGAACAGATATTTAGTCGGTCTTCACAGTGAAGGACACCAATAACATGCCAGTAATTGTCAAAGGGAGGAAGGTAGGTGAGGACCTGGAAGCAACCATTCCCACGATAGAGATAGTGTTGGGCAAGCTAATGGATCTGAATGTATGTAAGTCTCCAGGACCTGATGCAATGCATTCCAGGGTACTAACAGAATGGTGGGAGAAATAGCAAATGCATTTGTGGAAACTTTTCTAAATTCACCTGTCTCTGATGCAGTTCCAGCAAATTGGAAAACAGGAAATCAGGCACCACTGTTTAAAAAGGGAAGTAGGAAAAAAGTGGCGAATTATAGACTGGCTAGCCTAACATGTGCAGTGTGGAAAATACGTCAACCTGTAATCAAGGAAAAAATAGCATGCATCTAGGTAGAAATTTTCCCGTTTGATAGACACTGCATTAGTTCATGAAAGACAGGTTATGCTGAACTAATTTACTAGAAATCTATGAAGACATTATGACCACGGAGACCCAGTAGATGTGGTGTACCGAGATTAACAAAAGACATTCGGCACAGTGCCACCAAGAAAAGCTGCTGCGTAAAGTAAAGATGCATGGCATCACGAGTAATGTATTAGCATGGATAGGGGATTGGATGCAGAGGAGGTTCGCTAGGTTGGTTCTGGAGTTGAGGGGGTTGACTTATGAGGAGAGACTAAGTGGACTGTAATTATATATTGAGTGGAATTTGAAATAATGTGGGAGGATCGGATAGAAACATATATGATTATGATTGGAATAATGAGTGGGAATAAATGAGTAATTCTTTGGTTATTGATCAGTGACTAGTGGTGTGCCTCTGGGATCGGTGCTGGGACCGCAATTATTCACAGCTTACATCGGCGTTTTGGAGTTGGGGACCACGTGTAGTGACTCAGCGATAGCAGATGATATTAAAATGAGTGGCAGAGCAAAGTGTGCAGAGGACTGATAAACTTTACAACGGGACATAAATATTATAAGTGAGTGGGCAAAGTACAATTATAATAAATGTGAAGTCATCCATTTACTGGAATACCAGTAAAAAAAGACTATTATTTGAGTGGTAAAAAATGCAGCATGCGTCTATGCAGAGGGACCTGGATGTCCTTGTGCATGGATCACAGAAGTTGACCTGCAGGTGCAACAAATAATTAACAAGGCAAATGGAAATGAGTCCTTCATTGCAAAAAGGATTGAATTTAAACACAGGGAGGTTATGTTGCAGTTATACAGGGTGCTGGGGAGGTCATACCTGCAATACTGTGTGCAGGTTTAGTCTCCCTACTTGAGAAAGGATGTTTTGGCTACAATGGATGCAGAGGAGTTTCGCTTGGTTGGTTCTGGAGTTGAGGGGGTTGGCTTATGAGGAGAGACTGAGTAGACTGGAATTATATATTGATTGGAATTTGAAATTATGTGAGAGGATCGGATAGAAACATATATGATTATGATTGGAATAAATAGGATATAAATAGAGGGGATGTTTCCAGTAGCAGGCGAAACTTGGCCAAGAGGGCAAAATCTCAAAATTAGGTGGAGCAGATTTAGGACTGCATTCGGAAGGAACTTCTGGACCAAGAAGGTTGTGAATCAGTGGAATTCCCTGCCCAGTGAAATAGTTGAGGCTTTATCATTGAATGTTTTTGAAGCTCAGATAGATAATGTTTTGAGCATTAAAGGAACATTGGGTTATGGAGAGCGGACGGGTACGTGGAGCTGAGGCCATGTAATGATCAGCCCTGATTTTATTTATGCTCATAGATTTTATGTAATGGTCAACGTGAAATGGGATTCATACTTGAGAAAATTAATGGTTGATACATATGGAGAAGCAATGGATGCAATGCATTTGGATTTTCAGAAAGATCTTGGTACAGACTCTGGCCTAGTATGCAAAATTAGATGTTACAGGACGGGCTAAAATATCAACATGGTTTCAGAATAGGAGAGCTGACAGGAAACAGTGAACATGAATAAAGCCATATGTTTCGAAGTGGAAGGAACATGGTGTGCCGCAAGGATCGGTGCTTGGGTCTCAGCTGTTCCCAATGCATGTCAAACATTTAGTTGAGGGAATCAAATGCAATATTCCCAAAACTGCTGCAAGCACTAAACGAGGTCGGATTGTGTGTGGGTGTGGAGGATGTAGAAAAGATACAAGATGATTGAGACAAGTGGAGTGAATGGGCAAATACGTGGCAGATGGAGAGCAATGGGGGTGGATGTGAAGGTGTGTATTTTGGTGGGAACAATAGAACAGCAACCTATCACTTGAAAAGGGATTCGTTGAAACATGTTGATGTTCTGTCTTTGTTTCTTCTGTGCAGCCCTCTGAGGACCATGCAGGGCAGTGGGTTCTGAACCCAGAAGTCAATATTTGGAATGGTATTGGCACACTGACCAGTGAACACAGACCCAACAAGAGGAGACCTGTAACATTGAAAATGACCTGGATCTCCTTGTACACCAGTTGGTGACAGCAATATTGCAAGAAAGAAAGCAGTTAGGAAGATAAATGTTGTGTTGACCTTCATTTCAGGGAGATTTAAGTCCAAGAGTAAGGGTGTCTTACTGCAGCTGTACAGGGCTTGGTGAGACCCCATCTCGAACATTGTGCAGTATTGTGTGCAGATTTGGTCTCCGTACCTCATAAAGAACAAACCTAACATTGAGGGAGGGCAGTGAAGGATGACCAGACTGATCTCTCGGATCACTGGCTTGTTGTGGGGCAGCTCTTGCATTGACTGGAATGGGCCTGTAATCCATTGCCTTTAGGAAAACGAATGGAGATATCAATGAAATATATAAAACCCAGACTGGGCGAGACATATTGGAAGCAGGGATGGCAATTCCACTGGCTTGGACGTCTAAAACAAGGAGCCACAGTATTAGGTGCAGGCAGGTCACTCTGCATTGAGATGGTAATAAATGTCTGCACTCACAGACTGATGAACCTGGGGAATTCTCTCCCACATAAGGCTGTGGAATCCAGGACATTGAATATAAATAAGGATTTCTGACACTAAAGGGATCAGGAGACAGCTGGAGTACAGCTCTCAGAGGATCTCAGATGTTAAGAAGGATGTCTCTGCAGTGTCAACAGGACTGTGTTTCCCATTCCCTTTTCCGATACCGAGTTTTCTGTCGGTTTTATCCTTCCAAGCCTCGGAGCAGTTTGATACATTTGAGTGTCTTGCTTGTCTGTTTTAGAGACCATTGAAGAGTTTATCACAAGTCGTGTGTCTGGAGTCACTTTTAGGCCAGACCAGGAAAGCACGGGAGATTCACTTCCTGGAAATACATTGGGGAAGGAAATAGATGTTTACAATCGACATTGGCTTCAAGGTCACTGTTACTGACACCAGATTTTAATTCTTGATATTTTATTAATTGTGTTAATCCACCGGCTGCCAGAGCATCAACCTGGTATGGATTAGTAATCCAGTGACATTTCCACAACAGCACCATCTCCTCATGGGGACCTATCAGATACCACACTGAGCAGGTTATTTCTGTGCTGCTTGACAGCTCTGTCAGAAAAATAACAACCACTAATTTGACTTTTGTGAAAACACTGATGGTGTGATAATTAGTCAGATTGTAAATATTTCTCTCTTTGAGAACTGGACATAGCATTCCAGGGAGATGTCAGAGTTGTCAGCTTGGTGGAAATGGTCGACTAAGGGATTATCCCAGTCAAAAAGTTTCAGATTGTGTCTGAATATAATGCTGTTTCAGCTGCTGCTACTGCTGTGGTGTACAGCACCACAACCATGCCAGGAATTCTGTATTTAAGAAAGTTCAGCGAGTTGTATCATTGAAAGTATTTACAGAGGAGTTTTGACTTGGAAAATAATTGAGTGCAATGTAGAATTAGTGATGAAAGAGGAGTTCTCGAGTAATAGACTCTTAGAGTCATACAACATGCAAACATACCCTTTGGCCCAACTCATCCATGCTCACCAGGTTTCCTAAACTTCCAAACCTTTCATATTCGTGTACACATCAGATTGTCTTTCAATTGTTGTAATTGCACTAATCAATACCTCTTCCTCTGACAGCTCGCTACATATATACACGAATCTCTGTGAGAAACAGCTGCCCTTAAATCTCTTTTAAATCTCTTCCCTCTCACCTTAAACTTTTCCTCTCTGATTTTGGACACCCCGACCCTGGGATAAAGACCTTGTCTATTTATCCTATCCAAGTCATTCTTGATTTCATAAACCTCTGGAAGGTCACCCCTCAGCCTCCTACGCAAAAGGAACAAAATCCCTGCCTCTCCATATATCTCAAATCCTCCCGTCTCCGTCACATCATTTTAAATACTTTGTCCCCTTTCCAGGTTAAAACATCCTTCCTACAGCAGGGCGACAATAATTGTGCTCAGTACTCCAAATATGGCCTTGTACAGCCACAACATGATGTCCCAATTTCTGTACTCAGTGCTCTGACTGATGTAGGTAAGTGTGCCTAACGCCTTCTTCACAGCACTGTCTATCTGCGACTCCACTTTCAAGGAACCATGTACCTGCACCCTGGGTCTCTCTGCTCGAATACAATCCCCAATGCCCTACCGTTAACTGTATAAATACTGCCCTAGTTTGTCTAACAAAAAGCAACACCTCACAATTATCACCATGAAGCTCTACATGCCAATCCTCAGCCCAATTTCCCAGTTGATCACAATCTCATTGTTCTCTATAATAACCTTCTTTACTGTCCAGCATTAACATCAATTGTGTGGGGTTTGTCTACGAACTTACTATCCATGGTTCCTATATTCTCATCTAAATCATTTACAAAAACAATGAACAGCATCAGACTGTTCCTTGTGGCGCACCACTGGTCACGAGCCTCCAATTTGGACAACAAATCTCTCCCAGCATCATCTCCCTCCTACTGTCAAGTCAATTTTGTGTCTAATTGGCTAGCTCTCACTGATCCCCTGTGATGTAACCTTATGAACCAGGCTACCATGAGGAACATTGTTGGGCCTCACTGAGGTCCACATAGACAACGCATGCTGCTTTAACTTCATCTATCTTTCCGATCACCTCTTCAAAAACTGCAATCTAGTTTGTGAGACATGGATTCCCAGACAAAAAGCCGTGCTGAATATCCCTAATCAGTCCTTGCCTTTGCAAATGCATGTAAATCCTGCCTCTCAGAATTTCTTACATACACTCACCCATCTTTGACGTCAAACTCACTGGTCTGGACTTCTCAGGGTTTTCCTTGTAGCCGTATTACAAATAATATATGAACATTAGCTGCCTTCCTGTCCTCCAGCACTTCAGCCAAGGCCACCAATGATACACATAAGAAAGTCAAGAGAACCGCAGACTTCATAAACCAGAAATCTAAGACAGGAATGTGCTGGAAAAGTTCAGCAGGTCTGGCAGCATCTTTGCAGAGAAATCAGAGTTAAAGTGTTACAACACGGGGTAAACCCCACCACCACCCCCATCCCGCACGCAAATCTAAACTTGCAAGACAGAAAAGATTTAGCCCGTGCTGTAATCTATAAAATTTCGGAAGGCCAAGAACCATCCTAAAGGTCAGTATTTAAAGTAAAAAATAACAATTTTTTAAGTCTATCAGGGAATAATTACCTAACAACTATTTGCACCTCCTTTCTCTGACCTATCTTTTACTTTCTCTTCTACAATACTGGTCCGATAAATCCCCCAATTAAGATTTACCAAAGCAGACACAATTTACAACCTGCCAGCTGTCGAATCTTCTCTTTGTATCTTCCTCTGTCTTCTTTTATTCTCCGTAGTGTTTCTGTTTCACAGGTCATTGATACATATAGATGAATTTAAGAGAGCTATTCTCCGGGCAGTCTGCAGATGTTGGTGGCGTGGCAGTTCTCCCCGATCTGGTCAATTTCATTTACAACTTCATACCACAAAGCATCGGGTCATTTCATTTTTTTTATAATATTGCTAAATGCCAAATTTAAACTCGATTGTAGTTTAGTTTCTTGGGACATAATTTAAAAGGATTGAACAAATTTGATTTTATTTTTTGTCTCATAGCATCCCAGGTACTGCCAGCTGCTGAACCAAATGTTACATTCTAAATTTTCCAGAACTCACTGTGCTTGTAAATCCTTCAACTCTCTTAAAGGTACAATACCCTTTACACGTTCATAACACCTTCTCTCTCTAAAAAGAAGCATCATAGTGAAAACATTGTTTCAATTGTTTTTTCTATTCTTTAAACACATTACCATAACATACAGATATCTGAAATATAAGATCACCTTAACTTTTCCCATATTTTACATTGGATAAATGCAAATCACGTCTAAACTTTATCAGTTAAATCTGTGAGAACGCATCTGTGATTACAATCTTACGACATTCTACGTCTGTAACTTAAGACGACAATGAAATAGGCTTTAAAACGTTCAAAGAATATAAGCAGATTGGGATCCGTGTACACAACCGTCTCCAACACGCTGTTTGTGAGTACACATTAAAATATCGTAAGACTCGTGCCAAACTCAATAGTTCTTTCTCAATCATGGAACATGTTCTCTGGTGCATGTTGAGTTTCTTTGAAAAGTACCATCCCATCTCATCATCCTGTAACAGTATAGCTCCAGCTTCTATGTCACTAGTGTCGATGGCAACTTTGAAAGGTTTTGAAACGTTTGGTATATCTAAAACTGGTTTGGTGGTCAATATTTCTTTCTTATGGTCGAATGCCTCCTGGCATTGCTCTGTCCATCAAAACTTTGTGTTCTTCTTCAGCAAATTGGTTAATGGTGCCACTACACTGCTGATGTTTGGAACAAATTTCCGATAGAATCCGCTGACTCTTAAGAAGCAAAGCACCTTTTTCTTCGAGGTTGGTCGTGGAAATTTCTGGGTAACTTTTGTCTTTGTGTTCCATGGGGTCAATTTTCCATGACTAATGTTTCGTCCCAAGAACATCACGTCTGCTTTCGCGAATTCAGTTTTGTTTAATTTTATCACCAATTTTGTTTCACGTATTTATTCAAAAAGCTTTTCCAACTGTACGAAGTGATCTTTCCAGGACTTAGTAAAGATCACTACATCGTCCAAATGGATTGCACAGTTTATTAATCAGGGCACAACTCTGTTCATGGGTCTTTGGAATGTGTTGGGTGTGTTATTCATTCCAAAGGGCATCACTTTGAACTGATACAGTCCATTTGGCGTTAAAGTCAGAAATTTATTTCACAGTCTCTGACGCCAGAACTACGCATCAAATCCAACATTGTGGTGTAACTGACTTGTCCAAATTTCTCGATACAGTCTTCCAATGTTGGTATTGGATATAAGTCTGATTTTGTAACAGTGTTGACCTTCTAATAATCCAACCAAAATCATTGAGTCCCATCCGGTTTGGGAACGAAGATAATCGGCTTGCTCCACTCACTCTGGCTTGGTTCGATGATGACGTCATTGAGCATAGCCTCCGCCTCCTTCTGGACCTGTGTGGCTTTGAGAGGATTAAGCCGATAGGGGTGTTGATTTATCTGAATAGTATTCCATGCGTCTACTTCAGGTACAATGACATTAGTTCTCCCCATATAATTCTTACATATGCCCTCATATTGCAATAACAAACGTTTCAACTGCGTTCTATGCTCCTGAGCCAGATTGTTTATGAACCTATCCCACTACTCAAGGACTTCTACATTTTTAACATATTTTGAGGCACATCAAAATCCATACCATTTGGAATTGATTCCTCACTCTGTGGAGCAGAAACTAGCACCTGCTTCTTCAGTTCTTTCCCTCCTGTACTTTTCCGGAGTGTCACTCATTTATAAGTCACATGAAGTGATTTCTGAATGGCGGAATTGGCGACAGAGGTCCTAGTTTCATTACTGTCTGTGCCTACCTACTATTTGACATGTATGACATTTCTGCCAGAAGCTAACCATATCTTTGCGCATTCCAGGTCAATAAAAATGTGTTGGTCACTTAGCCTGAGTCTTTTGTACCCCTCGGTGACCTCCCACAGGTAGTTCACATGCCACCGTAATACTTCCTGACTCTATACAACCGGCAATACAATCTGGTGCACTTCAGCACACTACTCTTCTGCACTAACGTGCCAAAGTCTCCATTTCCGTTTTAGGATTCTATATTTCTGACAATAATCCTCAGGAATATCTCTGCCTCACTTTCAGAGTACGCATCCACATATATATCCTTTATCATCTTGCCTGTCTGTTGCAAATCCCTTAGCCTTTCAGGAGTAAACACCTTTGTCCCTTGGTTTGTTCATGTTTTCCCTGCACCATCACGTCAAACAGGATGTCCGCTAAGTGAACCTTAACTCCTTCATCTTGTCTTTAGTTTGTGCTTCCTGCTGTGACTCATGATAGTGGGATCGGGTTACTGTACAGTCTGGGAAAATACCAGTATATTTATCTTTTAACTCCTCAGTTTCCTGGTCTTCTTGAGCTTCTCCACAACAGGGGTATCGCTCCCAACTTGGACCCTGCTAAACCATTCTCGAGAACAAACTGGATTCCTGGAACTCACACTCTGTCAGTCACCCCGACGGTTACTTCCCCAGACTTGAGAAGGCACTCCAACCTGATTTTATGGAGAGGAAAGCTAAATTTTTGTCCATCTGTTCCATAAATTATAACTCTCTCAGGTAACAGATCAGATTTACTGCAAATTTGCTCATCTCTTACTATTAGAAACTGGTTAGATCCTACATCTCTCAAAATTATAACTTATTCTCCTTCTCCGCTTGTTGTTTCTGCGTAAAGTTTACTCACAGAGGCGAATTTTTTACAGAGTTGAGGTATTAACTCCACACCCAGCCCCTGCCTAGGGTGTGCACTTTCCTGCAGTTCTTCGGTTCTTGTTGGGGTTTCCGTTAAGACTTTCACTAATGCCACTGGGTTACCTTCTTTTACCACATCTTTCCCGACAGTCCCTTTTTTAATGATCAGCACTGTGACCAGACATATCCCTTCTTATGGCAGTGAAAACATCTTTTCCCAATGGCCTTCTGAAACCACCGGCACTGTTGCTTTCTGTGTCCCACTGTATTACAGTGAAAGCACCTGAGGCCTTTCATCTCCTTTATATCTTCTTGGACATCTTCTTTAACCTGTGGTAAACTCTTATTCGCTACTGTTTCTTTTACAGTGTAGCATCTCCACATCTCCCAAATGCGAACCTTCACAGGACAAAATTCTGTTTGGAAGCTTGGCTCATGTATTTATCTGCTAATTCTACTGCACTTCTCAATTTCTGAACTTCTTGTTCCTCTACGTGAATCCTTATCATCTCTGGAAGTGAGTTTTTCAATTCCTTCAGCAGAATAATCTCCAATAGAGCCTTATATGTCATATCTATTTTAAAGCAAGCATCGATCTATCAAAATGCCTATGTTTAATTCTTTCAAACTCAACATAAGTCTGATCTGATTACTTCTTTATGTTTCTGTCGTGCTGTCTATATGATTCTGGTAACAATTCGTGAGCACTTAAAAGAGCTTGTTTGACGTCTTGAGAATCTCGTGACCCTCATCTGACAGCGGAGAAAATATGTCACTCACCCTGCCGACTACTTTAGTCCGAACTAGCATTACCCATAAATCCTTGGACCACTCCAAATGCCTGGCCAATTTTTCAAATGAGAGAAAGAAGGCATCAACATCATTCTCATTAAAATGTTGCAGAGTTTTGACATAGTTGCATATAACACTACCGTCTTTTTTAATCTCCATCTTTTTAATGTGACTTTACTGACGAAATCGCAACTTCTCAAGTTCAAATTCTCTCTCGTTTTGGTCAGCTAAGAACTTTCTCCTTCTCTCTTTTCTCTCTCTCTCTATCTGATCTGTCTTGCTTTCTGTTTCTTCTCTCTCTCTTTTTCTCTCATTTTGTTTACCTTTAAAATGCATTTTCCTCAATTGAAATTTAAGTTTTTTTCTCACTCTACTGCACTTTTCTGTGTTTCTGACACATCTTAGTTTGTGAGAAATTCCCGAACAATTTCAGCTTTACTTTTGTCCTTGGTTAAATCCAAATCTAACTTCCTGGCTAATTCTAAAAGTTTGGCCTTTATCTTTCTATCTAAGATTTCGTGGCAAATTTGAAAATCATCTTCAAACCCCTCTTAACTTTTTTAACAGCCATTTCTCTCACTTTTAATTTAAACGAACGCAAGTCATCGGAATTAAACACGGACGTTTTATTTAAAGATCTCAGACACGAATGTGCAAATGTTTAAATATACTTTATTTTCTATTCATCCCTCAAACCTGTCCAAATCTCAGACTGGATCTGTCTAAATCTGTTCATGTCATGGATGAAAGCCCCCAACCTGTTACGGTGCAGGGTTAACCCCTCTCCTAATTTAAACCAGCCACACAGACAATGTTCACCTTATGCCATAATCTGTTAAATTTCGAAACGCAAAGATCCATTTACAGAGGTCACAATTTAAAGTAAAATTAACAATTTTGTTATTTAAGTCCAACAGAGAATAATAAAACAAACAACTATTTAGAACTCTGTTCGGTTAAATGTATCTTTGACCTCACACACTACAACACTGGTCCGATAAAACAAAAGAAAAAGATTAAGGTTTACAAAAAAAAAATTAACACCGGTTTCAAAACCAGTCGGCTTTGTCGAGTTTCCTTTGTAGAAGTTCCTCTGTAGAGTTTTGTCTCGGTTTGGCTTCGATGTTCTGATGTGCAAACCTCTTATAGACAGGTACGTTTCAGAAAGTCCTTCAGCTCGCAGTCTATCTTTCTGGATGTCCTTGGTAGTTCTCCCCCAAATGCTCAAAATGTACAGTTTTATACCTCTAAACATAGGACCATTTCATTGATTTTGATGTCAGCAAGTATTTCAAACTCAATTTGATTTCAGTGTGTTGGGGGCAAATTTTAAACTGGCCGAATTTAAATTGGTTTTGGTTTCGTGGCAACTCAGATATTGATTTCACAGTCAAATGTTGCTTTTACCTTCTTTCAGAACACTTTGTGACAGATTCAAATTTCTCTTAAATGTAACATATATCTCTACACCTTCATAACAATAACTTTTATCTGCCTTGCATAGCTTTCCAGAATTTGATCAATTTAGTAAGTTCACATAATAGTATTTTCTTTTCCAAAAGACCCATTTTCTCTCATCCTTCATTTACTCGCATGGGCCCCAGCTATGCCTGCCTCTTCGTAGGATATGTGGAACAATCCATCTTCCGCAACTACACTGGCCCCACCCCACACCTTTTCCTCCGCTACATCGATGACTGTATCGGCGCCGCCTCGTGCTCCCACGAGGAGGTTGAACAGTTCATCCACTTCACCAACACCTTCCACCCCGACCTCAAATTCACCTGGACAGTCTCAGATTCCTCCCTCCCCTTCCTCGACCTTTCTATTTCTATCTCAGGCGAACGAATCAACACGGACATCTACTACAAACCGACCGATTCCCACAGCTACCTGGACTACACCTCCTCCCATCCTGCCCCCTGTAAAAACGCCATCCCATTCTCCCAATCCCTTCGACTCCGCCGCATCTGCTCCCAGGAGGACCAGTTCCAAAAACGCACATCCCAGATGGCCTCCTTCTTCAAGGACCGCAATTTCCCCCCCGATGTGTTCGACGATACCCTCCACCGCATCTCTTCCACTTCCCGATCCTCCGCCCTTGAACCCCGCCCCTCGAACCGCCACCAGGACAGAACCCCACTGGTCCTCACCTACCACCCCACTAACCTCCATGTACAGCGCATCATCCGCCGGCATTTCTGCCACCTCCAAACGGACCCCACCACCAAGGATATATTTCCCTCCCCTATCAGCATTCCGTAAAGACCACTCCCTCCGTGACTCCCTCGTCAGATCCACACCCCCCACCAACCCAACCTCCACTCCCGGCACCTTCCCCTGCAACCGCAGGAGGTGCAAGACTTGCGCCCACACCTCCCCCCTCACCTCCCTCCAAGGCCCCAAAGGAAACTTCCATATCTGCCAGAGATTCACCTGTACCTCCACACATATCATCTATTGCATCCTTTGCACCCGATGTGGCCTCCTCTATATTGGGGAGACAGGCCGCCTACTTGCGGAGCGTTTCAGAGAACAACTCTGGGACACCCGGACCAACCAACCCAACCACCCTGTAGCTCAACATTTCAATTCCCCCTCCCAATTCCACCAAGGATATGCAGGTCTTTGGAATCCTACATCGTCAGACCACAGCGAAACGACGGTTGGAGGAAGAACGGCTCATCTGCCGGCTAGGAACCCTCCAACCACAAGGGATGAACTCGGATTTCACCAGTTTCCTCATTTCCCCTCCCCCAGCCTGTCTCAGTCAAATCCATGAAATTCAGCACCGCCTTCCTAATCTGCAATCTTCTTCCCGACTTCTCCGCCCCCCAGTCTGACCTATCACCCTCACCTTGACCTCTTTCCACCTATCACATTTCCGACGCCCCTCCCCCAAGTCCCTCCTCCCTATCTTTTATCTTAGCCTGCTGGACCAACTTTCCTCATTCCTGAAGAAGGGCTGATGCCCGAAACGTCGATTCTCCTATTCCCTAGATGCTGCCTGACCTGCTGCGCTTTTCCAGCAACACATTTCCAGCTCTGATCTCCAGCATCTGCAGACCTCACTTTCTCTTCAATGTAAGGGGTCTTACAAGGAAGGCTGATGAACTTAGGACATGTTTAAGAACATGGGATTGGGACATCATATGTAATACAGAAAATTGGTTGAGAGTTGTTCAAGTCCAGAATGTCGTGCTGGGAAAGCATAGCTGGTCATGCAGCATCCGAGGAGCGGGAAAATCGATGTTTTGGGCATAAGCCCTTCATCAACCCATTCCTAGTGAGGGGCGTTTGATCAAAACGTTGCTTTTCCCGCTCTTCGGATGCTGCGTGACCCGCTGTGCATTTCCAGTACCAAACTCTCGACTCTAATCTCTCGCATCTGCAGTCCTCAGAGATGTTCAAGACTGGCAATTCAATGTTCCAGGTGTTAGGTGTCATGGAAAGGATGGAAAAAGACAGGTGGAGGGCAAGGAGTGTGCGGTCTGCCCTTTTTGATTAAGGAATAAATTGTTGCTGCAACTGGGGAAGATATTTCTGAAAATTTATCCAGTTAAATATGCAGATAGTATTAAAAATAAGAAACTAAAATTCACTTTGAACAGATTGCACTAAGTGTTCATTTGTGACAAACCGTCCAGATAAAATATATTGATCAAAATTAAAAATAAGAAAGGAAAGAACACGTTGATTGTATTGTACCATGTGCTCTCCAACAGTAAGAAAGAAATTGAGAAACAAGCATGTAGGGCGATATATGTCAGCTTAATAAGTTTGTAATAATGTAGGATTTTAATTTTCTAAAAGTTGATTGGGACTACAACATTGTTAAAGGGTTGGATGGTGAAGAATTTGTCAAATATATTCACGAAAAATTTCTTCTTCAATATGCGGATGATTCCAACATAGAAGGAACTAAATTAGGTCTTATTTTGTGCAATAGCCATTACAAGTGACTGAAGTAAACGTGAGGAAATATTTTGGGTATTGCAATCATAACTCCTTTAGTTTCATAATGGTTATGGGTAAGAATAAGCCTTTCTTTTTTTTATTATTGGAGTACAATAAATTCTAATGGCATGGTACAAAGACTTACCAGGTTTGACTGGAGTAGACTGTGAGCAGATAACATGATGTCTGACAAGTGGGAGGCGTTCAAAAGTGTGATGACGGGAGTTGAGAGGCGTTATGTTTCTGTTAGAGTGAAGCATAACGCTTGTAAAGTTAAGGAACAATGGACAACTACAGTTATTGAGCTTTTATTCAAGAATCAACGAAAACTTTACTTTAGATATGGACATCATTATTCAATTTAATCTCTTCGTCAAAATAAAGAGTGTCGGGCATCATTTTGAGAGAAATCAGGAAAGCAAAAAGGAGATATGAGATAGCATGGGCAGATAAGGTTAAGGATAATCCAAAGGTATTGTAATTACATTATCCGCAAGAGGGTAACTACAGAGAGGGTAAGGCCTCTCAAAGATCATGAAGGATATCAATGTTTTGAACCCAGGAGATATGGAATAAAATCATCCCATCCCTGGTGCATCAGACTGCAGCAAACACACATTATTGCCTGCCTCTCACATTCATTCAGCTTGAACTCTATCTGCTACATGCCAGTCTATTCACCCATTTCGAGAAGATCATTTTGTATTCTTAGAAACCTTCTTCACTGTCCACTATGCAACCAGTTTTGGTGTCATCTGCAAACTTACGACCATGCCTTCGACATGCCCACGCAAATCATTTACATAAATGACAAACAATGAAAACAAGAACCAACCTCTGTGGAACACTGCTGGGCACAAGCATCCAGCAGAGAAAGCAACTGCCCACTAATATACCCTGTTTCCTGACATTGCAACAATTGCAAGTGCTGGAGAGAAACCCAGCAGTTCAGGCAGTATCGGAGCAGAGAAAAATGGAATTATGCCTTTTTCAGTTCAACTGAACTTGTTCAGAACAGGTTCATATAAGACTCTATATGTTACCATTGATTCTCTGCCCAGATCCTGCGTCATCTGTTGCATTTATCATCCTTTTGCATTTGTATTTCAGATTTCCACTATCTCTAATATTTTGTTTTTTCTTGATCGGTCTGAATGTTGACCCCGGTTATACTTGGTCAATATGCTCCATTCCTGTTCCCATTACTTGTGCCAGTGATACATGTATTACACTGGATTCGGTTCCTTCTTTAAGTTCTGAAAACAAATGTGCAGATCTCATCAAAGTGATTTTGAATTTAGAGGCCTATCAGAGACAGCTACACCCGATGTAAAAATAGGAATAGTTTGTTAATTATGACATTGTCTGCGCATTTTATGTCTAAACTTGACTCTCTGATGGAGAGGGAAAGCATCCAGTTTCAGCAATGACCCTGACTCAACTAACCCGCGAACTGAACTGTGCTGTGCAGGTGGAAAGCTGGCCACATCCCCTTAGTTACAAAAGTTTTTTTTCTTCAAAAATAGACTTGAAAGCCTTCTTGTTCTGAGGCATTATCTGTTAGATAAATCCAAAGGACCCCAATGAAGCATTCAAAATTGAGACATGTTGGAACCTTGGGTCGTTTAGAACCTCTCTGAACACAATTCAAGGACAACATAAACTTGTAAAGAGACCGCCTGGGTGACAGCTCCCCCGATATATAGTTGAAATATCAATAGCTAAAGATGGCTTCAGTTTTCAAAACTCCCAAAAATAGTGGTTCGTATTTTAAAATTCGCATGTACATGCGTTTACTATAAACATGCAAATGTGCACAACTACATCCGGATTCAGTGTGTGGTACTCCCATCATTGAGTGCCTGTCACTCAAATCTCAACAATGCATCGGCGATCATGTTTTCCAGACCTGCCCCGTGCTCAGTTTTCTAATTGAATAGCAGTAACAACAGGCTCCAGTTTAACAGTCCAGCATTTTTGTCTCACTGTCTTGTCGTTATCTTCCTGCAAGAGCCCAGCACCGATAACCACATCACTCGCATTTAAAGCCACCTTGAATAGTTTTACACAGTCAGGTGTGTCTGATCGTGAGGCAGTGGCTAACACGTATTTCGTGCCATGAAGTACCTTTTGACAGTCCACTATTCATTGACGCTTTAGATTAGATTAGATTACTTACAATGTGGAAACAGGACCTTCGGCCTAACAAGTCCACACCGAACTGCCGAAGCGCAACCCACCCAGATCCATTCCCCTAGCTTTACCCCTTCACCTAACACTACGGGGAATTTAGCATGGCCAATTCACCTAACCTGCATATTTTTGTGTTGTGGGAGGAAACCGGAGCACCCAGAGGAAACCCACGCAGACACGGGGAGAATGTGCAAACTCCACACAGTCAGTCGCCTGAGGCGGGAAATGAACCCGGTCTCTGGTGCTGTGAGGCAACAGTGCTAACTGTGCCACCGTGCCGCCCACAAAGGAACCAGATATGTTTTTATCAATGATCCACAATGGAATCATGGTCATCATCAGACTCTTAACTCCAGGCTTTTATTGAATTCAACTACCACCATCTGCCAAGGTGGGATTGGAACTTAGATCCCCAGAAGATTACTTCAATATCTGGATTAACAGTCCAACGATAATACTAGTAGGCCATCGCCTCCACTATTCTAAACAGAAAATGGAACAGTTCACGAATTTGCGTGCCATAAGGGAAGCTTCTTCCCTTTCTTTTCAAATTCAGTGACTGGAGCAGTCACACTGTGAAAATGAGGCACAAATATTCGATAAACTTCACGCAGTCCCAGGAACTTATCCTTTTGTTGACGGTGTGGGAAATTCCCCAATTACCTAAACGTTTACCTCTCATGGCACCGTTTATCTATGTCTAATTTCATGGCCCAGGATGGTGACTTTTGCTTTGGCAAATTCACTTTTCTCTATGTTTACCACCTAGCCTGCCTTCAGAAGTCAATCAAACAAGTCTGATAAGTTCTGTAAGTGTTCCTTCCAAGAGTGACTCAAAATCGCCGGATCATCAATGTACACCGCAGGTTTAGATTATCTGACAATTTATTGGTTAGTCCCTGAAAAGTGGCTGGCACGTTTATCATACCAAATGTAACTTGCTTATCCCACATTTTCAACACAGTCTTCCAACCGTGGAATTGTGTACACATCAACCTTTTTAATTGCATTGACTTTACGATAGTGCACACATAATCGTTGGGTACCATTTGGCTTTGGCACCATGACGTAGGGTGAGTTGCAGTCACTGTAACACATGCTGAATATGTCATCTTAGAGCATGCGTTCAATTACCTTCTGAACTAATGCCAACTTTAGAGGATTATGCCTGTAAGGATGTTACTTAATCATAACAGTATTTCATATAGCTACATTATGCACAATTAGGTTAGTACTTCCAAGTTAATATCTGCATATCTCCACAAGTGATAGTAATACCTCTTTCTGGTCATTTCAATTTTTTCTCAGGAAGGTAACTCAATCATTTGTCCCATTTTTAAGACAACTATCTCATTTCCACTTTAATTTGAGGAATGTCTGATTCAGAATCCAATGAACTTGGTTCTTCCTTCTGTGTCGTAATCATTAACAGCTTCTCTTCTGGCTTTTCTTCCCTATCAAAGTATATTTGGAACATTTCCACAGGACATACGCTGTGAGATTTCTTTCTGTCTGGGAGTCCCTATCAAGTAGTTAACCCTCACTCAATATCCTTTATACTTGATAACGTCCACTAAGCCTTGCTTTTATCGGTTCACCTATCATTGGAAGTTACAGTAATACATTATCCCCAATAACAGAATAGCAAACGTTTTGATTTCCTGTTTTATTGCATGTTGCAATACTTTTAAATACTGTCTAGATAACTTCCCAGCTCTTTCCATAAAATTTGAGAACTAGTCTTTGAATTCTGATATTCTATTTTCTCCTTAATCTATTTTCTCCTTAATCAATTTTCATGGTCCTCTCACTTAATGCCCAGAAACTAATTCAAATTGATGGAATTTGCTCTGGGTTAATTTGGTGCATCCCTGATCACCTAAAACACAAATGGAATTCCCTGACCCGAATCATCGCGATAACCCTGACAACGAACTCTCAACATGGTATTTAATGTTTAATGTCACCTTTCTAGCGGTCCCCACAACGTTGGTTGTACGCAGTAAATTTGAATTGCTTAATTCCTGTGACATTATAGTGTATAATTTGGATGTGAAGTTAGAACCTTGTTCTCACGTGTCTCTATTGGTAGTCTATATCTATTTTAAAAAAAGATGATTTCCTCTGCAATTCTTTTAGGTGTGATATTTCATCTTGGAATGGCCTCTGGAAATCTAGTCAATGCATCCATTATTTTTGACACTTTTTGCCCACTTTTTTGTTTGAGTTCAGGGACCGAGCCAACTAATTATGACTCTGGTAAAAGGTTCCTCAAATAATGGAATAGTTAAGAAAGCTGCAGTGTTTATTATTGTTTGTGTTTTTTTTTCAATTACCCGACATGTATGAAACGTCTGGCAAAATTCTACTGCATCCTGTTACAGTCCAGGCTAGTAAAATGTATTTCAGCCTGTGTTTTCCTCAATCCTGGGTGACTCTAGGTCGTAGCTCATGTTCCATTCGCTTCACCTCTTTTCAGTTCCCCATTGGCAATACGATTTGATGAACCTCTGCCCAATTATTATCTCCTTGAATGTGTGATCATCTCCATTTCCTCATTCTGACATCATTTTAAGGTAATAACACTCAGGAATACATTCAAAATTCCTAACGTATATGCTTTTTGATATAACTGCTTTAAAATTTTATCTTTCTGCTATAACACAATTAGTTTGGCTGAGCTAAAATATTTGCATGATCGTCCGTTTGCTCCCGTTTTGTCTCAACTATCTGATGGAACACCGTCTCTGTTAATGACACTTAAGCTTCCTTATCTTTACATTTTTTATCTCTCCCGTTTGAACTGGTGACATTGGGACCTTTGTTACCCCACAATCAGGAAAGCTTCCACGATAAGAATCCTGCATTGCTTCAGTTGCCTGTGTCTCCGCTGGCTTTTCATCCAGTACTCTCCTACTGGTGAATCAGCTATATTTTTCATAAGAACAAATTGTATTCCTGGACCTGAGAGTTTGTCCAATTTCCCGACCACAATTTCTCCACACCTTTCTGGGCACTCTATCTTCGCTTTACATAATTTTGTGCTTTTTGTCTCGGTGAATTTCCTTTAGCAGTACCTTTTCAGGAAATAGTCCTTCAGGAGTACATCTTTCCTTATCCTTCAGCATTACAGTCTGAGTGGATCATGTGTCCCTTAAAATTGCATCATCTTTACCTGCCCTATGTGAATAAACTTACCCTTTGCAGGTATATTTTCTAAGCAGATCTAGCACTTCCTCCTCAACAAACTTCCAATCAGCTTGGACACTCTGATGTAGCATTCTAGCTTCCACTGTGCTTTCTGCTACAAAACTTCCATGCTTATCCTCTTTTTCCTGCATCTTTGTTTTTTTTTCGGAACCCACCAACGCAGTGATTTCATATGAATTAATTTGTTGCAGTGCAAACACCAGAGCTTTTTAACTTCTTTGTCTCCTTCAAGTATTTCCTTTTTATCCTGTTGTAAGTTATCATTATGACCTTCACCAAGATATACCTTTCCCTTTCCACGTGAAAATTTCTCTTTGCCCCAGTTTCTATCCCTCATGGACTGAAATTTATTCTGGAAGCCAAACCAAGTTTTACAATCATTAATCACTAGACATACTCACATTCATAACCAACTTCATCGACATTCCTTGCCGTTTTAACTCTCTGCTCTTCCATATGAGTTTGTACTCTGTCAGGGAGTGAAGTTTTGAACTCCTCCAAATTAATTGTCTCTCGAAGAGCATCATAACTTTGTTCTCTTTTTAAAGCTCTTATCCATCTATCAAAATTACGTTTTTGATCCTTTCAAACTCAATATGGGTTTGGCCATATTCGACCTTATATTCCTGAAACGTTGTCTTTCGGCTTCGCGCACAAGCTCATGTGCACTTTCCCCCCTCCTCATACTCCCCAGATCTCTCCTCTAATAGTGTTAAGAATACCTCACTTGCTATAACCAGTTTTTTTTTGGGATCAACACAACCACATGCTTACTAGCCACTGCAATTGTTTAGCTACTTTTTCAAATGAAATGAAAATGGTTTCCATGAATATACTGTGTATATCCTGTATTTTATATATCTTGCTCTGTCTCCAGTGGTGTTTTTTCGAGAATATACCTAAAAGGTTTCTGACCAGGCTTTGGACTACCATAGGTTTGCTCATCCTCACTCTGATCCTCACTAAGCTTACCTTCAGCCTTCATTTCCATCCTTTTAAGCTGACTTTCCATTCTAAGTGTCCATCTCTGAAGCACAAATGCTCCCTCTATTTCTTTCTCTCCTGCTAAAGCTACTTGATGGTTTTTTTCTCTTTCCTCTGCTAAACCTATTCATTCTCTTCCTTTCTCTTCTGATTTTAGTTATTAAGCAAACTGATTCATTTGTGATTGAAGTTTAGTCATCTTTACAGATCCGGCTGGAGTTTCCAGCAAATTGGAATGGTGAGCCATTGCTGTAGTGAGTGATATAACTGAGTGCCTGGCTTGGCCAATGCAAAATTCATCTGAGAGTTAACCACATTGCTGTAGGTCTGGAGGCACACATCAGCCCGACCAGGTGAAGGGAATAAAGGTGCCAGGTAGGACGATCAACAATGGCATCATCATTTTATTTGTTTCTTAATTCTTCATATTTTATCGAATTCAAATTCCAACATTTGCTGAGGTGGAATTCAAATTCGAGGTCTGGGTCATTGTTTGGGTCCCTGGGTTAATATTCTGGAGATAATGCAGCCTAGTCCATTGCCTCCTCAGCATTTCCAACCATCTCCAATGGCAATAGTGATGTTACTGTTGGTCTGGCTTTGCTTCATAGGGCAAAGAAATGATTTAGTAAAACATATCATCCTTCTTGTTTTGTATTTATGAGAAGGTGAAATGGTCGTTGGTCATGAGTCACTGACAGAATTCATATGGAGCAGTAATTAATCAGCACAGTAAATGAGTGATGTCCTTCATTACTCACTGATTAAGTCTAATAGTGAAGGCACCAGCCTGCAATTGTAAAGTGTTCTTGAGACAGCACTTGGGCCAATGTGAACAGATTTTCTCTCATTTATAATGAATGATCTGCATGCCACAGTGTAATGGAGTTTCACCAGACTATCCATACAGTGGTGGTACCATGAGTAGACTGTGAAGGAGAAGACTGCTTAATATGTATCGCTACAAAATATTAAAAACTGATTGCATTAAAACTTCAGTGTTATGCACTAACTTCAGTATTTCCAAAACAAAACGTTGATATCGTGAAATAAAACGTGTTTCCTGCGATACATGTATTCACGTTTGTACAAATATATGGATAGGAAACTTTGAGAAGGATATTGGCCAAGTGCAGGAAAAGTGGGTGAGCATGGATGGATATTTTGGTCAGCATGAACCATTTTGGGCTAAAGGGGTTGTCTCCATGGTGTTGGACTCTATGATTCTCTGATAGTTTACATAGCTCTGTGGACCCACATGTTGGTTGGAGAAAGCTCCAGGTTCTGAATGAACTTTCACCGCCTCAATGTGCAGTTAGTTTGTGACCCTGCACTGAACGTCATATTGTTCACAAACCTGTCAGCAGTCACACTCTGATGGAATTAGCCAATCCCACCAGATTAAGACCTCCGTACAGAAAACTAGCCCGTCTTCTCTGTCACAAAACTACTCGCTTTTTTTTTTCTCAAAGCATTTCCTTGGCTCAAGGAGACTCTGCCCTTGATTGTTTTCAGACAGGCATTAAAATGGGGCCTGACTCCGATCAGTCTGGCTTCGTACGGAGATGATATATGGAAGCAGATGAAACTTCCGGCCAAAATGGTCATGCTTTCGAAGGGACCTGTATAATGAAAGGGGAGTGGTCAGCTATTTTTTTTGCTGAACGAACTGAGCTGAGCTGAGCTGAGCTGAACAGTTTTTAGTTGAGTCTTGAAGTTCAACAGGGAGCTGTGTGGAAACTTCCTCTCCTTTCTGTCATTCAACTTCAAACTGTAAACATGTGTTCCATTTCTACTGGTTTTCAAAGGGAGTTTACATATTGCGACTGTTGTGTATATTTGGAACAGCATAATTAAGTATAGCTGGATAAGGTGAGTTCGGTAGGGAGTACTTATTCTGTTCTTTGTGTTTCATTGTGTAATTTTGTGATTTTGTCTGTTTTAAAATTTAGTTAACAACCTCCTTATCTTACTCCTGGTAATTTTCATTGTACACTTACCGAAAGTTATGCCCTGGGCTGCTTGCTTAAGAATATTTTAAGTGGTCTAGCCTGGTCCATAACAGATTAGGGCTCTTTGCGGGATTTTAAACAGCAAGCGTGAGGTGCTCCTATCTTTATTTCGGGTTTTGGTTTTGTTGGGCAGACAAAGCTTGGGATAGCAATGGCTCTTTCAGTCGCCAAAGGTTTTCTGCATGTGGATGCAGTGACTGGAAGTTTTGAAGAAAATGAATAAGACCGAGTTGCATGAATTAGTTCGCATAATTTCAGACAGTGAATTTATGAATTACATCAAAATACTTATCTCTCTAAGGGCATCATAGATTGCTTGATTTTTAAAGCTCTTATCCTTCTATCGAAATTACTCTGTCTGATCCTTACAAACTCAACGTAGGTTTGACCAGACTATCTGTTAGATTCCTAAAACTTTTTCTATAGGCTTCTGGTACAAGCTCATATTCAGCTACAATGGCTTTTTACAGCTCCTCTTTACAGAGAAGCTGGAATCAGAACTTTCTGCTTCTCTGAGGAAAAGAGAGTTAGTTGTAGCAGAACATCATCAATTAAACTTGCTGGGGAAACCATCATAATCTATACAAATCGTAAGAATTCAATTGCAAAGGAAGCAGCTTGACTTAGCGGCGAGAGATAAGGAATTGGCAGCAGAAATAAAACAGTTTCAGTTCCGATTAAAAGCAGAACAGAGGAAAAAAGAGAGAGCTGCAGAGGAGAAAGAAAGAGACAGCTTTTGAACAGCAAAAACCGACACTTAAAATGGAAAGTCAGCGTGGAAGGGGGGAGATAAAGGTTGGGGGTCGGGTTAGTGAGGGAGAGAGTGAGGATGAGCAAGCCCCAGTTAGTCACAAGCCTAGCTGATTACAAGCATTGACTAAATTTGATGAGAAGGATTTGGAAGTCTTTTTCAACTCATTTGAAAAGGTGGCTAAATAAATGCAGTGGCCAGAGGCAATAAGAGTTTTGCTGATCCATACGAAATTCGTAGGTAGGCCTAGTTAGGTATTCGCATCCCGATAAGAGGAGGTATCTGCGGAATATGAGGAGCTGTAAAAAGCCATTGTAGCTGCATATGAGCTTGTACCAGAAGCCTATAGAAAAAGTTTTAGGAATCTAACAGATAGTCTGGTCAAACCTACGTTGAGTTTGTAAGGATCAGACAGAGTAATTTCGAAAGAAGGATAAGAGCTTTAAAAATCAAGCAATCTATGATTCCCTTAGAGAGATAATTATTTTGATGTAATTCATAAATTCACTGTCTGAAGTTATGCGAACTCATGTGGAAGAGCAGAGAGTGATAACATCAAGGTTAGCAGCTGAAGTAGCTGATGATTATGTGCTGTTCCATAAACTCATTTTGGCTTCCAGAATCAATTTCGTTCATTCAGAAATAGAAATTGGAGCAAAGAGATGTCCTCACGTGGAAAGGGAAAAGTAGATATCAGTAAAGATCATAAGGCGAATTTACCACAGAATCAAAGAAGAAACCCTTGAGGGAACAAACAAGATAAAAGGCCCCGGTGTTTTCATTATAACAAAGTGAGCCACGCAAAATCAAGAATGGTTGTGCGAGGAAAAAAAAACAGATGTAGGAAAACCAGAGAAGTCTGTAAGATTTGTTGGAAAGTAAAAACGTTCAAGGGTAGTTATACAACTTCCTCAGAGTGTACAAGATGGTCAGAGGTTGATCAAGCAGGACGTGCCAGATCTGCTTAAAACATCTACATGCAAGGGTAAAGTTTATTCACATAGGCCAGGGGTAATAGATATGCAGGTTACAATTTTAAGGGACACATGGTCTTCTTAGTCTGTAATGCTGAGGGATGAGGAGCTATGCACTCCTGAGGGACTATTGCCAGAAAATGTGCGAGTAACAGGAATTCATGGTGAGACAAAAGAGCTCAGTTATGAAAAGTGAGGCTAGAGAGTCCAGAGAAGGGTGCAGAATATGTGGTAGGAGTACTGAACCCCAAACTCTCAGCTCCAGGAATAAAATTTGTCCTTGCAAATGATATAGCTGATTCACCAGTAGGTGTGCTCCCTACTCTAATTGGAAAGCCAGTGGAGAACTGGAGAACGGTTTTCCAGGAAGTTTCCCTTCTTGTGTGATCACAAAATCACAGATGCACAGTTTGAAGCAGGAGAGATCAAAAGGCACAGATAATGAAGCTGATATAGAGTTATCCGAAACTTTTTTATGACCAGATAAGTGGAACAGAGAAGGAACAAGTAGGAAAACATGCAAGTATTTTTAGCTCTGCTAAGCAGAATGATTTGCAACAGAAAGATTGTGAATTAAAACAGTTAAATCAAAAGGCCTTTAGAAAGAAAATGAATGCATTCCTATGTGTTATTACTTAACAAATGATGTCTTAATGCGGATATGGAGATCAGCACACATTGAAGCAGATCAGACTTGGGCAGAATTTCATCAAATTGTATTACCTGTTAGGTATAGAAAGGAGGTTCTGCGAGTGGCACATGAGGTACCATTTGGAAATCATTTCGGGGTGAGGACAGTGCAGGCTAAAATACAAATATACTTTCACTGGCCTGGACTACACAAAGATGTAGCTGAATTTTGCCAGACGTCTCAAACATGCCACACAGGCAGTAATAAAACGTGCAACTTTAATAGCTATTCCAACATTTGCTGAACCTTTCACAAGTGTCTTGATGGATTGCGTAGGGTCCCCTATCTCAAACAAAAACTGAGAATAATAATTTATTAACAATAATGGGTGTGTCGACGAGATGTCCAGAGGCAATCCCATTATGCAGCATCACAGCTAAAAGAATTGTAGAAAAAATAATTATTTTTTTACTAGATACGGACTACCACTAGATATCCAGACAGATCAAGGATCAAACCACACATTCAAACTATGCAAGGCAGTGCTGGATAACTTGGGAACTCAGCAATTCAAATCGACCAAATACAGACTGTTTGAATTAATTTTGGGGCAAAAAGTAAAAGGACCATTAACATTGGTTAAGGAGAAATTAATAAGTCAGTATTCAGAGACCATCCATTCGGACGATGTGTCAAATTATAGGGAACGATTAAATAGAGCTGGAGATTTTGGTAGACAGCATTTAAAAGTATCGCAGCATACAGTGAAACAGGAAGTGTATCAAAAATCACAAATTCGGAATTTTGCAATTGGGAATAAGGTATTTGTGTTACTTCCAGTAACAGTTGAGCCTTTAAAAGCAGGTTTTAGTGTACCTTATCAAATTGGGAAGAAATTGAATGAGGTAAACTACTTGATACAGACTCCAGACAGGAAGAGATCTCACAGAGTATGTGATGTGAATATGCTCAAAAGATATTTTGATAGGGAAGGAAAATAAGAGGAGAAGGTATTAATGATTACAGATCAAATCAAATTGAACAATGGGAGATTTGTCAAAAATTGGGATAAATTATTGAGTTACCTTCCACAAGAAGAGCAAAGCGATGTGAAAGAGTTATTACTATTGCGTGGAGACATATGCGGCAATAAACTGGGAAATACGAACATAATTTTGCATGATTTAGACACAAGAGATGCTGTTCTGATTAAGCATCATCCTTATAGGCATGACCCTCCAAACTTCGCACAGGTTCAGAAGGAGTAGAGTGCATGCTCCAAGATGGCATAATTGAAGTGAGTTACAGTGACTGGAGCTCACGTATAGTCATGGTGCCAAGGCCAGATGGCACCCAACGGTCATGTGTGGACTGTGACAATGTCAACGCAGTTACAAAGACAAATGCATATCCAATTCCATGTTTGGAGAACTGTGTCGAAAAAGTGGGAGAAGCTACTTACATTTTTAAGTTCGACTTGCTCAGGGGCTACTGGCAAGGAACGTTGTCACCGAATGCAAAGGCAATTTCAGCTTTTGTAATGCCAAATGGACTATATCAGTTCAACTTCGTGTCATTTGGTATGAAAAACGATCCAGCCACATTTCAGAGACTGATATTAAGGTCATTGCAGGAATACCCAATTATGTGGTGTACGTTGATGACCTGGTGGTTTTTAGTCACTCATGGAAGGAACATGTACAGCATTTATCGGACTTTTTTCCATTGAATTCAGAAGGCAGGCTTGGTGGCAAATCCAGTGAAAAGTGAATTTGTGAAATTCCAAGTCATGTTCCTGGGTCTTGGACAAATGGACCCATGAGATACGAAAATAAACGGAGTTGGGGAATGTTCCACACCGTCGACAAAAAAAAAGCAAAGCACATTACTACGGTTCCTGAGTTTGACTGGATTCTACCGAAAGTTTGTGCCAAACGTTAAGCAGTGTGGCTGCTTCCCCCACTGAATTGTCAAGAGCAGGAACTCTCAGTGAACAGAGGACTGACAAATGCCATTTGACAGTCTAAAAACTGTGTTAACAACTGCCACAGTATTAGCTACACAGGATTGCACGAAGCATTTCAAGGTGGCTATCGATGCCAGTGATGTGGGTGTCAGTGTGGTGTTCCTGTACGAGGATGACGAGGGAATAGAAAGATCCATCGGGTGTTTTTCTAAGAAGTCGAGCGTGCATCAACAGAAATGCTCAACGGTGCAGAAAGAGATTTTAAGCTTTTTGTTGCCATTAAAACATCGCAGTGTTTATATTACCAACAATGCACCCGAGACAATCATAGACACTAAACACAACACATTGACGTTTGTGGTAAGACAAAAATGCCAGACTGTAGATGGAGCTTGTTGTTGCAGCCATTCAATCTGACAATTGTGCACGTGGCAGGTTGCAAAAGCATGAAAGCTGATGAGTTATTCAGACTCCAATGAGATACGGAGGCGTTCGGTGGCGGGTATGCGGCGGCCTGAATTTGCATGGGTTTGTGCATGTTTGCATGTTTATTTAGTATAGTGTATATGTCTGGATTGGCAGGGTTAAAAATGCAACCATCTTTTTGTATTGCTGGTTATTTATTTTAATGGGAGGGGGAGATGTCACAAAGCTCGTCCCTTTTTTGTCTAATAGCTGTTCCTTGGCTCAAGGAGACTCTGCCCTTGATGTTTTTCAGATGGACAATAAAACGGGGCCGGACTCCGATCAGTCTGGTTTGTTATAGAGATGAAAAGGATTTTCAGAGGTCTTTTGTTTATATGGAAACAAATTAGACTTCAGGCCGAAGTGGCTATGCTTTGTTAGTAACCTGTATAATGAACGGGGAGTGGTGAGCTCTTTTTGCTGTACTAACTGAGCTGAGTGGAGTAGTTTTCAGTTGAGGTTTGAACTGCGAAGTTCAACAGAGTGCTGTGTGGAAACCCTCTCTCTTTGCTGACCTTGAACTTCAACCTGGAAGCATATATTTCATTGATAATGGTTTTTACTGGGAGTTTGCTTATTGGGAGAGTTGTGTATATCCGGAACAGCGTAATTAAGTTGAGCTGAATGGGTTGAATTCTGCCAGGATTCTTGATTCTGTTCTTTGTGTTTCATTGTGTACTTTTATGCATAAAGTTTTTGTCTGCTTTAAAATCTAGTAGTTAATCAGCTAATTTATTCCGGGTAATTTTCAGTATATATTTACCGAAACAAATTAATAAGTTATGCTCTGGGCTGCCTGCTTAAGGATGTTTAAGTGGTCTAGGTTATTCCATAACATCTCAGAGATGGAAGATGCCTCCTTGGGAATTGGTACAAACCAATCACTTTCTCTCCTCATGGTCAGCAAGCCATGTGAACGTCACATGTGTGTACCATTAGCAATGGGGCCAGGAGGAACAACATGGAGCAGTCTGTCTGTGCAGTCTCTGCTTCATTGGTTTGTCGTGCTGCAGCATCAATGGCATTCTCCTATTTCAGTGTACCAGTTGGTTGGTGCGGAATGCCCTCTACTGTTCATGAGTCAGTGTCTCGAGGGACTGAATGTCTTTCCCCAGACCCGAGGGCAGAGGTTCAAGGACTTCAATGGCCAATCCGTGGTTCCTGCTTACCAGTGTGTTGTGCTGACTAGACTCGAACTTCCTGAGTTATAAAAGACAAACAGGAGGCTGGAAGAACACAACAAGCCAGGCAGCATCATGAGGTGGGAAAGTCAACATTTCAGGTATGACCGGTCTTCAGGACTGGGGCTGGGGGTCGGGAGAGCACTAGGTATAGAGGGAAGGGAGTGGTTGGGGTGGGGAGCGGAGCGGGACGGTGAGGTACGTATACGTGGATACCAGGTGCTGGGTGCAACCTGGTTGGCGATGGGAGAGATTAATCCAGTTGGGAGCTGAAAGACGTCGTCGTTAGGTGGAATGGAAGGGAGGACAATGGGCTGGAAAGGGAGACGGAGCATGGGTAGAAAGGTTATTTCAAATTGGAGAACACAACGTTGCGTACTCCAGTCTGTCGGCTTGACAGGCAGAAGATAAGGACTAGATTATAGTGATGCTGGAAACGCACAGCAGGTCAGGCAGCATCTGAGGAGCAGAAATATCGACGTTTCGGGCAAAAGCCCTTCATCGGGAATAGAGGCAAGATGTCTTCTGAGTGGAGAGATAAATGAGAGGGGGTGGGCGTGAATGGAAAGTAGCATAGAGTACAATAGGTGAATGGGGGTGGGGACGGAGGTGATGGGTCAGAGAGGAATGTAGGGGAATGTAGCAAAAAGTACAACGGGTGAATGGTTTAAGGGTGAAGGTGATGGGTCAGAGAGGAGGATGGAGTGGATAGGTGGAAAGAAGATAGGCATGTAGGAGAAGGCATGAGGGCGGTGGTAAGCTGGAAGTTTGGAGCTGGGGTGAGGTGGGGGAAGAGGAAATGAGGAAACTGGTGAAATCCACATTGATGCCATGCGGTTGAATTGTCCCCAGGCGGAAGATGAGGCGTTCTCCCTCCAGGCGTAGGATGGTGAGGGAGCGTCAGTGGAGGAGGCCCAGGACCTGCATGTCCTCGGCAGAGTGGGAGGGGGATTGAAATGATGGGCCAGAAGGCGGTGGAGTTGATTGGTGTGAGTGTTCGGGAGATGTTCCCTAAACCGCTCTGCGTGGAGGCGTCCAGTCTCCCCAGTATAGAGTAGACGGCATTGGGAGCAACTGATAATAAATGACATTGGTGGATGTGCAGGTGAAACTTTTATGGATGTGGAAGGATCCTTTGGAGCCTTGGATGGACGTGAGGAAGGAGGTGTGGGCGCAGGTTTTGCCATTCCTATGGTGGCAAGGGAGGGTTCCAGGAAGGGAGGGTGGGTTGTTGGAGGGCGTGGACCTGACTAGGTAGTCACAGAGGGAACGGTCTTTGTGGAAAGCGGGAATGAGTGGGGAGTGAAATATATCTATGGTGGTGGGGTCGTTTTGGAGGTGACGGAAATGTCTTCGGATGGTGTGGTTTATGCGAAGGTTGGTAGGTTGGAAGTTGAGCACCGGGGGCTTCTGTACTTGTTACTGTTGGAGGGGTGGTGTTTGGAGGCGCAGGGACGGGGTGTGGACTAGCTGCATTGGAGGCAATCTTTAACCACGTGGGAAGGGAAATTGCGGTCTCTACAGAAGGAAGCCATCTGGTTTGTTCGATGGTGCAACTGGACCTCGTTGGAGCAGGTACGGCGGACACGGAGGAATTGGGAATACGGGATGGCATTATTCCAGGAGGTAGGGTGGGAAGAGGTGTAATCCAGGTAGCTGTGGGTGTCGCTGGGTTTGTAAAAAATATCAGTGTCAATTCGGTCTTCATCAATGGAGTTGGAGAGGTCCAGGAAAAAGAGGAAGGTGTCAGAGATGGTCCAGGTAAATTTAAGGTCAGGGTGGAAAACGTTGGTGAAGTTGATGAATTGCTCAACCTCCTCGCGGAAGCATGAGGTAGCGCCAACGCAGTCATCAATGTAGAGAAGGAAGAGGTGGGGAGTGGTGCCGGTATAATTACAGAAGATGGACTGTTTTACGTAGCCATCAAACAGATAGGCATAGCTGGGGACTATATGGCGTCCCATGGATACCCCTTTGGTCTGGAGATAGTGGGAGGATTTGAAGGAGAAATTGTTAAGTGTGAGGACCAGTTCAACCAAACGAATGAGAGTGTTGGTGGAAGGGTACTGTTGGGGATGTCGGGAGAGGAAGAAACGGAGGGCTTGGAGGCTCTGGTCATGGCGGATGGACGTGTAGAGCGATTGGATATCCATGGTGAAGATGAGGCGTTGAGGGCCGGGGAAAAGGAAGTCTTGGAGGATGTGAAGGGCGTGGGTAGTGTCTCGAACTTGTGTGGGGAGTTCCTGGACTAGGGAAGATAGGACAGTGTCAAAGTAGGTGGAGATGAGTTCGGTGGGGCAGGAGCATGCTGTGACAATGGGTCGGCCAGAGTGGTCAGGTTTGTAGATCTTGGGAAGGAGGTAGAAACGGGCCGGGTGGGGTTCCCGGACTGTGAGGTTGGAAGCTGTGGGTGAGATATGTACTGAGCTGATGAGGTTCTGTGTGGTCTGGGAGATGATGGTTTGGTGATGGGAGGTGAGGTCATGGTCAAAGGGGCGGTAGAACGTTGCGAATTCGAGTTGGTGTCTGGCTTCAGTAGTGTAGACGTCAGAGCACTAAACTATCACTGCATCCACTTTATCTGCTAGTTTGACGGTGAGGTTGGGATTGGAGCAGAGGGAGTGGAGGGCTGCGCGCTGTGAGGGTGAAGGTTGGAGTGGGGGAAGGTTTTAGACAGGTTTAAAAAGTTAATGTCTTGGCAGCAATTGGAAATGAGTTCACCTTCCACCCGACCAACCTTCACAAAAACCACATCACCAGAAGACATTTCTATCACCTCCAAACGGAACACACTACCAGGAATATGTTTCCCTCCTCACCCATTCCCGCTTCCCAAAAGACCGTTCCCTCCGTAATTCCCTGGTCAGGTCCACGCCCCCAATAACCTACCCTCCCTTCCTGGAATCCTCCCCTGCCACGGCAGGAATGGGAAAACCTGCGCCGACACCTCCCTCTCACCTCCATCCAAGGCTCCAAAGGAGCCTTCCACATCCATAAAGGTCCTGGGGCTCCTCCACCGACGCTCCCTCACCTCCCGACGCCTGGAGGAAGAATGCCTCATCTTCCGCCTTGAAACACTTCAACCCCATGGCATCAACGTGGATTTCACCAGTTTCCTCATTTTTCCATCTTTCCAGCTCAGCACCGCCCTCATGACCTGTCCTATCTGCCGATCTTCCAATACACCTATCCACTCCACACTCCTCTCTGACCTATCTCCTTCAACCCTACACTCATTCACCCGTTGTACTCTTTGCTGCCTTTCCTCACCCTCCTCACTGACCTAGCACCTCCATCCCCACCCCATTCACCTATTGTACTCTATGCTACTTTCTCCCACCCAATCTCCCTCTCATTTATCTCCCAACTCTGCAGCCACCCTGCCTTTATTCCTGATGAAGGGCTTTTGCCCAAAACGTCGATTTTCCTGTTCCTCAGATGTTGCCTGACCTGCTGTGCTTTTCCAGCACCACTCTAATCTAGAATCTGGCTTCCAGCATCTGCAGTCCTTGTTTTTACCTAGAAGATACGGTGTTGTTTCTCCGATTTGCAGTCTACCTCACCATGGCAAAAGAGGAGGCCAGGGATGGTTATGTCGGAAAGGGAGTGGGAAGGAGAGTTAAAATTTGCGGTGACTGGGAGGTCAGATCGGCCCCTGCAGGCCCGAATGTGATGGTGGGTGAAATGTGTCCTTAGTTTATGTTCGGTCTCCCCAATGTAGAGAAGACCACATCAGAAGCACCTGATGCGGAAAAGTAGTTTGGAAGAGATGCAGGTGAACCTCTGTCTGATCTGGACGTACTGTTTAAAGCTCTATAAGGAGGTGGAGGAGGTGGTGTGCCAGAAACTTTTGCATCTTTTGCAGTTGCAGGAGAAGGTACCTGGGGGTGATTGTGGTGATTGATCAGAGATAGGCCTAGTGGTGGGATCCAAACCTAGTGTACTGCATCTGGTGCATCCGATCTGGTCTTCACTTCATTGGGAAGACCAAATGTAAATGAAGGGAGCACTTTGCTGAGTATCTCAGTCGGGCTTGTCAGGGCTGACCTGATCTCCTAGTCACTTTCTATTTCAGTTCTCTGTCCCAATCCCTTTCTGACATGGCCATCCTTGGCCTTCTCCATTGCCACAATGAACCAAACCATAAAGTGGAGGAGCAAGATCCCAACCGTCACCTGTACAGCCTGCACCCCGTGGACTCAACATTGAATTCGCCAAGTTCAAATAAACCCCCTACCAATCCGTGACTCCCTTCCCAGGACCTCCCGTTCCTTCCATTCCTGTGAGAAACCCTTTGTCCAGCTACTAATTTGATTCATCCCTTCCATCACCAACCCGCTGATACCCTTTATCTGTGTTCACTTGTCACCAACTCGCCACTCTACCCCTCCTCTCTCATCCGCCCCTTTATCTATAGATCCCTTACTTCCACCCACAGTCCTGACCAAGGATTATATCCAAGGCGTTGATTTCTCAACGTCTTGATGCTGTCTTGTTTATTCTGTTCCTCAAGCCTTTTGCGTGTCCATTTTGGATTCTAACAGCTGCTGTTTTTTTAAATTCTTCTTTTGTAATAGGCGGGAGAGAGTGAATGTGTTGAACCTCTTGTTATCCAATAGATCTGATGGGTTGAATGACTTCATTATATTACGGTAGAACAAGCTAAAGTTGCTGAAGGGGTTCCTCTTATTATGAACAGTGGAGATGATTAGTGTCCAGCAGTGCTTTAGATTAATGTTACCTTTACATTAACAGCACAAGCTTGAATGTAGTCCAGATTTGATACTTCAGTACTTTTTGAGGTGACTCATTGCTCTGAACATTGGATATTCTTCAGAGAACATCCCCATCCCTGATCTAATGACAGAGGGAAAGCCATTGATGAAGCAGCAGAAGATGTTTGTGCCGAAGAAGTTACCCTGAAGACTACCTACAGAGATATCCAGGAACTGGGAGAATTGATGTCCACCAGGCCCGTTGTGTTCTGAATGATCCAACCAGTGGGGAGTTTCCAACTGATTCCCATCAAGTTCAATTTTGTTAAGTCTCCTTGACACCTTGCTCAGTCAATTACTGCCGTGATGTCAGGGTCAATCACACTCACGTTGTGTTCATATATTTTGTTCATGTCAATAGGCCAAGGTATATAGTTGTGGGGAGTGTTTTCTTCTCTCAGAGTGTAGTGATGCTTGGGACCAGACAGTTAGGGGAGGCTACATCACTGAAATGTTTGGGAGATTCGAGTGGGTGTCTATTGGATTTTGGCCCGTCAGAGAGTCGAGAGATACAAAGAATTCGGCACGAAAGAGAAATTGCGGCTGAGTGCAGATCGCTCCCGACCTTACTGAATTGAATGTCAGGCCTGAGGGGCTATGTATCCTGTTGTTATTCCAGTATTCCCCATAGGTCAGTAACTTTGTGGCCTCTTCCGTTTCCTGTCTTACTGACTTCAAGTCGCTGAATATACTGATCATGTTGCAGTGTAACTGGGCACTGGTGCTGGATGATCTACTCTCGGTACAGTTTTATAGACCCTGAGGGCTGATTAGCCTCCTCCTGTAACAGATAATAACCGCGACATTTATCCACTTTCAAACATTCTAGTAAGTCCAAAATCTTCTCTTGACAGTTGTCCGAAGCCAGTCGTGTCAAAGCCGTACTGCTTACTTTATTACCAACGGCATGTCTCTCTACCTCTCCACATATAGTTTTGGTCAGGGAAGGAAGGAGACACTTCAGTGATGTAGTGTTTGGGCCGTCAGCACTTCTTGACACCTGGTCCCTGATTATCTGCTCCCCAGTGCAGGCCGCTGCTTGGCCAAGGAGAGAGTCAGGAAATCCATATTGTCGCAGTCCTCTGGTCCTTGCTGTATATTAGTCTCGCGTTTATGAATTCCTTGAATACCTCGATTGCATTCCAAACTGTGTCTCACTCTATAGTGAGAGAGGTGGATGTTCTTGTAGATACAGGGCTATTGGAAAAGAACGCCGTTAGACATAGGGGCAACAATATGTCTATCCGCTCACTGAGTCTGCTTTTCCTTCGATTAGGTTATATTTATTTTGATAATGCCCCATTCCACTTTCCTGCGATTTCCCCGTAACATTTGCGTAAACATCTGACTGTCTCAGCCTTGAAGATATTTAATGATCCAGCCTCAACAGCCATCCAACTTTTCTACAATTGTTTCCCGCTCACTGATGTGAGACTTGGTGGTATTTAATCTGGGGATTTGCCCACTCTTTATCTTGCATAAGCTTCCAATTCTTCGTCAGCTCCTGTACCAATTCGCTCACGAGTCACACAGTCAATCTCCCTGAATCCAGGAACTGCTTCTCCAAACTGAAGACCGATTTGTAGGATGTGTTTAACATATTCTCTGGCTCTGTAAACAGGCTGCCTCCTTGGTCCCTAGTACGCCCCATCCTTTCCCACGTTATCCACTTCCCCTTAATAGACCAAAAAAAGACTTTGGATTCTTGTTCATATTCCCCGCTAATGTTTTATCACCCCTCCTTCTGCTCTTCCACTGACTTTTTAAGCTTAGCCCTCACTTTCTATATTCTTTTAAGACCTCAATTGACATGCTCTCTTGGTACCTGCTTTAAGCTTATCTTTCCATTTTCATTCTGTTCGGAATTTGTGTTAACTTCTGAGGTTCTCTGGGCTTGTTTTCCTAAATTTTATCTGCGGGGTAACATGCTGGGCCGACACTGTCACCAATTGCATTTTAATCAAATGATCCCCCAACCCCGGCTCCACGTTGTTCTGCTACAGTTTCACCCAGAAGGTACTGCACTTTGGCCAGATCCTGTCATTTTTTTTTCATAAAATCTGTCTCCCCAATCCAAAGAGCTTTTATTTTCAAACTTTTTTGGGGGGTCTTTTCCTTCGTAATCTCAAAATGTGTGATGTCATGATAACTTGTCCTATAATGCTCTCCCACTTCTGCCTGGAACACCTGACTGGCTTCGTTCCCCACAGTGAGGCCCAGCACTGCACTACCCTTTGTTGTATCTGCTCTATGTTGATATAAGAAGCTCACTGGAATATATTTCAAAGCACCTACCCCCTCTTAATAAAAGTTATCCCTGCCCTAATGAATGTTTGGAATTGAAATGCCTGAATATAATGATCCTATTATTGTTTTTACACACCTCAACAACTTGGTTATATACCTGCTCCCGTACTTTCTTTTATCTGGGAGTCTATAATATATCCCTAGCAATGTTTCTGTCATGATTTAGATCCTACGTTCTAACCACCAAGCCTCATTAAAAGATCCTTTCAAGATATCATCCCTTCTTACGCCAGTAACTGACTCCATAATTAATAGGGCAACGCCACCTCCTCTTTTACCCTCTCTCCTGTCTTGATTATAGTTCTGGTACCACAGAATATTGAGTTGTCAGCCCTGACCTCGCTCAAACCACATCTCTGAAATGGCAAAAATGTCACACTTCCACATGTCACCTCGTTTCCTTGTCATATCTGTCTGTCTGATAATATTACCAGCATTAACATAAAGCATATCCAACCTGGAATATATCACCAGGAATACTCTGTACTTCAAGTGCTTCAATCATTCACTCTTCGTTATCAACCTGTGCAATTCATAAACCAAAATTGTAACTCTTGGACTGAATGAATAATTGTTGAATTTTAATTTCTTTTTTAGTAAATGTGTCCATCAAATGCCACTTTCCAGAACTGAACAGTCAGCTCCAGATACGAGTTTCTGCTGATTAGTTCCCTGCTCAGTGTGCAGAGGGGACAGTCCTCAGTAATGGAGAAAGTGAAGACTGCAGATCCTGATGATCAGAGTCGAAAGGTCTGGTGCTGGAAAAGCACAACCAGTCAGGCAGCATCTGAGGAGCAGCAGAGTCAAAGCTTTGGGCATCAGCTATTCCCATGTTTTCCATTCCATAATACACAGGATATTGGGAACCATACTTGCTCAGAAAGGCAGCACTGTACAGAGCCCTGCAATGGAAGGAAATCTATCAATCAACTCCCTGTTGGTTGGACAGGGAGTAAAAAGTTGAGGTAAAATACAGACTGGTTGAAGTACAAACACAAGTATAGATAAATCCTTTGGCCAGACAAGAAACAACCTAGTTTACTACACGAAGAGAGAGAAGAGATTTCTGTGCCTTTGGCGAAGGCCTTTGCGTCTTCACTCTCCATTGAATTCGTGTCGGATGATTGGAGATGCAAATGTTACTCCCTTGTTCAGGCAGGGAAAAGGGATTGTCCTGAGAATGACAGATGAGTCAGTCTTGCATCATTATTGGTCAAAGTATTGGAGAGGATACTGAAAAATCGTAGTTTGATAAGAAATTGTCAGCATGGCTTTGTGAGGGGTAGGTCATACCTCACAACTCTTATTGCATTCTTTGCGGATGGGATTAAACACACTGAAGAAGGTAGAGCAGTGAATGCGGAGTGCATGGATTTTAACAAGGTGTTTGATAAGGTTCCCCGTGGTAGTTTCATTCAGAAAGTAAGGAAGCATGGCTTCAGGGAGACCTGTCTGTCTGGATACAAAATTGGCTAGCCCATAGAAGACAGAGGGCGGTGTTAAATGGGAAGTATTCAGTGTGGAGCGAAGTGACCAGTGGTGTTCTGTAAGGATTGGTTCTGGGACCTCTGTTGTTTGTGATTTTGATAAATGACCTGGATGACGAAGTGGAAGGGTAGGTTCGTAAGTTTGATGATGTAACACAGTTTGGTGGAATTGTGGAGAGTGTGGAGGGCTGTTGTAGTTTGCAATAGGACATTGACAGGATGCAGGACTTGGGTGCTAAGTGGCAGATGATGTTCAGTATGGAAAAGTGGGATACGATTCATTTTGGAAGGTCGAACTTGAATGCAGAATCTTACATTGTGGAGGAACAGTGGGATCACATGGCCCATGGCATATCTCCCACAAAGTTGCTACCCAGGTTTATAAGGTTGTTAAGAAGGCGTTTGATGTGTTCATTAGCCGAGGGATTTAGATGAAGAGCTGCGAGGTTATGCTGCTACTCTATGGATCCCTGGTGAGTCCACACTTAGAATATTGTGATCAGTTCTGGTTGCCTGATTCGAGGAAAGATGTGGCATCTTTAGTGAGGGTGCTGAGGAGATTTATCAAGATGCTGCCTGGACTAGAGGGCATTTCTTACAAAGAAAACTTGAGGGAGCTTGGGTGTTTTCTTCATTGGAACGAAGAAGAATTGAGCATGACTTGACAGAGATGTACAAGATGATGAGAGGCACAGATAGAGTGGATAGCCAGAGACTTTCTCCCTGGGTGGAAATGACTATCTCAAGGGGGTATGATTTTAAAGTAATAGGAGGAAAGTTTAGGGGAGATGTCAAAGGTAGCTTCTTTACACAAAGAGTAGAGGGTATGTGCAATGAACAGCCTGCAGTAGTAGTAAAGTCAGCTATATTAGGGATATTTAATTGGATAGCACATGAATGATAGTATAATGAAAAGTATGTAGGGTAGCCTGATCTTAGACTACGATAAAAGGTCGACAGAACGTCAAGGGACGAAGGGCCTGCACTGTGCTGCACTATTCTATGTTTCCAGTTTCACCAAGCTTGTGGATTCTCACCAATTGTTGAATGTGTGAGAGAGTGATGTGTGTGAGATCAGGAAGCCTTGGAGGGGTGTAACGCCAAAACCTCCAGTTTTGTGTGCATTGTTACAGTCACCTGAAAGCCAGTAAAATATGTGTGGTTACAAAGACCAGACAGAATCCGCCAAGTTCAGTTATTAATGTGATTTTTTTGGATTGCCGTTTGCTGCTGGTTACTTCACATACATTCTACTGTATGATCCATGTAGTAATCTCTGACAATTCACAGAAATGTACAATTTTATTTTGATACTGGAGAATATGAAGGTGACATTTATTGGATATGGCTTTAGAGGTTTCTTTGTGAGACACAAGGCACTGCAATGGATTGTCAACTTGTTAATGTCTTCACCAATATCTGGTCCGGGGTGCAGATGTATGGAGACTGGGAGGCAGGTCAGATTTCATCACCATAGTTAACTTGTATGGTGAGATTCTGGCTCTCCATGTCAACACGTCTGCTCTCTGGGCCAGGCTCTGAATGAAGATGAATTTCAAAACCTGATTGCTGATCAGCCATTAGTATTTAACCTGGACAACATTTATACCGACACTGAGACCAGTGATAGTCTGGTGGCGGGTTCTTCCCCTGCCAATGATGGATTCCAAATTATTTGTTTTGAAGTCGTGTTTGATTGATTCCCCTGGACCAGGTTAGAAGCTCGATGCACAGATTTTGGAACAGGCCACTGAGTCTCTCTGTATCACAGGCAGCTGTGAGGTCCAATAACACTGTAAATGATTTCAGATAAATTGGAAGCAATTTTCAGCATAGCTCATTGCGAGGTGTTGAGTTTACTGACCGGAACAATAATCGGATGTTTGCTATAATTCATGAATTGGGCAAAAATAAGATGTGAATGATAATCATTCAACTGAACCATAATCTGTTAAATGAATTATGTTGATTCTATATTTTTGGAACTAAAATATAAACTCTTGTCAAGATTTTCTAACACAGAAACAAAACATGTATATTTTATTTTAGCGAAGAAAGAACATAACCCTTGTGGTGATCAGAATTAGATATTCAATGTCAGGATTTAAAGCAATGTATAGCCACTCCTATATTTTTAAAGTGGTTGGTTTCTGAATGATTACATGTTCAGAGTGAGAAAACGATTGAACATGCAAATAAAATTAGCGTTCTTATTCATTTATACATAATCAATCAGTTTAATGTCTAACTGAAATGTACAATTTTCAGCTATTTGCCATCAATTTAAAAATGACAATAATTTAACACAGACTGTGAATATTAACCTAAATAAATTATTTGTGTTATCAAATGTTAGTGAACAATAATTTGAAAACTTTCAATTTTTAGAATGAATGATGTTTAATATGAAATGTGGAGAATGAAAACAAAATCAACGAACGCAATATTGTGTCAGGGAAAAGTCAGAGCTTTCCAAAGTGTTTTGTGCCAAAGCAATGATATATTTGTTTTAGTAATTGGAATACAACATGTAAATATTTATGTTCTGAGTAATGATTAGATTTCATAACGAAGCTGACCTTGCAATACTTGTATCTTAAATGCTTATGCTGCACCAAATAATCAGATATTTGCGAGCATTAACACTGTGAAATAATTGGATACTGACTTTTATTCACAGCTGACACTTGATAGAGTACAAAACTTTAAAGTACAGGAGGAGGCTATTGGCCACTATATATGCATCAGCTCCTAAAATGTCTCCCAAGCGCCTCCCATTTGCCATCCTCTCTGTTGCCCGTTAAATTCATAATTTCCAAATATATACTCAGTTCTCTTTTGAATCTTCATCCACAACTTTCCCAGCCATTCAATTCCAATTCGTAACAAATCCTTATTTCACTCGGATCTCTTTTGCTGACAATCTTGAAATTAGAATTCATTGATGCTGTAATGCTAACTAATAGAGTTTTTTTTAACTAAACAATTTTTTTCATACTTTTGAGCACCGCAATAAATTCACATCTTTGTCTGTTCTGCTCCAGGGGCAATAAGCCTTGCAAGAACTGTATCAAACACTACAACGGAAAAACAAGCAGAAAACTAGTCACCAGGATATATGAACATCAACTAGCTACATGACCCCAACCTTAATTTCTTGCGTACTGATGAGGAAGTACGCCACTTTGACTAGGTCTGCATATCCATCCTAGGACATGCCAAACAGAGACAAGCACAAAAACTCCTAGAAACATGTCATTCCAACCGGAACCACATCAGAAAACACATCAGTTTTGACTCCATCTACCACCCTCTGAGAAAAAAGGTCCGGAAATAACATTGTCGACACATGAAATTACATTACCAACTCAAGGAAACCGAACCATTTAAATAGAAAGTGGAAGATAACACCAGCATTTCACTGGAGGTTCACTTACTGAGTACAGTCAAAGGATCAAACCAGCAACTGCCATTAGCTGTTGCTTCCGAATATGTCAGAGTGTTCATGGCTGCCACCACATAGAATCATTGAAACAAAATGCGAGCCTGCACAACCAAATGCATATCCAATGTTGTTTTTCGAAAGGTTTGTGAGATTACCTGATCAATCAGCCGCCTAGGCAATGCATTACCGACATACATCACTGGAGGCAGAATGGCAGCTCAGTGGTTAGCACTCCTGCCTTAAGAGCGTGGGGACCCAGGTTTGATTCCAGCCTCAGGTGATTTTCTGTATGGCTTTTACACATTCTCCCGGTGTCTGCGTGGTTTCCTCTAGGTACTCCGGATTTCTCCCACAATCCAAAGATGTGCAGGTTAGATATATTAGCCATGCTAAATTGCCCACAGTGCTCAGGGATTTGTAGGTTAGTTGCATTAGTCTGGCGTAAACATAGGAGGAGCGTGTTTGGATTGGTTATTCTTTGGAGGGTCAGTGTGGATTTGTTGGGCCAAACGGCCTATTTCCACTCTGTAGGAATTGTATATTCTATGTCTGTGCCACACTCTCATTTCAAAACAGACTCACAAATCCTTTCTCAATGTCCTGACTTTCACTTTAAGTATGTGTCCCTTTGTTTTTGACCCTTCGAGTAAAGGAAACAGCTGCTGTCTGTTCATCCTCTTCATTCGCTGTATGCTCTTGTACACGTGTACGAGGTTCTCTTTTCAACCTTCCCTGCTGCAATGAAAAAATGAGCAAATTTAACCCTCGTCCTTCACAGTTTGAGTACTCCCTTATCTTGTTAATTCAGATGTGCACCATTTCACATTTATCAGTGTTAAACTTCATCGACCATTAATCTGGAAATAGAAATCAACAGTTTATATCGTCCTGTCGCCTAACCCTTTCCTCCTCACTGTGAACCACCCAGCTAATCTTTGTGTCATCCCCAACATTAGTTATCATTCCACTGCCGTCCATCTTCCACATTCTCAGCATTATCATTTATGAACATCACACAAAAACCTTGATTTCCTTCCTATACTCCAGATGTTATTCACAGAAGAAGAATTCAGAATTCCAGTCTCTTGCTATTCTTATTTTGGGGAATTTACAGATGATGAAGGTAGCACCTATTCAGAGGGAGCTGCAAATAGCATTTTCGACAAAGAGTTGAATTCACCTTTTACACTCTGCCACTCAGAATATCTTATTCATAAAGCATGTACCTAATTTAGGATGAACTAGGGTTTGGCACCTTGCCCTGGAACATTAGCCTTTTGTGTGGTACTGTTCTTCGTAAAATAGTCAGAACTGAAGAAATAATTCATCTGCAGGACGGACACGGACTCATTGATTGAATCAGCTAATGTGATTCAATCAATTAAATTCTACGTTATGGACAAACCGCAGGAGATAAAATCATATGCTTATGTCTACCTTGAATTGGAAGCAGATACATACTGTTAAAAAAAATCAAAAAAAGTTCAGACACCATACCAGGGGAGAAAAAAATCGTGTCATCTGCATTTAAGGCGATACAGAAATACAGAGTGAATGTGCAATGGGAACAAGAATCAAGTGATAGAAAAAGAAGTACATCAAAACTTAATTTTCAATGGAACCAGATGCCAATTTTCCTGAAAATTGAAGATTATCACCCAACCTCACTTTTGCCAAAGCAAGTTTTTCCCAGTCACTAAAACATCATTAGCCATTCTTCTTCCGCCTTACTACTCATTTTACACTCCTACCTACCTTGCATTACCCCTTCTGCTGCTACATGCTCTTCCATTGATGACATCTCTTCACGTCTTCCTTCTCCCACTTCCACTGTAAGTTATACAAGTTCCCTAGTTACTCCCACTTCCACTGGCCATTCCTTTCCCCTTTTGCTTTCCAACTGGGGTGATGGGAACTGCTGGCTTCTGTGCTGCTATTTGCCATCAGTGAATAATGACATTGGGATGATCAATGTCCAACAGGAACAGACAATAGTGTGTGCCTGTCACTGTCCAATGCACCGTGAACAGTGTGGTTTTGTTCCCCATACTGAGTAGAACTTATTTTCTATCTCTGTGTCTCAGCAATTAACCAAACAGCCTCATCACAAATAGCACAACGAATCGGAAGTCTATGCATCAGTTTTTCCTTAACGATCGTGAGGACAGTGACCACAGTGTTCAAACAAGCCGTGTTCTATCATTTTGCTCTTTACCATTTAACTGATTTTCCAATGCCATTTGAGGTAAGATCAGTGTAACTTCCCTTGCATGAATGTAATATTTGACTCATGTAGCATCATTCACCCTCTGCAAACAGTGGTTAGTGGGAATCAGAGGAAATTCTGTGCTGGTAATTTCCTCGATGAACAATGAAACCTTCCCTAGAGCTACTGGGAATGACAAATAAACTCTGCCCTTGCTAGTGCCTTCCAAAACCATGGATGGATTTGTCTTATTAATAACATCATTTGTTTTCCCAGTTTGGTCTAAAGTCTCAGAAAAGTAAGACCTTGCTGGTTGAGTGTCACCCCAATGAAATCAGAAGTTTACAATAAGATAACGATTCCGATTGTTTTCAAATAGTTACTTTCTGAGGATGTCAATGCTTCCGCGATCAACATTTTTTTCTGTCCAACAGCATCACATCACATTGGCTCAAGGCTGTACCATTCCCCAATTCTACTTCATTTGCCATGCTCGCCAGATACAACAGGCACACAAGACAGAATAACTTAGAGATGCCTATGAGACTCTGGAACCTGCTACCCCACCTGCAATCTGAGTCCATCCCCTCCCCCAAGCCCACCTCCTGTCTTGTATTCACAATCCCTCCTAACCTACGCACTCATGCTGAATGTTCAGTACTCAGCAAAGGTCTCAGCTTTATACTTTTGTGCCACACATCAATGAATTTCAGGCACGACATAGCTTTGAACTCCTCTTCCAATGGCTTCTTCTCGGTGTCCATTTCTTTGGGCAAGAGACCACTCTCGTCCCACAGACACTTCACACAGCTCCAACACGATTCCTCCACCTGGACCCATTCCTCTGGCGTGTACTTGAACTCAATCTCTTCATTGAGAACTCTCCAAGTGACATTGTATGTTTTAATTTCTCTGCATCCCCCTCACCCTATGCAACCTATTACCCTCTGAACAGACTGTACACTGTATGTTTCTTTCCAACCCGGACTGTGCTATTCAGCCTGTGTCGATAAGGGTGGTGTTGCTGTAGTCTGGTGGAGTTACCTGTTCATTTCAGAGGCTGAGGGCCAACTCTCAGATACATCCACATATCACCTGCTGGTCCATAACCCTACCATGGCACATCAGGCCATTTTAATAACTACATTTGACCACATTTCATCTGGAGATTCCCGCCACTAGCCCCACCTAACGGTCCAGAAGCCGATGGTCCTCTGATAGCTTAACTCGTTTTTATCTCCTCCTGAAAATCCACAAACAGAACTGCCTGGGAAGACCCATTGCTTCAGCCTGCTCCTGCCATTCAGAGGGGATGCATGGATACATACATGGCCCCAAGTTATATCGATTCCTTCATGGGGTATGTGGAACATTCCTTGTTCCAGTTCTATTCCAGCCACCATCCACAACTTTTTCTCCGATACATAGATGTTATCATCGCTGCTGCTTCTCTCTATTGTCCAGAATTTGAAAAGTTCATCAATTTCACTTCCAATTTGCATCCCTGCCCCACCTTCACCTCGTCTGTCTCTGACTCCTCCCTTCCTTTCATCGATGTCTCTGCTTCTATTTCTGGGGATAGACCGTTCCCTGATATCCAGTATTAACCCATCGACTCCCACAGCTACCTGGAGTATAAATCCTCACACCCTGTTTCCTGCAAAGATCCAATTCCATTCTCCCAGTTCCTCCGTCTTCACCACATTGCTTCTGATTATGTCAACTTCAAAATTGTGGCATCTGAAATGTTCACCTTCTTCCTCAACCGATAATCCCCCAGCACTGTTGTCGACAGGGCCCTCGACAAGTTCCGTCCCACCTATTGCACTTCTATCCTCACCCGTTTTCTTCCCTCCAGCATCAGCTTTAGAGTTTTCTTTGCCCTTACCTACCATCCCCCCAGCATTCACATGCAGAGGATCATCAGTCCCCATTTCCCCCAACTCCAATGAGACGCCACCATCAGACACATATTTACCTCCTCTCTCTTTCCCGCATTCTGAAGGAACCATTTCCTCCAGGACACCTTGGTCCGCTCTTTATTCACTGCCCCCAGACCTACCCCCAGACTCTAACCCCCACCACAGGTCCACTTCACTTTCCCCTGCCAGAATTGTTATACTTTTCCATTTACCTCCTCCCTCCTCACTATCCAAGGGACCAAACATACCTCCCAGGTGAAGCAGTATCCTACCAACATTTCCCACAATCCGGTCTACTACATTCGCTGCTCACATTGTGGTCTGCTCTACATTGGGGAAACTAAAAGTAGACTGGGTGACCACTTCACGGAATATCCAAGCTGTACCAATGCCAAGGACGCTGAGTTTCCAGTTGCCTGCCAGGTTAATATCCCATCATGTTCCCTGGCCAATATCTATGTGGCAGGCTTGCAGCAGAATTCCAGGATATTTCAACGCAAGTTGGAAGATCAACACCTCATTTTCCGCGGGCGGACTCTGCAGCACTTCAGACTCAAAATAACGTTCAATAATTTTGGGGATTGAACTCCTCAATGTCCTCGCTCCCTACCCATACACCAGGCCTAGTTCTCACGGAGCCTTCTATTAATCACCCCGCATTGTTAGCTCCTAACTTTCTCCATTAACAGCTGTTCAGCCTCTTCTGTATATAAATCAACATTTTCAGGGCTACCATCCTTTCTGAGGAAGGGCCACCGAACCAGAAACGTTAATTCTGATTTCTCTGCTCAGATGCTGCAGACGTTTTGCAGTAAGTTCGGTTTTTGTTTCAAAATGTCTCACAATGTTTTTGTCTAACAATGCAATACGTCACCGATATTTAGAGTCCTGTTAAACATAGGAACTTTGTAATTTCTCATTTAATGTCCATAGCAAATTACTCGAGATTCAACTGAGATAGCAGATTTGCATATATCGTTCTGTTCAGTGAATTTGTCACAGTTCAGAACTAAAAAAGAAATCGAAAGATGGAAACTCAGCATGTCTGGCACCATCTTTGCAGAGATGCACAGAATTAACTTTGATTCCAATATGACTTTTTCAGAACAGTGTCACATCATATTCGATATGTTAATTCTGTTTCTCTCCGCAGATACTTCCTCATCTGTTGCATTTCTCCACCATTTACTGTTTGGATTTCATGTTTCCGTATCAATATATTTTATGTTTCTTGACAGGGCGACATGCTGAATTTGGTTATATATGGACAATGTAGGCCTTTCCTGTTCCTATTATAGTTGGTGTGTCTGTGACACCTGTGTTTCAGCCGAATTTTGTGACTTCTTTCAGATTAAAAGGAAAAAGAATAATTTTCTGACTATCCTGTAAATCTCAGGAACTCCACTTTGTTTGAAAAGACATTTTAGAGGCAGTTGAAATTTCATGAGATAATAGTAATAGATTATTGATGATGGAGCACTCTGTATGCTTCATTGAACTAGCTTGTCTACTCCCTCTCCAAAGGCTTTCATTACGTATCACAGAATTGTTTACAGAAAAAGTGGGCGAACCTCAGCCCATTGTCTCTTCCAGCTTGGAATGACTATATCTCTACTGTTTGTCCCCTGTATTGTATTGTCCCCATAATCTTTCACATTTTGGTATTTGTCTCTGCTTTTAATTGTAAGTATCCTGCCAGATATGAACAACATGATCAATCTCAAACAAAAAAAAAACAGAACTTAGAGGGCAAGCTCAGCAGGTCTGGCAGTATCTGTGAAGAGAAATCAATATTAACGTTTCAGATCCGGTGACCCGACTCAATCTACATTCCCAATGAGTAAATGGTGTGTATATAAAATATAGTTCACTTTATCACGTTTAAAATGATGATTCTGGGCGGGATCGAGGGTGAGCTACTAACTATTCTCCCTATTGTTGGTGTTCTCTACCGCTATTCATTCATCAATCCCATAAAGAAGTTTGAATTTCTGGTATCTATATTTGTCAGAGAAACTATTGTCCTCAGCTTCAATTGCAGACTCCCTTCATTATCCATGAATTGCAGACCAATCCCTCACAAACATCTGAGAAAAAACTGTGCACAACATCGAGATCTCTTTTTGCCCTGAAATGATTTTTGTCTCCTGTTCTCTCTATCACTAAACCTGTCCACTTCCCGCTCCTAATATCCCGAATCTTCATCTCTGCCTCAATTCCGTTGATGAACAAACCATTACTTACACGTTGGTAAAATTCAGACTTAATGTTTCAAGCTCTCTTCTGACAACTTTTACGATTACAAATAATTCAAACATAAAATTATTCTTGTTTCGGACATAATCATCTTCATGATTATGACAATATACGCATAGGAATGTCACTGGATGTAATTCAGAAGGAAAGCTGATTAAACGAAAGATATTGTTTGAAGTGATTTGTTTAAATTCCACCACAGCCGATGACAGAACTTCAATAAAACTGATAAGAATTGCAAGAAAAGTGAATTTCACAAATATAACCATAAAAGCAACATTTTGTCTGAAAACCTTCCTGTTTCACTGATCACCTTCTGTAAATAAAGCTAATGTTATTACCCGGTCTGGGTTAAGTGAGGCTTCAGACCCAAGACAATGTGCTTTAATTTAAATTGGCTTGTGGAATGGCCTCAGAATCCGGGCAATTAGTGGTGGTCACCAAATGCTGCCCTTGGCAGAGATGCCAATATCCCACGAAATAACAAAATTGAAGGTGAAATCAAATAAAGGAAGATCTTGAAGATCTGCAATTATACAAGGAAATGCAAAAAAAACGAACAGAAAGTGCTCGGGTACTCTCCTGAACTGAAAGCAGCTGGAAAAGAGTGTGATTCATTCCGTTGACAGGGAAGTCTGCTTTGAAGGGGTGGAGGGATCAGTAGAAAGAGAGATATAGAAGAAAAAGAGCAAACAAAGAGATTGATGATAAGCTGGGCTGGAACTAAGATGTGAGATTCACCTCATTTATTTTTCGCCATTCCCATCTTCCTGAATATCATGCCCACGTAAATGCAGATATTCCCCGCTTTTCAAAAGTTCGCTTTTCGCCACTTCCCTTTCCGAATGACCTAAATTAGGGCCTTGTTTCGTTAACCAAAAGAAATCCGAAGAGGATTTTCACTTTTACGAAGAAAGGTGTTTTTTTTTCATGTAAATTAGTGCTACTGCACTTTGCACCAGTTGCTTGGTTAATATTGGCTCTCCTCATTCCTCATTGGAGATATACCCTCGAATTTGATCTTCATATGATTTATAAAGAGTAACATTCCAATAGAGATGACTGGGAAATACCATGTTCCCTCACTCCAGTCTCAGCAGCCAAGCCCCCAATATCATAATCACACTGCAATTGAAATCCAGTGAATGGTACTTAATCACAGTTGATTGACATCACCACATTAACAGCAAGGCGCTCGCCGGCCCTCTCTGATCCTCGAATAACCATCCGAATTGTGTGAGTCATCATATTCTCTGTTAACATATCCATGCCATTTTTCTGCTATAACTCATGTTGTTGTAGGCACATTTTCATGTCTGATTATGGACTAGAAAAGTTCCCTCCATATTTTACTTGCATTGTAATCACTGATCAGTAGTTACAGACTTAAGGTTTCCATTTAGAACTGGAGAAGCTTTTTTATATTCTGACAACCCTTTGACATTACACCCATATCCAAGGCAGATTGAATGATTGTATACAATCAAGCTTCCAACTTCAATATTCCTTCCTTTAGTCACCCCCATATATCTCATCCCAAATATGTAAATTTTAAACGTTGTTTTGATTTTTAGTAAAATCAATATTGGAATGAAAGAGGTTAACTGTAGCTATTTGTTCAGTGACTGTGATTAATGTCTATCTCTGTGGATCCTAATTATTCCAGTGGAGGGTTTCCATCATTGAATGATAAATGGGCTCTGTAAATGTGTTATCCCATAGTATGAGTAGGAGCGTCACTGACAGCACTAATAGGCATCAGCAGCTCGTGAGAGAGGGGGTGAAGAGGTCAGAATCTGCAAACATTAGACTGGAACGTTACAATAATGGTTTAAAATCTAAGGACCTAGGATTGGATTGTTCCACAATGGATCAGAATCAGAGAACATTAGGCTGGAATGGAACAATTTATAAAAATCAGAGAACATTAGACTGGAATTGTACAACAATATATCAGGAGCTGAGAACATTAGACTGGAATGTTCCAACAATGGATCAGAATCTGAGAACATTAGACTGGAACGTTCCAACAATGGGCAGGAGTTTATACTCTGGTCTCTACTGGTTTTCCCAGCCTTGGATATCATTAACATTGCGGATCCTGGATATACTTTGGATTATTCAAGGTGGTTACTATCCCATCCTCGTCATAGTTGGTGTTCCTGGTAAGTCATTATATTTGTCTAATAAAACAGGTTGATCTGAATTTCTGCTCATGATATATAAATTTTGGAAAGTGGAAGTCAATGTCTTCAGTTCCAACCAAAAATTCCTTTCCATATAAATTATAACTAACAAACTACTGTTTATAAATTACTCACTGATTTGCACGATGGAACCAGACTGTTCTCAAAGTCCATAATTCATTTTGCCCTTCACAGATATACATCTCCATGTCCTCCCCACCCACCAATCTTGTCCAATACCACCATCATGATATCCCAGTCTCGTCCTCAGTCGCAGTGTAACTTCTGAATAAACTATGATTTGTGACTTTGTACAATCCGGATGCAACAGTTTTAAGCTCCTTCTAACCACATGTCCATTACTAAATAATTGCTGTTGAGGATGCTTAACTTGTTCTCTGCAGATACGGGGAGGCAGTTTATGATGGTCAAGCCATTGACTCATAATTTAGAACAACAGAGTATCTCATGAAGGAAATTGGTGGAAATTAAAAGCAACCATTATCATTTGTTATAAAAACCCATGTGCTTGTCTCATGTCCTTTAGGGAAGTCAATCTGTCATGCTTCCCTCGTCAGGTTTCCGCGTGACTTCTGCGATGAACATGTGGGTGTACTGTACCTTTAAGAGAATTAAAAGCCAGCAATAAAACCTGACAGCACGATGTGCTCTGAAAAAATAGATATAATGTAACCTTTGGTTGAAAAGCACGATTAGCTCATTGTCTCAAGCTAAAAACAAATTCAGCAAAAACACTTTAAATTATATCCCAAATCTAATCAAGTTTGAATTTCGTATATTGACAATCGTAAAGGAATATGACACAATCCAATGGTTTGGGTGTTCAAGACTTTGGAAAATTGAACAGTTGAGAGGAGAACTACCAAGCTTTTAGCATGCAAAGAATGCCTGAAAAATAGCTCTGTTAAGGGTACTTTTATTGATTAGCAACTGGTGAAGCAAAATCCCCGTGAAGAAAAGAAAACAGGAATATGGAGAAGAACCGAATGCTTCCTGGATTTGAGGTTAGAAGTTTTGCTTTGTAAATCTTCATTCGCTGTCTTATCGGACTAACATTGTGGAGGGGGAAGGTCAAAGGTTAGAGGAAGAAGTTGTAAACAGTTGTTCCTTTATTAATCTCTGTTATATTTTAAGAAATAAAGTTGTTAATTTTTACTTTTAATAGTTTTGGACTCTACAGTTATCACATATTACTGCATGGGATAAATCATTTCTCCGTTTCTGGTTTTAATTAAGCAGGAGAATTGCTCCTGTGTTGTAACACTACAAACGCCCAGCAATGTGTTTTACTCTTTACTGTCCTGTGTAACAGTTGAACCAGCCACTCAGTTCAAGATCAGCATAACATGCTGACCTCACCAGGGCTGCATACATTCTGTGAGAGAAGAGCAAAAGTAAAGATAGCTCCCTTCCTCTGTCTCTTTCCCGTATTCCTACAGCTCATTTCTATTCAGGTAAGTGATCATCCCCTATTTTGGGTGTATTCAATCTCATTGAAGTTCTCCCCGAGAGTGTTGCATATCTCCATAAGCATCGCTGGTGCTAGCTTTATTGATGCTGACGTACGAATGTTCGGGACTTATGAATTCCATATCAGACGTAGTGTATAGAGAAGAAATAGCTTTTTGTGGCACAGGAAAGAAATGGCAATGTCTAAGTGAGAGAAAAGGATTATTGCAGTCATCCCTGAGAGTGTTGTTTAGATTAGATTAGATTTACAGTGTGGAAACAAGCCCTTCGACCCAACAAGTCCACACCGCCCCGCCGAAGCGCAACCCCTTACCTAACACTACGGGCAATTTAGTATGGCCAATTCACCTGATCTGCACATCTTTGGACTGTGGGAGGAAACCGGAGCACCCGGAGGAAACCCACGCAGACACGGGGAGAACGTGCAAATTCCACACAGTCAGTCGCCTGAGGCGGGAATTGAACCCGGGTCTCTGGCGCTGTGATGCAGCAGTGCTAACCACTGTGCCACCGTGCCGCCCACATTTGAGGCATATTTGGGGTATTGTGGATGGACTTTCTGCGAGGATTCACCAGACTAATCCCTGGGATGATGGCACCATGAGCAGTGAGTGAAGCTCAGTGAGAGAATAAGAGGTGATTGCATTGAACCTTAAGGAGATGGACAATCACTGATGATGTTCTAAACAGGCACTGATGCAGAGATGAATTCCATGGCATTTTTGTCACTCGGGTTACATGATTCTTGATAGTTTAAGAGCCTCTGCGAACGTTCCACCCAACCGCACTCCCTATTTTGATTGAGACAGAGAGAGAGAGAGAACGAGAGAGAAGTTCAGGCTTTTGAATAAACTCTCCAAATATTAATACAGTGTTCAGTTGGTGTGTGATCCTGCGATGAACGACATGTTATGCATAATCCCGACAACAGCCACAAGACCTTCATTATAAAAGAGTTAACTCTTTCCAGCAACATCCGACCTCCATGGAGAACATGGGTGTGTCTTCTCGGAGATGGGAGATGCCTCCTTGAGACTTGACACAAAACATTTGGCTTCCCTCCTCACTGCCTGCAAATCGTGTTAAAGTAGCAAACGTTCTACAAATAGTGGAGCCAAGATTAACACCATAGAGCCCTCGATCAGTGCAGTCTCAGTTTCATTGGTTTGTCATGTTGGACTATCAATGACAACCTCCTGTTTCTGTATAAGTATCTCGTGGGGCTGCTTAGCTTCCTCCCGGTCTCATGGAACAGGATTAAGGGTCTTATTGGGCTTTACCTGTTCCTGTTTAACAGCTCGATGAACTGACAGACCCCTTCTCTTCCTGTGGAACAGGCAGGAGGATTGAATGGGCTGTCCCTCTTCTTGTTCAGTAATTTGCTGAATGGCTTCCACATATCCGTGTGTAACCAGCTTGAGATGGTGAGTGAGCTCCTCTTTGAACTGTAGAAATGCGCAGTGTCTGGCCGTGCTGTTACATGAATGTTACAGACACTTTAAAAGCTCAAACAGGAATGTTGCCCGCGTCTTGCTGCACATGGACACAGAATGGTTGATGAGGGACAAAATGCTCTGAGCATTGTGTGATCTTCTGTCATCATCCCCACTTTCGATCTGATGATGGGGAAAGACATTGATGGAGCAGCTGAAGATGTTTGTACTGAGGAGGTTAACCTGAGGATCTTCTGCAGAGATGTTCCAGAACTGAGAGGACTGTTGGCCATTGACCACAAGCATCTTTCTTAGTGCTCTGAAAGACCTAGACAAGAGGGAGGTTACACCTGATTCCCATTAAGCTCAAGTAATTAGGTGGTCCTGATGTCATCCTCGGTAAAATACTGCCTTTATATCAAACCCATTCACTCTTTTCTGAGCCCCTGTGTTCACCTGTTATTCATATCAATAGATGACGGTGTATGTGGAGGAAGTTTCTTCCTCTCACAGAGGGTAATCGCTGTCTGAAATTATCTGGGCGAGAGAGTTATTGGAGCACATCACTGAAAGTATTTAAGGGGGATGTAGATGGATTTTTCACCTGTCAGAGAGCTAAAGGGTTTGACGAATTGGCATTAAAAAGGAGATAAAGTCAGCAGTAGATCAGCCATGATTGTATACAATGGCTTGATGATCATCTGAATTAACGATCCTGTTCCTTCTGTCCTCATATTCTGTAATTACAAATTGAATGGTTGTAATTTTCCTGAACGTTCTGTTATTGAATGTTGCAATTAGGGCGACTAAAGTATTTTGTGAGTCATCTCTGGGTGAGGTATGGGGACTGTATTCACAGGGAATCTGGGTCTATAATATGACCAACAAATAAAGCACAAGTTGCAGAAAGGAGACACTCTGTAAAGAGATCAGAGACTCTTTCGAACCCAGCCTCTATTTCCCAATAACATTTTCCAACCCACACTAAACCGTGCGTGATAGTCTGGAGGGAATGAATGATATCCTGTGTTACTGTAGACCAGGTATTTGGAGGAAGTGGCCTCGATCTGCTCCAATCAGGAACGCTGACGGGTTGAATGGAAATCGGAACGTAGGGCTGAGCAGAAGAATTGGGCCATTAGGCACTTTGCACCGTTCTACCACGCACAGGGATCATGGGTGATGTGATTCTGGTCTCAGCAGCATTTTTCTGCCTGTATACCATTTCCCTAAATTCACTTGTGTGTCAAATGTCACCAAATACAACTTTGAATAAATGTAAACAACGAGGCACCACAAAGGTCTGGGGAAAGTAATTACACTTGAACAGCCCTTTGAGAATTTCTCATTTGTGTTCCAGCCAAAGTTGGAGGGTCACTGTTTCCTTTTTCAGTCCCACTCCTCCACTGGTTACACCAATCTTAAATGCAACCAGTTTATGAAGTGGCCAATGATAGAGGTTTTAGAGTAGGTCATTTTCGAGAGAAATGTGAGATAGAGAAAGTAGAACTCGTAACAAATGTTAAAATGATGGAGTGCCCCAAATGTTATTCTGCCTTTGAAGTCATTCTGATAACAGAATATACTGGTCGTGGGATTACTTTCTAGAACAGTTGGATTTGGCTGAATTCCCTTAGTTTCAGTCAGTGGCGAGATTCCAATGAATCCTCACCAGGAATCCTTCACAAGTGCTAAAGATAACTCAGGGATTTTCTGGTCTCACACTTTGCCATAGGGCTGAACAAAGTAAGAGAGAGGGATCAATTGGCTGCTGCTTCTCAGCCAGGGGAAACTTTTCTTCCTCTCTGTGTTGGAACATACAATAATGTCAACTGAACACCAAACTGGACCATGTGTGCTCTCCTGGAACATTTTCTGGAAAACTTGATTCTAGATTATGTGCAAGTGCGTCATTCCTTTCAATCGCAAAAATTGTCCCCTCATTTTAATTTAAAGACATGTGTCTGTGGACGTTGTAAATATCGGTAGGTGTCGTCATATGTTAATAAAAGTACATCTTTTACTTTAAAATTTATTCAAGAGATAATACGCATCCAGTTGATGCACTTTTCAGAAAGTCATGGATGGTTCAATACTATTTCTTAGCTAAGATCGAAACTGATAATCCCCCAGAACAAAAGGCCAGCATTCCAGGAATGAGTAAAGGGAAATCTCTTTGAAAAACTTCGAAAAGAATTACATCATTTCATTTTATTTCAGAAGATCAAAACTGCACACAATGCATCAGGCGTGGTCCCTGCAACGCCCTGTACAGATGCAGTTAAACATTTCTGCGATTGAACCTGATACCTTTTGCCAAAAACAGCATCATTCCATTTACCTTCCAAATCACTTGCTGCATATGCAGACAGACTTCATATGATTCATATACCAAAAACATGGAAACCACCTGCATCACAGAGTTCTGCAATTTCTCTCCATTTAAATTGATTAGCATTGTTTCATCCTTCATGCCAAAATAATCAACTTACCTTGTGTTATTTCTGCTGAAGGTTTGCTCACTAAACTTCCCTGTCTGTTTCACATTGCAGACTTACTACCTCCATTTGACGACACATTGAAAGGCCATCTTGGTATGCAAGCTAACTAAGCTCCAAACCATTCCCTCTCCTTCCTCCAGATCTTTGATACAGATTATTGGTCATTGATGATCCCACAGTGACCTCTGAGGCACTCCATCAATTACAGCTTTGCAGCCTGAAGATAATCATTTATCTCTATTCTCTATTTCCTGTTCTTGTGTAGCCATTCAGACAGTATGAAAGGCCTCCTCCTGGGCTGTGTAATGTACTAAACGGACCTAATTATTTCATTCTATATTCCTGTGCAATTACTTAGAGGGGCGGAATCGTCTCCCCTTGTCTGATTGTAACGATCCTGTCTGACTGAATGGGGTGTTCCACAACCCTGCAACAGCATCGAGGGCTGGAATGAGGGAACAACACATGGGGTAGGGACAGCAGTGTATTTCTGTAACAGCCTCGAAGTGTCGATTGAGGGAACAACACGTGGCGTAGGGACAGAAGTTGTCTATTCGGCTGCACCATTCAGAATATTCATGGCTGATCGGAGTTTGTCTGACCATCCATTTCCCGTCTGTTCCCTACAAACACGGACCCTTCTGTCCAGCAAAGATCAGTCGAGCTGAGCCTTGAAAAGCTTCAATAACAGATTCTTCACTGTTCCCTGAGGATGAGGACACCACAGGTAGCACAACACTAAAGTGAAAGAGACGTCCTTATTTCATTGTGGGACTGTTATTTTAAAACTGTCTTAACTGAACAACAAATCACCACCTCTTTTCAGACATAAGGGGAGAATAATTAGGAATAAAGATTAACCATTCCGGACACCAAACCATTCCCACTGACTCTTTCCAACCAAATATCTATCACACTCCGCCTCTGCTGATGTCTCAGGAAGAGAATGCCTGATAGCATAATACTGCAGGGGCATGAAGGAAATAAGCAGATTGAGGCCATTCGGCCTATCGAGTCTGAAATTCCGTTCAATAATTTCTTATATGTAGCTCGACCTCATTCTTCTGCCTTCTCCCTAGAATTCTTGATCCCTTACAAATGAAAAAAAAATCGATTTGCGTCTTAATGTGCTTTTGTGTGTCTGTATGTGTATGCGAGCGTTTGTGCCTGTGTGTGTGTGTCCATGTGCTTGTTATCTGCGTGTTTGCGTGTCTACATCTGTCTGTCTGTGTTTCAGTCTGTGTTTCTATCTGTGTTTGTGTCTATTTGGATGTGACTGTATATGTCTCTGTGTTTTTATACGTGTGCCTATGCCTATCTCCTTGGAAGTATTGTGTCTGTTCGTATATTGGGGTGTTTAGCAATACCTCTATGCATTTCTGTGTCTGCGTCTCTGTGCAGTGATGAATCTGTGTTTTTTTTTTGGAAGTGAATAGACTGTTGTTGGAACTGCCACTGGATGTTGTGGTTCTGATCGCCGAACTGGGAATTTGTCTTGCAAACGTTTCGTCCCCTGTCTAGTTGACATCCTCAGTGCTTGGCAGCCTCCTGTGAAGGGCTTCTGTGCTGTTTCCTCCGGCATGTATGGTGGCCTGTCTCTGCCGCTTCCGGTTGTCAGTTCCAGCTGTCCGCTGTAGTGGCCGGTATATCGGGTCCAGCTCGATGTGTTTGTTGATAGAGTCTGTGGATGAGTGCCATGCCTGTCGAAATTCCCTGGCTGTTCTCTGTTTGACTTGCCCTATAATGGTAGTGTTGTCCCAGTCGAATTCATGTTGCTTGTCATCTGTGTGTGTGGCCACTAAGGATAGTTGGTCATGTCGTTTCGTGGCTAGTTGGTGTTCATGGATGCGGATCGTTAGCTGTCTCCCTGTTTGTCCTATGTAGTGTTTTGTGCAGTCCTTGCATGGGATTTTGTACACTACATTTGTTTTGCTCATGTTGGGTATCGGGTACTTCGTTCTGGTGAGCTGTTGTCTGAGAGTGGCTGTTGGTTTGTGTGCCGTTATGAGTCCTAGTGGTCACAGTAGTCTGGCTGTCAGTTCGGAAATGCTCCTGATGTATGGTAGTGTGGCTAGTCCTTTGGGTTGTGGCATGTCCTCGTTCCGTTGTCTTTCCCTTAGGCATCTGTTGATGAAATTGCGGGCTTATCCGTTTTTGGCGAATACCTTGTATCGGAGTTCCTCTTCCCCTTTTTGAAGTTCTGTTGTGCTGCAGTGTTTTGTGGCCCTTTTGAATAGTGTCTTGATGCACCTTCGTTTGTGTGTGTTGGGAGGTTACTTTCGTAGCTTAGGACTTGGTCTGTGTGTGTGGCTTTCCTGTAAACCTTTGTGGTGAATTCTCAGTTCGGTGTTCTCTGTACCATCACGTCTAGGAATGGGAGTTGGTTGTCCTTTTCTTCCTCTCTCGTGAATCGGTACCCTGTGAGTGTGACGTTGATGATCTGGTATGTATTCTCTATTTCTGTGTTTTTAATTATTACAAAGGTGTCATCAACATATCTGACCCAGAGTTTGGGTTGAATTTGCGGTAAGACTGTTTGTTCTAACTTTTGCATTACTGCTTCTTCTATGTGTCCAGAGGTCGGTGAGCCCATGTATGTTCCGTTGATTTGATCGTATATTTAGTTGTTGAATGTGAAATGTGTTGTGAAGCACAAGTCCAGTAGTTTAATTATGCCCTCTTTGTTGATAGGTTCAACGTCCTGTTGTCTGTTATGTCTGTCCAGCAGCTTGGCTATTGTTTCTCTGGCTAGGGTTTTGTCGATAGAAGTGAACAGTGCCGTTATATCGAATGAGACCATAGTTTCTTCCTTGTCTATGTGTATATTTCTGATGATGTCCAAGAATTCCTGTGTCGATTGTATCAGAAGTCCTTGGGACGTGGATGTTTCAGAACCTTCTCACGACGCATGCCAGTCCTCTCCGGCTTTTTCAGAGTACTGCCCACATGGCAGGGGGAGGGGGTGAGGGTACTAATATTGGGCATTCTACCACCGGGTTTGGCACTTTCTGTCCTATTCCAGACTGTTTATACTGGAATGGGAGAAAGGGATGGAGGGAGAGTGGGAGTGGGAATGGATGACCCTGCTATTTATATTAGTGTTGGTGGGGGAGCTGTGAGTTGTCTGGAATGAGTCAGTGAACAGTTTTGAATCCATATAGTATTATTAGTGTGTGTGTGTGTGTGTATATGGGGGGGAGGGGGGGGGGGCTGTGAATTGCGTACGTGTCAGAGAAAGTGAGGAAGAAAGTTAGTGAATTCAATAGTGAGAATGGTAGTTCCTGAGCCTTATTTGGAGATAGAGCGTGAAACCTGTTCGAGAGATAGGTGCTATGACAGATATACAGTGAGTGTGAGGGAGCAGACAGTATATGGTAACTCTTATCCTAACAGAGTGAGGAGGATATTGTTGCTTGTCCTGTATTGTGGGACATTTCTTCAGATCATCTCAGCGTCCAGGTGAGCATTTCTGAATGTCTTGTCAAGGTCTATCACTAATAACGACACAGACCTGTCTCTCAGGTTCCACTGCATCAGTTTATGTAAAGCTTACAGATAGCAAGGAGAAACAAATATTGGTGTGTTACATATCAAAACCAAAACGCGAGCAGAAAATCTGAGCATCACATGCTGGAAATTAGGTAGGCAAATATTGTGGATACCGTAGTCTTATTGGATGGTCTCAAGTTGCATCGAAACTACATTAACTAAGTGACTGCTCAAGCTGTCAAAAATAAATTCTATAAGTGGATATGAGGTAGGGTTGAAGAGTATGTTGTGAAGCAAACTAGAGATCAGGTTATTTCGGATTTGATGTTGTGTGTTCAGAAGGACGAATTATTAACCTTAGTCTGAAGCAGTTTTTAAGGATTAATGATAAGGTGCATTCTACACGGTGTCTGCATACAATATAGAATACCTGAACATTCTGGTCAAACATCATGGAATACTGGAGGCGAGAGTGTCAAGATAGCTTCAGTGAATTTGGAAAGTACAATATAACATTCAGTGGGAGACAGGCAAGTTAGAGTTATAGAGGCCGATAGCACGGACACAGACCCTTCAGCTCAAACTGGTCCATTACGACCAAAATGTCCATCCATGCCTACCCCATTTCCTGGCCATTGCCCCAGATCCTTCTAATCCTTTCCTATCCATGTATTTGTCCAAATGCCTTTCAAATGTTGTTAATGTGTCCGCCTCAACCACTTCCCCTGGCATCTCATTCCATATGCAAACCAGCCCCTGTGTTATAAGTTGTTCCTCAGGTCCTCTTTTACTCTTTCCCCTCTGACCTTACACTGATGCTCTCTAGTCTGTGATTGCCGAATCCTGGGAAAGAAGACTGGCTGCATTCACTCTATCCGTACCTGTCATGATCTAAAAGACTTCAATATGATCCTCCCTCAGTCACAGACACACAAAAGTAAGAAGTCCTAGCTTGTCCAACCTCTTTCTATATTTCAGATCATTAAGATCTTGGCAACATCCTTGTACACTTCTGCACTCTTTCCAGTTTAATAACATCCTTCCGAGAGCAAAGTGATCAAGTCTGAACATTATGCAACCAGAATGGCCTCACCGGCATCCTGTATAACTACAACGTAACTCCCTAATTTCGATAGACAGTGATGTACACTGATGAAGGCCAGTGTGCCAAAAGCTTTATTCACTGTCCTGTCTACATCTGAACCATCTTCCAGAGAACCATGCACCTGAATTCCAAGGTCCCACTGTTCCACTACACTCCTTAGGACCCAACCATTCACCATGAAACTCCAACCTTGATTTGACTTTCTAAAGTCAAATCTATATTAAAATCCATTTACCATTTCTCAGCCCACTTCTCCAGCTGATCAAGATACTGCTCTAATTTCTGAAATTTATGAATCAATTCCCCACTCTCCATGATGCCACCTATTTTAATGCCGTCTTCAAACTTGCAAGTCATGCCTGTACATTCTCATCTAAATCATAGATATATGTAATATGTAGTGGTCACAGCACCAACCCCTGAGGCATTCCACTATTCACAGGCCTCCAGTATGAGCAGCATTTTTTCAGTATTACCCTCTGCTTCCTCCAGTCAAGGCAATTTTGTGCCTAATTTGCCTACTCCCCCTCATTTCCATGCGAGCTAACCTTCCAGAGCAGCGTACAATGTGGAACCCTTAGTGAAGGTTTTACTGTAATCCATCTCGACTACGTATACCACACGGACCTCTTCAACGGTGCTGGTCACTTCATCAAAGAACTCCAACAAAATTGTGAGTCATGATCTCCTTTGCGCAAACTCCCGTGCTGACTTTGATGAAGGGCTTTCGCCCGAAACATCAATTTTCCTGCTCCTCGGATGCTGCATGACCTGCTCTGATTTTCTAGAACCATTCTAATCTTACTCTGAATCACACCCTGTCTTTCCAAATGCAGGTATACCCAATCTCTCTGAAACTTCTTAGGTAACCTACCCACTAGATTTTAGGTTTACTGGTCTTTAGTGCCCAGGTTCATCTTTGTATCCTTTCTTGAAAAGGGGCTCAGCATGTTGGCCAATGATGATGGAAAAGTGCCAATCAGGGCTCCCGCAATTTCTCCTCTATCCTCCTATCCTCCTGCAGTGATCCTGAATATATGTGGTCAGGACCAGGAGGTTTTAAAAATACTGCAAAGTCTGAAAAATACGTCTAGTTATTTCAGGTACAAACACCAAAGAGTGAGAAAGTGACTCAATGATGGTTAACATAACAAATTAGAAAATTTATTAATCATAGGAAGTGACTTCAGAAGAATTCCAAATATGTTGTGGTTCTCTTCGCCGAGCTGGAAGTTTTTGTTGAAAACGTTTCGTCCCCTGGCGAGGCGACATCATCAGTACTTGGGAGCCTCCTGCGAAGCTCTTCTTTGATGTTTCCTCCAGTGTTTATAGTGGTCTGTCCCTGCCGCTTCCGGTTGTCAGTTTCAGCTGTCCGCTGTCGTGGTTGGTATATTGGGTCCAGGTCGATGTGTTTGTTGATGGAGTTTGTGGATGAATGCCATGCCTCTAGGAATTCCCTGGCTGTTCTCTGTCTGGCTTGCCCTATGATAGTAGTGTTGTCCCAGTCGAATTCATGTTGCTTGTTGTCTGCGTGTGTGGCTACTCAGGATAGCTGGTCGTGTCGTTTCGTGGCTAGTTGATGTTCATGTATGCGGATTGTTAGCTGTCTTCCTGTTTGTCCTATATAGTGTTTAGTGCAGTCCTTGCATGGTATTTTGTACACTACATTCGTCTTGCTCATGTTGGGTATCGGGTCCTTCGTTCTGGTGAGTTGTTGTCTGAGCGTGGCTGTTGGTTTGTGTGTCGTTATGAGTCCTAGGGGTCGCAGTAGTCTGGCTGTCAGTTCCGAGATGCTCCTGATGTATGGTAGTGTGGTTAATACTTTTGGTTGTGGTATGTCCTCGTTCCGTGGTCTTTCTCTTAGGCATCTGTTGATGAAGTTGCGCGGGTATCCGTTTTTGGCGAATACCTTGTATAGGTGTTCCTCTTCTTCTTTTTGCAGTTCTGGTGTACTGTAGTATGTTGTGGCCCTTTTGAATAGTGTCCTGATGCAGCTTCACGTGTCTTCACGTCGAATGATATCATGGTTTCTTCTTTGTCTATGTGTATATTTCTGATGATGTCCACGAATTCCTGTGTTGATTGTATAGAGTGTTTGGATCCACTGACCAGGTGTTTCAGTTTCTGTTGTAGTTTTTTGGCCAGTTTGTATGATGGTGTTCCTGGCAGTGATACTATGGGTCTGAGTGGGATATCTGGTTTGTGTACTTTAGGTAATCCATAGAATCTGGGGGTGTTGTTGCTTTCCGGTTTCATTCTTTGAAGTACAGCTCTGGTTATCTGTCCATTTTTTTGTAGATTCCTTAGTGTGTTATTTATCCTATTGGTGAGTTGTGGTGTGGGGTCAAATCCCTTCATTTGGTAGGTGTTGAAATCTGCAAGTAGTTGTTGTGCTTTTTGGATGTAATCAGATTTATCTAGGATGACCGTCATTCTGTCTTTATCTGCTGGTAGTATGATTATGTTCTTATCGTTTCTTAGTGATTTCAGTGCTTCCCTCTCCTTGGTGTTGAGGTTATGTGTTTGTCTTTTCCTTATTATCATAGGTACGACAGTTTGTCTCACTGTTTGTTGTGTCTCTTCTGTCAGTCCTGAGAATGGAACACCCATGGGATCACCAATCTCGGGACTCATAGCAGAGGCAGTTATGCAAAGGTTAGAACAAACAGTCCGACGACAAATTCAACCCAAACTCTGGGTCAGATATGTCGATGACACGTTTGTAATCATTAAAAACAAGGAAGTAGAAAAAAAAAACACACCGGATCATCAACGCCACACTCACAGGAATCCGATTCATGAGAGAAGAAGAAAAGAAGAGCCAACTCCCATTCCTAGACGTGATGGTACAGAGAACACCTCACGGAGAATTCACTACAAGGGTATACAGGAAAGCCACACACACAGACCAAGTCCTATACTGTGAAAGTAACCACCCCAACACACACAAACGAAGCTGCATCAGGACACGATTCAAAAGGGCCACAACACACTGCAGTACACCAGAACTGCAAAAAGAAGAAGAGGAACACCTATACAAGGTATTCGCCAAAAACGGATACCCGCGCAACTTCATCAACAGATGCCTAAGAGAAAGACCGCGGAACGAGGACATACCACAACCAAAAGGACGAACCACACTACCATACATCAGGAGCATCTCAGAACTGACTGCCAGACTACTGCGACCCCTCGGACTCATAACGGCACACGAGCCAACAGCCACGCTCAGACAACAACTCACCGATACCCAACATGAACAAGACGAATCTCGTGTACAAAATACCATGCAAGGACTGCACTAAACACTATATAGGACAAACAGGAAGACAGCTAACAATCCGCATACATGAACATCAACTAGCCACGAAACGACACGACCAGCTATCCTTAGTAGCCACACACGCAGACAACAAGCAACATGAATTCGACTGGGACAACACTACTATCATAGGGCAAGCCAGACAGAGAACAGCCAGGGAATTCCTAGAGGCATGGCATTCATCCACAAACTCCATCAACAAACACATCGACCTGGACCCAATATACCAACCACTACAGCGGACAGCTGAGACTGACAACCGGAAGCGGCAGGGATAGACCACTATAAACACCGGAGGAAACATCAAAGAAGCGCTTCGCAGGAGGCTCCCAAGCACTGATGATGTCGCCTAGCCAGGGGACGAAAAGTTTGCAACAAAAACTTCCAGCTCGGCGAAGAGAACCAGAACAACGAGCACCCGAGCTACAAATCTTCGCACAAACTTTGAATTCCAAATATTGTGGAAACCTGAGAATTCTCAGAAATTTAAGATCCAGTAAAGGAAGGCCATGAAGCTGATAAGGAAATCAAAAAAGCGAACATGCATGCTAACAAACAGGGACACAAAGACTGCATAAATCTACGATTTATATTTAAAATGAAACAAAATAATAAAAACAAGGTCAAATGTGGAAATTTGTAATCGGGAGAGGAGAGGTCATTGTGGAGGACAGGGAAATGGCCAAGAAAATAACCAGTTACTTTGCATCTGTCTTCATGTAGGAAGATCCAGAAAATCACCCAGTAATACCAAGAAATCATATCGGACTTCTGCAGCTAAAGACATAAAGTCAATTCATATCAGTAACAAGTTAGTACTTGAACATGTAGCTGGATTGAGCATTGCTGAGTCTGACGAAACAGATGTACTTCCTGTCAAAATGTCAGAAATAAATCACGAAAAGTAGTATTGATTGCACTGTCGATGACTTTGTTTTATTTTCCTGTATATTCTGTAGAGACCGGAAACGATTGTGGATAAACGTGATCCAAGCATGATCGATGAATATAAGGGATCCAAACAGCTATATCGGGGAAAAAACGCATGGTGTGGAGAACTGCAGGCCAATTAACTCGACATTTTTAGGGAAACTGTTATAATCTATTACACAGGATGACATTTTTGATATTTAAAGTTAACAGCAACAATGGAGAGAATCAGCATGCATTTCATAGAGAAATCATATTTGATAAACTTCAGAATTGTTTAATGTTGTTTCTTCCGGGATAGTTTATGGGGAACCAGTAGAAATGGTATATATTGGATTCTCGGAAGGGTTTCCATAAGAACTCAGTGAGTTCGTAAATATGAAGGGTATTTGGAGGAATATATATATATATATATAAGTGGAAAGTTAAAGTTTGGTTTGCCTTCATTTAAGAGAGTCAGAACATTGATGTAAAGACACGTTGAAGCAGTTTCACTGCGTGTTGGTGGGACTTTATCTGGAGTATTGTGTACAGTTTTGGTGACCGAATCTCAGAAAGAATATACTGACCGCAGAGGAAGTGCAATGGACATTGTCCAGTTTATTCCCTCAGTTGGTAAGATTGTCTGGTGAGGAAACTCAGCCTGTGTTCTCTAGAGATTCAAAAATGAGAGGTGGGTCACAGTGAAATTTAGAAGATACACAAAACACCTGACAAGTTAGAAATTAACAGACCTCTTACCTCGCTGTCTATTCCACATTCAAGGCAAATAATAGCAGGATCTGGGACAGGTCAGTTAAGACTGCAATAAGGAGGAAATTCATCACTTGGAGGGGACAAATTAACACAGTGGCATGGAAACATACTGGCAGGCAAAATTAGGGAGAATCTCCAGATATTCTACAAGTTTCACCAGCGGAACAGAATAACCAAGCAACAGGGAGGACTCATCAGTGACTTGCCAAGTTGCATCCAAATCAACTTTAGCGGTAGGGCACAGAAGGGCGGTGATAGAAGTCTGTTTGTGTGATTGGAGCTTAGCGTCCAATGGTGTACCACGGGGATCAGTGTTGTGTCTCTTATTATTTCTGATTAGGAGGTATTAGTGTTGGAGTGGAGTGGACAAAGTTAAACATTGCATAACACCAGCTTATACTACAAAAGGTTTATTCGGCGGCACTGGCTTTCGAAGCGCTTCATCAAAGCGCACAACCACCTGATGAAGAAGCAGCGCTTCGAAAGCTCGTGCTCCGAATAAACAAGCTGATGTTTTATGATTTTAAACCTTATCATAAATGATGCAGCTGTGAATATGAACCAGGAGTGGCAGGTATCATAAGTAAGTTTATGTTTGATACAAAGATTGGCCAGGTGGTTGGCAGGGAGGTGGAAGGTCTTATGTTTCATGAAGATACAGACGAAATGGTCAGATGGGTGGATCAATGGCAGATGGAATGTAACCCTGATAAATATGAGGTGATGAACTTTGCAAGAAGGAAACAGACAGGGGAGGACTCAATGAATGACAGCACACTAGGAAATTCAGAGGGTACTTCTCCACACATTCCTGAATGTGACTGGACAGGTTATTGCACAATTTGAGAAAGCATAGGGGAGAATAAACACAGCCTTTATACATCGAAGCATTGATTATAAGAGCTATGCAGAACTTTGGTTAGGCGTGGTTTTAGAATAGGAGAGCTGCCAAGAAACAGTGAGTAAGATTACAACAATTTTTTTGTTTTAATGGAAGGCTTAGAGGATATAACAAGGATCGAGATTTGGCATTCAGCTATTCAAAATGCATATCATATCTTTGGTTGAGGGGCTCAAAAGCATTCTTCCCAAGTCTGCTGACAGAACTAAACAATGTCAGTTTGTGAGTTGATGAGGAGGATGCAAAAAAAGGCACCAAGGTGATTGAGACAAGTGAAGAGACTGGGCAAATACGTAGTAGATAGAGAGCAATGGGAGAGATGCGATGTTGTGGACTTTGATGGGAACAATAGAATGGCAGCCTATGATTTGAAAAGAAAGTGGTTGAAAATTGTTGCTCTCAAAAGGAGCTTAAGCTGCATTTTTGGTTTATTTCTCTGCACCCCTCCGAGTCCATGTAGGGCAGTGAGTTCTGAAGCCAGAAGTCAATTCTGGGAAGGGCATTGGTACACTGGCCAGTGTATATCGACCCAGCAAGTGCGGACCTGTAACATTGAAAATAATCTGGATCTCCCTGTACATACGTCACCGAAAGCAGCATTGCAGGAGCAGAAAGTAGGGAGGCCTATAAATGGTGTATTCACCTTCATTTCAGGGGGATTTGAAAACAGGTGTAAGGGTCATTTACTGCAGCTGTACAGTGCCTTAGTGGGACCCCATCTCGGACATTGTGCAGTATTGTTTGCAGTTTAGTTCTCCTTGCCTAGTAAAGGACAAACCTGACATTGAGGGAGAGCAATAGAGGATGACCAGACTGACCTCTGGGATGACAGGCTTGTTTTGGGAGCAGAGTTTGGGGTGACCGGGCCTGTATTTCATGGGGATTTGGAAAATGAGTGGAGATCTCACTGAAATATATCAAACTCTGACAGTGTGAGACAGATTGGAATCAGGGATGATAGTTCACTTTATAGAAAACAGCCAAATCATATTTAATAAACAAGCAAAATCAGACAAACTCATGTATATTGAATAGAGGAGCAAACTTGATGGGCCGAAAGCACTACATCAGTTCTCGTTTTATATTTCACAATGTCTAAACATATTATGGGATATGGACATTGTATGGGGGAAACTGTTTTGAGGAAATGCTCGGACATGAACTAGCATGAGGAAAGCTCAATGCAGTGAATGACCTCCTCTTTTCCCGATGTTTCTGTGCAGTCTGTGGGAATGCTCTGTAAATGTTGTCATATGGTCTCAGATGTTAGGAAGGAAGTCTCTGTAGAGTCGAAACGACTATGTTTCCCAATCCCTTTTCTGATAACGAGGCTGGTGCCAGGTGTTCTGTCCGGTTTTATCCTTTAAGGCCTCAGAGCAGTTTGATACAATTGAATGTCTTACTTGGCCGATTCAGAGACCATGTCTGTGCATCTGAAGTCACTTTTAGGCCAGACCAGGAAAGCACGGGAGGTTTACTTCCTGAAAGTATATTGGTGTAGGACATCGATGTTTACAATCAACATTGGACACAAGATCACAATTAAATACACCAGATTTTAGGTCTCGATATTTTTAAAATTATTTTTAATTTCCACCAGCTGCCAGAGATTATCCTGGTCTGCATTAGTAACATATTTCACAACAGTACCATCTTCACATGGGGAAAAATCGGAAACCACACTGTCCTGATTATTTCGGTGCGACTTGACAGCTCTGTCAAAACGAAATCGGTCGTGATGGGTCGGAGGGTGTGGTGATTGGTCAGATTGTAATTATTCTCCTCTTCGGGGACTGGACAAAGCTGAGTAATTTTCCACATTGGCAGGGAGATGTCAGAGTTGGAGCTGGAATGAAACAGCTTCCCCAGCGACTCGGCATGCTGTGCAGCACAAGTGTTCAGTCCTTTTGCAGAAATGGTGTCAGGGCCCATTGCCTTTGTCGTATCTACTGTGTTCACCGTTTCTTCATGTCTCATACAGCAAATCGAATTGGTTGAAGACTGGTATCTGTGAGTCTGTGGGCTGTGAGTGTGAGTTGGATCATCCACTCAACACTTCTGGCTGAGGATAGTGCAGACATCATACCCTTGACTTTTTTCACTGATGTACAGAGTTGTTCCGATATTTAGGATGAAGATATTTGTGGAGTCCTCTCCTCCAGTAAATTGTTTAATAGTCCATCGACATTTATGCTTATATTGAACAGGTCGACAGAATTTAGATCCGATCTGTTAGTCTTGGGATCATTTCCCCCTCTCCATCAGAAGTTAATTCTGCTATTTGGAATGCAACCAGTCACGTGTGGTAAATTTAAAGGGATGTCAACAGGTTTAGGGGCACGTGATTCCGACTTTGGCTTCAGCCCTGTATTCAGTGACCTAACCTGGTTTCTGATGCGGTAACACTTCCATTTTCATATTCTCATTCTGGTGGTGGCATCTCCCTGGTGTCACACTTCCAATTTGTTACTTTAACTCAATCCATTTAAGCCATTCATCTAAATCGTTTCTTTTCCACAATATCAACTTCTGTATTTGAAGTGAATGTGTTTCTCTCTGTTTTTCTCCCTGACCATGATTAAAAGCTCTGTAGTGTCAGTGATGTCAGTCTTATGCAGTTTCAGAGTCAAGCCACTTGTGCACCATGCATTATTTTTCAGTTCCCAGTGTACAGCGCTCCATGTTGGACAGAATGTTTGAACATCTTTGACATCCTTCTTTGGAATTGTCCAAAAACAGAAATTGCTGAAGAAATTACTGAAAATGTTGCAGTATATTCTGGAGTGAATGCAGAGTTAAACTTTCAGGTCCAGTGACACTTAACAAAGCTCCCAGATTCTCCAGCATTTTTTATATTTTAATTTGCAGTATCCATAGTTATTTGTTTGAGTAAAAAATTGTTCTGTGCCTCTTCATTTCTGGAGAACCTCAGCAGGTCTGTTAGCATCTGTAGAGACAGAGAAACGGCATTAGCATTTCAAGCCCAGTGTGACTACTTCAGAACTAAAAAGGATTGGAAAATTGGATATTTAATCCCTTGTCAGAGGTGGGGGATGGGTGACAAGGAAAAGAGGGTGTGGCAAAAATAAACGGGCTTATAGCACTGGTGAACGAGTAGGATTTAACGTGTTAAAGTGGATAATGAGTAAGTTGATAATGTCCTTAGGAGGACAACAAATCAATGATGGTCATGACAAAAGTAGGATGATGTAAATGCGTTTAAATTACGGTGTGAAAGGGGGAAAGGGGTTCTCTCTATTAAGTGCAAGATAAAGAAGACACAACCACACATGGTCATAGGGAAGCCAGGAGGGAGAATGTTGACTATGTGGCATTATATAGATCTGGCCACAGATACGTTTTCACTGTAGAGATAATCGTCCCCTTGAGACAAAGGAATCCACGTGCTTGACTTCTTATTGGCGCTAGTAAGTATTTCATGCTGCCTTAGTATTGTAAGATGGCGAAAAACAAATCATCCTATGAAGTTTGGACTGAGTATTGTTTACCTGTCATGTTTAATATTGTTTCACATTTGCAGTGCTTATCTTTAAGCGCTAGTGCTTGAAATTAGTATCAGATGGAGTGTAGGAGGTTGGGTGGTGACATTGTACAAGTGTAAGAAACAATCTCAATAAAATTATACGAGATCACCAAAACTGGAAACAAGACAGTTTATTCTACGATCTAGCAAGAAAGGACCCCAATTGCAGAGAGCAATTGAAGTGAAGAGAATTCAAAGTACTACACAGTTATACCTTTGAGTTGAGTGAGGTCACCTCTCTCGATTACCAGTTACCCAATTTCTCTTACTAGACTATACAACTGCCCATCTTCGCTCCACTCTTGTTACTTCCCCTTCCCCATGTTGGCAATTTTCCCTTCTGTTAATGCTGACATGACCATAATTATTTGTAGACAGTTCATTAAGATAAATTTTGTATCAATACTGAATACATTCCATTCTCTGTAAATTTCATCAATTTTGTATCATTCTTGTACAGCTCACGCATTTTAGTTATCTCAGTTTTTTGCTGAAAACTTAATTTTAAAAGAGTTACGTTGCTTATATTAATTATACTCCAGGATTAGTATTTAATTAAACATAATTATTCACTAACAGTAAAGATACATTTCCCTAAGTACCTGCAGAGTTAATAGTTTTCCAGCTCGACCCCTTTTCTGCATGCTTTTTCTATATCTTCATAAAACAACAATTTCTCCATTTCTGACAACTTCCCCATTTCTTTTCTTTTACTATTTGTTGTTTTGGAAATTTTTATTTTCTGCCCTTTTTTCACCCTAAGGTGTAGACGTTCAGAATCTTTCCGTTTCTATTACTCTTTCTTGTGCACTTACATTTGTCATGACCATCATTGATTTGTTATCCTCCTAAGGATATTATCTACTTACTCATTATCCACTTTAACACGTTAAATCCTATTATTAAACCTACTATTATCAGTAATACAAAAATGCCTAAATTAGCTGACAATTTTCCCAACTGGTCAGTCCCCAATCACCCATTTCCATCTCTCATATTTTCAAAGTTTATTCTCAAATTCTTTTATATTCTTTATCTTTTTCTTTAATATTTCTACCTTATCTTCCACTAGGCAAGCAGTGTCTGGGATGAAGGTGCAGCATTCTTTACCAATCAGAGCACAGTTTCCCCCTTTTTCGGCCAAGAGATAGTCTAAAGCCATTCGATTCTGTAAAGCTGTTAGTCTTGTTGCTATCATTTTGGTGGTTATGGCCGATATCTGGGATTGAGTTTCTCCCATTGTGCCGGTGGTATCATTAATTACATTTTCAAGGGCAGCCGCCAGTTTCTGTATTTTCACCCCTACCCTTGTAGTGCCGTAGCTTGGGAGTAGTATCCACAGCAGACGGTCTCCTTCAGGAACCTCTCGGGTCTTACGTCTTATTCCCTTCCCCCCTTCCTCAGGTTTGGCTTCTGCTTTTCTATTCGGAGGAGAGGTTTTATATAAGCAAGGTAACAGCAACCACTCCAGCCTTTCTTGTTTTGCAGCAATGCTTATTCACTGCTCCTTTTAGTGGGGAAATTCTGAGGCTATTGGTAACACCTCGAGTTTTCAAGGCTGGTCTTGGGAACCATCCCGCAAACTTATAGGTACTCCTTTCATATTCCCACTTTGCATTATTTGAGCCTGAGTCAAATTGTTGTACATCGTATATTTCCTCTTTCGTGAGCGGGATTACCGAGGTGGGGATTCCAGATTCGCCATGGCGTGGAATTTCTGCACCGAGCCAACAGTTGGCAAGTCTCTCTTGTTTGGAATAAGTTTGGCATAGTGTAGTAAAGTGATTTTACCAGTTTCCTTGAACAGTTAGTACTGCTAGCGTTATAATACTATAACAGTACCCACCCATCTCTGAACCCTGCTTATCACCCTATCATTATCTTTTAGGCGCCAGGGAGAGGTGAGTCCACGCAACCCTTACAATCAATACAATATATATCAGCAAACATTAAAAAAGTATTTTATCTTTGTTCATTTTCTCTTTCTCAGCTTAACTTTCAGAGAGTTTTCTGTAGGGTGAACGTGCCACTCCGCCAATGGCGTTTTCACAGGACCTTTGACGCGAGTGTGATGACTCCATCCTTTCTCAGCAGTTAGGATAGCTGTCTCAGTAGTCAGGAGGGTTAGGAATGGTCCCTCCCAGCTAAGGTGGAGTTTGGTATCTTTCCAGGTCTTGATCAGGACCCAGTCACCCGGTTGTCGATCTCAAGTGGAGGTATCTGAGTCAACAGACACTTTTACCTAAAGACAGACAAAGAAGAGCTGAACGCCACAATATAGTTCTTTAAAAACTTATCATTGAACTCTAAAGTTGGTAATTCCCCTCTTCCACCCAAGAAAGGTAATCCAAACATCATTTTATAAGGAGAGAGACCTATATCATGTCTAGGAACAGTCCTAATGCGTAGCAATGCGATAAGTAAACATTTTGTCGATGGTAATCGAGCCTCCAGGACTAGCTTAGATAATTGCTTCTTTAAGATTTGATTCATTCGTTCCACCGCCTAGAGGAAGGTTGGTGCCAAGGGTGGACTTCTCAAGAGATCTCTAATCCATGCCATTACTCCTTGTAAGATCTTGGAAGTAAAATGGCTACCTTGGTCTGAATCTATACTTTCCAATATTCCATATCATGGGATGATATGTTCAAGGAGGGTTTCCACCACTCCTTTTGAGGTGGCTAATAACATTGGGAAAGCTGCCATCCACCGGTTAATTGGTCTACTAGGACCAACAGGTAATTCTGTTTTCCTACTGGGGGTAGTTCGGTGTAATTCACATGTATACTTTTAAAGGGTCTTACTCCTGGATTTCTTCCACCTTTTAGCCCTTCCCTTATTATTTTATACATACTTAGAATTAGTCTAAATTGTCCCATTCCGATTCTCTAAGTGTTTTAAAGCTTGATTTAATCCGTACAATTCACTGGTCTGGGCTGACCATGTGTTAGGCAGACGGTCTGCCTCCATTGTTTGGTTTTCATTACCGTCCACTACTGCATATCCATTGTGTCGTTTTCCTTCTACTACGCTCGATGATCCATCTATAAACAATCTATCCCCGTCATGTAAAGGTAGATCTCTCATGTCCTGACTAATTTTGGTTTGATACTCTATGGTATCTAAACGGTAATGTTCTGGATTCTCGTTTGTCTAGAGGTTCTCCCTTCCATAAGAAGGTAGCTGGATTTAGACAGGTGTCTGATGCTAACATCAGGTCATCTTTTTCCATTAGGATGGTCTCTTCAACCACCTCCCTGCCTTTTGGTTTAACACAGTTCTGACTTGATGGGGGGTACTAACTACTATAAGACTGTTCCATCTGCTGACTTTGAAGATCTCAAATCCTTTAGTACCTTTTCCTCCCCCGCAGCAAACAACGGGGCAGCACGAAGATCTGAGTCCGTAGGTATCATGGAACATTTCACTTCTCCTTGTGGACTCAGGGTTGCTTCTTTAACTATCTCTTTGACCAGTCCATTTCCCCTTACTTTCAGGTCATTCACCTCCTGATGTCCATATGTATGAACTACCACTATTTCTCTCGGGAGTAACAGAGATTCCAGCACTTGTTTTATCAATTCCTCATGAGTTCGTTCTTTTCCTCTGATATTTGTCAGTCCTCTTTCTTGCCAATTTTTTTTGAAGGTATGTGCACTCCAAACACATATTTGGAGTCTGTACATATCGTTCCTTTTTGTTTTCTATGATTCTGAGAGCTCTTTCTAGGGCGTAGAGTTCACAAGTTTGGGCTGGCCAGCCGTAAGGCAATCTTTCAGCCTCGATAATGCTTCCCTCTATCCCGTCTACTGCAGCATATCCATTGTGCCTTTTACCCTCAATCATCCGGGAGGACCTGTCGATAAACAACCGAGCTCTCGCATGCAACGGTACGTCTCTTAAATTCATTTGCACTTTAGTTGGATATTCCGTAATATCAAGGCAGTCATGGTCTGGATTGCCAGGGGCCACCCCTCTCTATCCGCCACAGAAATGCAGCTGGATTCAAGCAACTGTCTGTGGCCAACACAAGGTCATCCTGTTCTATTAGGATTGTCTCATATTTCAAGATCCTAAAGTCTGTGAGCCATTGTCCGGCATTCTGATTTTAGAATTCTTTGTCTTTTACTCCAGAAACCTTGAGACATTTGTTAGTTAATTTAACACGGCTACGTCTAAAGCTGAGGGATGATCGTGCTGCTCCCGTATCCACTAAAAACACTGTTTCCTCTCCTTCCGGTCCCACCTTTGGTTTTATCAAGGATTCCCTGTGGGTCTCAGGAAGAATGAGCCCCTGACTCCCCTATACCTCATCAAAAGTCATCAACGAAATTGCCTGTCTCACTTCAAAGGCTTTCACAAAATTCTGAGATCTAGGTGCTACCTTTTTAATACCCAAAATAACCATTTCTCGAAAGTCCCTCATTTTCTACTATCGTGTTCATCCACACCCTTCCAACGTGGGTCCACATTGGGGAGTTTATTTTTGGCTGGTATCACTCCCTCCCCCACCGAATATCTCTTTTCCCATTCCCTCCGAGCAGCTCTTCTAATCATTCCCCTTTCTTCTCCTGACCGTACCTGATGTGGGGTGCTGACTATTAAGGTACCCCTAAATTGGCCATGCTAAATTACCCGTAGTGTTAGGTAAGGGGTAAACCTTGGGGTATGGGTGGGTTGCACTTCGGCGGGGCGGTGTGGACTTGTTGGGCCGAAAGGCCTGTTTTCACACTGTAAGTAATCTAATCTAAAAGTAGGTTTCCGACTCTCCTCTACCAATAAGGCTATTGCTACCACTGCCTGCACACTCTCTGGCCAGTGATGTGGCTTTCCATTCTTTAATTAACAATGAATGAATGCAGTCCTGTTTTAAATTAACCATGAATCAATAAGACAGGTCACTGAGCGTGTATGAAGGAATCCTACCAATTAATATTGATTCAGGCCAACACAATTGAATTATTATAAATATTAATCATTAATTATATATATATTATATAATTCAGGATGGAAACACAACAAGTGACTAAAACATTTTAAAAACTGTAATCGCGCAGTTCTGTTTGTTTAACAGTCACTTGTGACTTCTCATGCTGTTTCTGTAATTGTTTTGCGCGAGCACATTAATTTTAAAGAGCCTCAACAGATTTCATAGCACCATTTGCAGCTAATTCAATCCCCAATTTGGTGGCGATATTTCATCATGAGCGGAAAACTAATTCTTCACACCTGTCACCACAAAACTGTCGCCATAACAAATTAACGTTTTCGTTCCCACTCCCTTGTCCTTAAAATTTGACCTTGCTGCCCCCGTATCGACTAGGAAAACTACGTCCTCTTTGTAAGGTCCCACCTTAAATTTATCAAGGGTTCCTGGTGGGTCCCCGTGGGCAGGAACTCCTGACACTCCTATTTTTCATCAAGATTCATAAACGGCACTGCCTTTACTTCCTTTTACGGATCTGGACATTCTCTCCTAAAGTGACCCGTCTTTCCACAGTAATAACATCCCGCCTGTGGGTATTTCTAGCTATACGTTAGTTATGAAGTGTACCCACAGTAGCCCTTCAGCTACTAGCGCTTCTGACACGAAGCATATTCTGATTCCTCCTGACTGTAAGGCTGTTTTCCATTGACATTTTATCATTTTTTATCCTTTCCTCACGTCCAAGGATTGTACTTCCAATCTCTTAACATTTTTCCTACATGTCTCCTTCGACACTTAAACCCACTATATTTATTTCCCATTTTAATACTCAGCCGTTTCTTTATATAATTTTAATTAACCTCTCTGCGGTCCGGTGTCACCTACTTCCACACCGACTTCAGGGTTCTGATCCTCGTGTGGGGGATTTCCCCACTTAACAACTGGTCTAAGGCTGGGTGATCGAATCAGGTAGACACTTTCCTGGTTAGATTAATCTAGCCAATTAAAAACCTTTATTTTTTTTTTTAAATTGCTAATTCCCCCGTACGTCTCGTACAGAACCGACCACTTATGGTCGTCCCGACCACCAAGGCAATACTTCAAGGTCTATTTTCATACCTTGGTCTGCACACAAGAGTCACCTGGTCGAATGCGCTCCGTCCCACGGCAATACCTGGCAGCAACTACCCCGTTGCTTACCCAGACAACTATCGCTACGTATCCCGGCTGCCCGGATATCCAGGTCCTGTGTCTTGTACACAAGAGTTGACCTGACCAAAGCCGCTATGTGTCAGCGCGCCTTGCCCCGTGGTGATACCAGAAAATACCGTTGTCTACCCCGGTCGCTTGGATAGTACTTATTCAAGACCTTTTTCTTACCCGGGTCCTGTGCACAAAAGTTACCCAACCGAGTTTGCCACGTCTCAATGCGTCTTGTTTCCAGGGTCTCCTAGTCCGAATCTCGCTCGCCCGAGCCCCTGCGGCAAAGAGGGAAACTAAAGACCGCCGAAATCAGTGAGGTGCACCTTCTCTGTTTTCCCAACAATTGCCGAGCGACCGGAGCATGGGGTCCCAGGACGACCACCCAAATCTGTAAGAAACAAATCAATAAAATTTTACGAGATCACCAAAACTGGAAACAAGACAATTTATTCTACGATCTTGCAAGGACCCCAATTGCAGAGAGCAATTGAAGTGAAGAGAATTCAAAGTACTACACAGTTATACCTTTGAGCTGAGTGAGGTCACCTCTCTGGACTCCTAATTACCCAATTTGTCTTACTAGGCTATACAACAGCCCATCTTCGCTCCGCCCTTGTTACTTCTCCTTCCCCATGTTGGCAATTTTCCCTTCTGTTTATGCTGACATGACCATAACTATTTTGTCGACATTTCATTAAGATACATTTTGCATCAATACTGGATACATTCCATTCTCTGTACTTTTCATCAATTTTGTATCATTCTTGTACAGCTCAGGCATTTTGGTTATCACATTTTTTTGCTGAAAACATAATTTTAAAAGAGTTAACTTTCTTATATTAATTATACTCCAGGATAGTATTTAGGTAATAATAATTATTCACTAAAAGTAAAGATACACTTCCCTAGGTACCTGCAGAGTTAATAGTTTTTCTGCTGGACCCCTTTTCTGAATGCTTTTTCTATATCTTCAAAAACAACACATTTCCCCATTTCTAACAAAAGTTTCTAAAATCATGAGAGATATGCATAGGCTGAATAGCCAAGATCTTTCCAACGGCATGGGGGAGTTCAGCCGTAGAAGGCATAGGTTTAAGTTAAAAGAGGGAAGATGTAAAAGGAACAAAGTGTGGTGTGGGTATGGAATTAGCTGCCAGAGGAAGAGTGGTAGATGCCAGCACAGCTACAACATTTAAAACTCATTTGGACAAACATGTGAATGGGAAACATTTCAAGGCATATGGGCCAAATGAAAGCAGGTAGAACGAGTTTAATTTGGAAAACCTGGCCAGCATGGACATTTAGAAAAGCTTCACGCAGAGTCAGAGTGGTTTTGTTAAAGGGAAATTATACTTTGTCCTGTAAAATCATGCAAAGTATTTCTGGAGATGCCTGAGAATGTAACAAGTGGATTTGATAAAGGGGATCTGGCAGACACGAGGCTTTTCAGAGATTGTCCACAAGGTATTACAAAGTAAAAGTTCTTATACAAGACACCAGTTCATGGGATGATGCATAATGTATTAAAATGAGATGATGATTGGTTAGCACATAGAAATCGGAGAGTCATGATTAATGTATCTTCATGACAAAGGTGTACCTGCTGGAGTACCACAGCTATGAGTCCGATAGCATCAGTTATTTACAATATATACTGATAGCCTGAAGGAGGGAGTTGTGTGCAATATACATCCGAGTTTGTGGATGACACTGAGAACCAAAATTGAAAATGTGTTGCTGAAAAATCACAGCAGGTCAGGCAGCATCCAAGCAACAGGAGAATCGACGTTTCGGGCATAAGCCCTTCTTCAGGAATGATTCCTGAAGAAGGGCTTATGCCCGAAACGTCGATTCTCCTGTTCCTTGGATGCTGCCTGACCTGCTGTGCTTTTCCAGCAACAAATTTTCAGCTCTGATCTCCCGCATTTGCAGTCCTCACTTTCTCCACTGAGAACCAAAAGGCAGGCTGTTATTTAATGGAAAGGACTTCCAGAAAATGAGCAGGACAAAGGGATTGGAGTCTTCCTTTGTATGAAAATAAAGTCAGCATGCTTGTGCAGCAAGTAACTGCGTTGGTTCATTAGTCGAATTCCTGGGATGAAAGGTTTGTGTTATTGAGGATCTCTAAAATGGTGAGGTGGTTATTCTTTGGGGTTTAAATGAATGAGAAGTGATACTGTTGAAAAATACAAGACGCAGAGAGGTAGATGTTGAGAAGTTGCTACCATTCCTGATTGGAGACTTGAACTCGAAGACATATATACCGAATATAGAACATCAATTTGTGACTGAGGATGGAGGGTGTCACTATTTCCTTTTCTAGTCCCACTCCTCCACTGCTCAAAAAAAATTTAAATGTAACAAAGTTGGTGATATGGCCGATGATAAAGGTCTCAGACTGGTTAGGTTCAGTGATGAGAACAAGATTTCTTTAGTCAGACAGATTCCACAAGTTACTCACAGAACTAACGGAGGAGTATGGTGGATCTGTGGGTGGCACTGCTTCCTCACATCACCAAGGAGCTGGGTTCAATTCCAACCTCGGACGACCCTCCATGTGGAGTTTGAACATTCTCCCCATGCCTGTGTGGGTTTCCTCTCAGTGCTCCAGTTTCCTGCCACAGTCCAAGATGTGCACTTTAAAGTGGATTGCACATAGTTCCCAGGGATGTGTATGTTAGATGGGTTAGTTATGGGAAATGCAGGGTTACATGGATAAGGTAGTGGGCACGTCCAGGTGGGATGCTGTTTGGTGGATCAGTGCGGACGTAATAGACAGAATGTCCTGCCTTCACACTGTAGAGGTCCTATGACAATGACAACAAATTTGGACTATACAAACACCCAGTGGGTAAACACCTGACCCACTCTCCTCAAGGTCTTGTATGTTTCATTCTCATTCCAAGAGAAACCTGTTAAAGCCTTCATAATATAAACCCTTCACCCCAGGAATACGTGAAATGAAACATCGCTGAACTGCTTTCAATGTATTGTCCTCATGATCCTATATGCTTCATTCTCACTCCAAGAATAACCTGTTAAAACCTTCATAATATAAGCCGTTCACCCCAAGAATACGTGAAATGAAACATCTCTGAACTGCTTTCAATGTAATTATATCCTCTCTCAGATAAGGAGACACAAAAGAACTAATCTCACACTCAGATCATAAGGTTTATATTTGTTTTCTCAAAGTGCTGAGTGTCTTTGGAACACTCTTCCCCACGGATCATTGGAGGCAGAAATATTTTTGAGGCACCGACAGAAGTTTCATGAATAACAACAGAGTCAAAGATTATGGAGGAATGGGCAGCAATTTGCAGCATAGGGGAAAATGTGGACAGTAGTATCAAATTACACGGGTCCAGAACATCCAGGAATATAATGCAAAACGAAATGATAATATCGATAAAATATTAACGGGGAATCCAAGATGGCGGCTTGTCTGCTTTGCTGGGCTCTGTATCACAGCACGGGCAAAGTGGTTCTCTAACCCATCCCATCCCAGCAATAAAATTCAACAAAGAGCGACAGAATCTTTACTAATCCCATTTTATCAAGTGGAAATGACAAAACATGGGAAAGGATAGAGTGAGTCCCAACACACGGTGCACCCTTCAGAAGCATCGAGCATGCCTGAGGCTGTAGCTGCAACCCACCCTTCTCGTTCCATGGACCCAGTTGCTCACCAGGCCTTGGTCACTGAGTTCACTACTGCAATTTCGGTAGCTCATGTGATGCAATGCATTAATTCATTGGTTGCCTTTCCGGCCAATAACATTAATTTTACAAAGCTGGAGGCCATTACTATGGGAGGTCATAGGGAAATACCTAATACTGAGGCCAAATCCTGGTTTCCTTTGAAACGATCACTGGGGTGGTTTCCCTATTTCAGTATATTCATTGCATCTGTCTTTGATCATTTATTTAACATGAACTGTGTCCATTTGTTTGACAAAATTAAACAAGACCTACAAAGATGGGAGTCATTTCCAATATCCTGGCTAGGTCGAATGGCTGTTATTAAAATGAATGTCCTTCCTCATTTCCTACACCCTACTTCTTCAAAGACTGCAATTTCTCCTCAGACGTTGTCGACGATGCTCTCCACCGCATCTCCTCCACTTCACGCTCCTCCACCCTTAAACCACGCCCCTTCAATCACCACCAGGACAACACCCTACTGATCCTCACTTACCAATCCACCAACCTCCATATACATCGTGTCATCCGTCGTCATTTCTGCCATCTCCAAACAGATCCCACCACCAAGGATATATTTCATTCCCCTCTCCTATCAGCGAATCGAAAAGACCACTCCCTCCGTGACTCCCTTGTCAGGTCCACACCCCCCACCAACTCAACCTCCACTCCCGGCACCTTCCTCTGCAACCTCAAGAAAGGCAAAACTTGTGCACCACACCTCCCCCCTTATTTCCCTCCAAGACTCCAAGGGATCCTTCCATATCCACCACAGATTCACCTGCACCTCCGCACACATCATTTACTGCATCCTCTGTACCCGATGTGGCCTCCTCCATATTGGGGAGACAGGCCACCTACTTGTAGAACGTTTCAGAGAACACCTCTGGGACACCCACACCAACCAAGCCAACTACCCCGTGGATCAACACTTCAACTCTCCCTCTCATTCCACCAAGGACATGCAGACCATGGCCTCCTCCATCGCCAGACCATGGCAACACGACGGCTGGAGGAAGAGCGCCTCATCTTCCGCCTAGGAACCCTCCAACTACAAGGGATGAATTCAGATTTCTCCAGCTTCCTCATTTCCCCTCCCCCCACCTTGTCTCAGTCCCAATCCTCGAACTCAGCACCACCTTCCTGACCTGCAATCTTCTTCCTGACATCTCTGCCCCCACCACCACTCCGGCCTATCACCCTCACCTTATCACCCTCACCATAACCTCCTTCCACCTATCGCATTTCCAACGCCCCTCCCCCAAGTCCCTCCTCCCTACCTATTATCTTAGCCTGTTTGGCACACTTTCCTCATTCCTGAAGAAGGGTTCACGCCCGAAACGTCGATTCTCCTTCCCCTATAATTGGTATACTGGGTTGTCAACCGGGGATGATGGATTCCAGATTTAAACTGTGGGCAGCGAGGGGGATACCTTGCTTGGTTGGTTTCGAATTAGTAGAATCCCTTGGGCCCAGCAAGTCCACTTCGAACCTCTGAAGAGTAACCTACCCAGACCCATTCCCCTACCATCTTATATTTACCCTGACTAATGCCCCAACCTCCACATCCCTGAACACTATGAGCGATTTAGCAATGGACAATTTAGCTAACCTGCACATCTTTCTAACTGTGGGAGGAAACCTACGCAGATACAGTTGAGAATATACTACCTCCACACAGCCAGTCACCCAAGGCTGGAACCAAACCCGTGATGCTGGTGCTGTGAGTGAGCAGTGCAAACCACTGAGCCACCACGTGTTACTTATGGGAGAAACAATGATATCATTTGGTCAAATAAGTCGTAAGTATGGACTATCTAGTAGAAACTTGTTCTGTGTTTTTTTTCCAGATTAGAGATTTGCTTTTAAGAAAAAAATTAACAGACCCTTACAGTTCCGATACAGAGAAGTGGGTTCTTTATATTAAGAATACACTCACTGTCAGTACCATTTATCATTAGTTGGATAATGTCCCCTCAGACAAGACTCTGCAGCTTCGTGACGTCTGTGCTAGAGAGTTTGGAGTGTTTACATCTCTTCGGAGACATGGGAGGATATTTGCAAAAATGCTCGAAGGATTTTGATCTGTAATAGGACCCATTCCATGCAGTTGAAAATTCTTCATAGGGTCTATCTGACACCAGAGTATCTCTCAAAATGCAAAGTGGGATTTTCTTTAGCATGTTCTAAATGAAGAATGACTACAGGCACTCTTGCTCATTGCTTGTCGTCCTGCTGCAGGCTTCGTATATATTGGAACACTGTGTTAGGTATGGTAGAGTGGGTCTTGGGGAGCGAAATGGAGATGCACCCGGTTTCTCTTTTCCTGGTCCTGTCCAGAGTATCTTACGCAGATGCACATGGAAGAAAGAAAAATCCTTAATTTCTGTGCTAGGAAAAATATTCTGTTGTGTTGGATGTCTGAAAACTCCTCAGGGCTGTTGGGTCTTTGTAAGTTCCTCATGGAAAATATCCCTTTGGACTTTCGTAACTGTATGGTGCACCAAAAACAGAGATTAATATAAGACATGGAGTCACAGAGATGTCCAGCATGGAAACAAATCCTTCAGTCCAACCCATCCATGCCAATCACATATCCCAAACCAATCTAGTCCCACCTGCCAGCACCCGGCCCATGACTCTCTAAGCTGAAAATGTGTTGCTGGAAAAGCGCAGCAGGTCAGGCAGCATCCAGGGAACAGGAGAATCGACGTTTCGGGCATAAGCCCTTCTTCAGGAATGAGGAAAGTTTGTCCAGCAGGCTAAGATAAAAGGTAGGGAGGAGGGACTTGGAGGAGGGGCGTCGGAAATGTGATAGTTGGAAAGAGGTCAAGGTGAGGGTGATAGGTCAGACTGGCGTGGGGGCGGAGAGATCGGGAAGAAGATTGCAGGTTAGGAAGGCGGTGCTGAATTCGATGGATTTAACTGAGACAAGGTGGGGGGAGGGGAAATGAGGAAACTGGTGAAATCCGAGTTCATCCCTTGTGGTTGGAGGGTTCCCAGGCGGAAGATGAGGCGCTCTTCCTCCAACCGTCGTTTTGTTGTGGTCTGGCGATGGAGGAGTCCAAAGACCTGCATATCCTTGGTGGAGTGGGAGGGGGAATTGAAATGTTGAGCCACAGGGTGGTTGGGTTGGTTGGTCCGGGTGTCCCAGAGGTGTTCTCTGAAACGCTCCGCAAGTAGCCGGCCTGTCTCTCCAATATAGAGGAGGCCACACCTGGCAGCTCATTCCATACATGTACCACCCTCTGTGTGAAATAATTCCCCCGTAGGTCTCTGGTCAGAGTCCTCCTGTCTAAAATACAATTGTCCAACACCACCATCTGTCTTCAACCTTTGAGCCATTTCTGTATCCAAATGGTTACTTCTCCCTGTATTCCCTGAGATCTAACCTTGCTAATCAGTCTCCCATGGAGAACCTTGTCGAACGCCTTACTGAAGTCCATATAGATCACATCTACTGTTCTACCCTCATCAATCTTCTTTGTTACTTCTTCAAAATAATCAAGTTTGTGAGACATGACTCCCCACGCACAAATCCACGCCGACTATCCCAAATCAGTCCTTGTCTTTCCAAATACATGTACATCCTGTTCCTCAGGATTCCCACCAACAACTTGCCCACCACCAGCGTCAGGCTCACTGGTCTATAGTTCGCTGGGTTGTCCTTGCCACCCTTCTTAAAAAGTGGCTCCACGTTATCCAACCTCCAGTCTTCTGGCACTTCAGTGAATATCCATATGACAACTGTCTCAGCAAGAGGCCCACCAAACACTATTCTAGCTTCCCACAGAGTTCTCGGGTACTCCCGATCAGGTCCTGGGGATTTATCCACGTTTATCCTTTTTTTAAGGCATCCAGCAGTTCATCTTCTGTAACATGGACACTTAGCAAGGTGTCACCATCTATTTCCCTACATGTTATATCTTCCATATCATATTCCACAGGAAATACTGATGCAAAATACTCGTGTAGTATCTCCCCTATACTTCGTATGCGAGGAAAAATATTATTTTGTGATGGATGTCTGAAACCGACAAACCCCCCACTTTCGCTCTCCCCCCGCCCCGCCCCCGGGTTTGTTGGGTCGTCGTAAGGTCGTCATGGAGAATATCCCTTTGGAATTTTTCACCAGTATGATGCACAAAAAAAGCTGAGATTCATATAAGTTATGGCAACCTTTTTTGGATTACCGCGATGCAGGCTTAGCTGCTACTCTAAAAAGGGCTTTTACATAGCCGTGACGGTATTGTCTAATTAATCTAATATGAAGAATTGTGAACATTTGAATGTGTGCGTCAGTTAATGGTCTCGAAAAACAAGAGCTATCGTTTTGTTATTCTGAGCCGTATTATTTATTTATTATTTATTGTTTATTTTTGTTTTTCTTCTGTCCGTTTGTAGACCTTAACTTCTTTTGCATGTGTATGCACATGGGTGTAATTCTGTTCAGTTATTTGAGTTTTTTGTTATTGTTTTAATATAACAATAAAAATCTATTTTTCAATAAACATTTTTGTTAAAAAAATACTAACATTGATAGAATAGAGTCCCCAAGAAATCTCATTAGAGAGACCAATCATAGTGGTTTACGTTGATGGTCACCACACGGGTGATGGGGTGAGGTTGAGAGAGCGTCCCTTTCATGGTAACCTTTCCTACTGTGGGGGAATTGAACCTGCGCTGATGGCCTCCCTCCGCATTACAAACTAACCATCCAGCCAAATGGGTGGGAGCCTGTATAACTCTTACAGACAGAATCAGTCACAGACAAAGGGCAAGTGAAACTTTCATGACAAGGAAAAAGGTATATTTGAGATAATGGACATGATAACGGCTGAGGATAAAAGCGTTCTCTGCTAGAAATTGTATTTTATAATGAGACAAGTGTTTGGAAGCTGTCTTTGGCTGAGTACAATAAGATGAGACAAGTGAAATAACCAGAATGACTAATTGTGATTGGATATCGACAACCATAAAATAAGTGTATGTTTTTGATTAGTCTGTAGAAAGCATGCTGACTGTTGCATGAATTTATAAAGAAGATGAAATATATTGTTAGGAGAGTCCGACCATGGGAAATACCTTCTGAACACATGCTATAAGAAACCTGTGGTAAAAAGTGTCTGAGAATCATCTGCTCGGTAACTGGAACCTGGGGGTGATATAACAGATATGCAGTGAGTGTGAGGGAGCAGAGAGAATAAGGTGGCCGTTATCTTGTCAGAGTGGGGAAGGTTATTGATATGTGTCCTGTTTTGCTAGACATTTCTTCAGATCACTGATACTGCACTGATCTGGGTGGTGAAGTCTGACCATGCTTGGTGGGTCTGGTGTTGTGATACCTCTGGGAAGAAAATGGTCGCCCTCTGTACTAGCCCATCCACCAGTTCCTCCGTGCTGCTGTCGACAAACCGTGGTGTAATTGCCCCTTAGCTGCCATGCTCGGGGTAGACTATGCTGTGCAGCTCCTAACTGATAAATCTCAACCGTGCGCCCATTGGCCTTTTAAAATTGCACCATTGCCAGGGATCATGAATATCCAGGGACATCCGGGTGACTGTGAGTACCTCCAGTCATGATGGGTGGGAGAAACGGGCTGGCATTGTATGAGAGGGACACCATGGAGTGGGGTGGGTAGTTAATGAGATGAGTTTGGTAAGATAGCACCATGAAACTAGCTCGGCCTCGTGCAGACAACCCCTCTGTCACACTTAATGAAAATGTCACTGAGACAGTTTTTTGTTCGGTTCAGCCCAGTGAGGCGAAGACTCTGCTGTCCTCACTCCCAGTTACTAAGCTGCAGAACAAATGCTCATCCAAAACTCTCCATCGCCTGAACTCACAGCAATATCCTATTCACTCATCATTCTTCATAATACCGACCCGTGTTGCATGATACTATCGAAATGTCTTCATTTCAGCATTCTGAAACCTGTGAACATATCCTTCCATGACATATTATCTCAGTCTCCCCCCTCTGTCTCCACTCCAAAACACACTAATTTACAGTCATACTGCACGAGACTGCCAGTATGACTGGCCATTTGGCTCAGCTGGTCCATGCCAAACAAAATGTTCATCCACACTCACCCCATTTCCCTGCCCTAGCTCTGTATCCCTCTAGTCCTTTCCTATCTGCTTTTTTGTCCAAATTCCTTTTCAATTTTTTTTTGTGCCCACCTCAATCACTTCCACTGGCAGCTCAGTCCATGTGCATACCACACTCTGTGTAAAAAAGTTGCCCCGCAGGTTCCTTTTTATATATATTTTTTCCTTTCCAAACATTAATTGATGTCCTCGAGTCCTCGATTCCGCATCTTAGGAAATAAATTGAAGTATTCACCCCATGGACGCCTCTCATGATTTTATAAGAGATACACTTCCATAAGAACTCTCTCAATTTCCTACGCAGTAAATAAATAAGTTCTAACCTATCCAGCCTCCGCCTCTAACATAGAGCCTTAAGCCCAGGAAACATCTTTGTAAATTTCTTCTACATCCTTTCTAGGGCAAGGCGAACAAAACTGAGCACAATACTCCAACTGCAGCCTCATCAACATCCTGTACAACTGCAACATAACGTCCCAACTTCTATACTCAATGTGCTGAGGTAGGCCAGTATGCCAACAGCCTTCTCCACTGTCCTGTGCATCTGTGACTCAAATTCACACAACCGTGCACCTGATCTCCAACGTCCTTATGTGCCACTACACTCCTTAAGATCCTCTCATTCATCATTGAACTCCTACCTGGATTTGACTTTACTAAATGGAAGACGTCACACTTATCTACATTAAACTCCATTTGCTATTTCTCAGCCCACTTCCTCAGCTGACTAACGTACTGCTGCAATTTCTGATAATGTTCCTCACTGTAAATGATGTCTCCTAATTTAGTGTCATATGCAAACTTACTAACATTGCGTTGTGCACTCTGGTCCAAATCATGGATATAGATATCAAACAGCAATGGGCCCAGCACCGACCCCTGAGGAACTCCACTAGTCGCAGGCCTCCAGTCCGACAAGCATACCTCCAGCATAGCCATTTGCTTCATAACGTCAAGCCAATTTGACAGATTACATTGGTCTCCATGCGATCCAGCCTTCTAGAACATCTTACGATGTGGAACCTTATCAATGGCCTTACTAAAATCCATATAGATTATGTCCACCACCCTGCCCTAGTCAAACTTCCTGGTCACTTCCTCGAAACACTCTATCAAAATTTGTAAGGCATGATCTGCCACCCACAAAGCTATGCTGACTGTTCCAAGTCAAACTATGTCTTTCCAAATGCATGCATAACTTATATCTCCGAAAGTTCTCATGTGGTTTCTGGAAACAGATGTGAAGCTTACTGGTCTATATTTCCCAGGCTTTTCTTTGCAGCCCTTCTGAATAAGGGCACAATATTTGCTACTGCCCAGTCTTCCGGGACCTTAGCCCCTGAACTTTCTTCTCTCGCCTCTTGCAGAGCTCTTCGATATAGCTGGTCAGGGCCAAGAGATTTATCTGACTTTATGCATTCTAATATGCCCAACAGCACCTCTACTGTGATATGGACTGTACCAAGGTATGAAAATTAACCTCCCAATGGTCACAGCTCTTCATGTCTTTCTTCATGGAAAACACAGAGAGGAAATTGAGGACCTCAACCATCTCTTGAGGTTTTATACATGCATGCCTATTTTGGATTTTAAGACGTCATATTCTCTCTCTCGTTGATCTTCTTCTTCACTATACTGAATTTGGATTCACTCTAATCTGCTCAGCTAAGTCTATCTCATACCCCACATCCGCCTTGCTGATTTCCTTCTTCAGTAGACACCTGTATCCCCTGTGTACCTCGAAGGATTCCCTTGATCCCAGCTGCCTGTACCTGAGCGACGTCTCCTTTTTTTTGCTGGTCAGAGCCTCAATATCTCTTGTCATCCAGGGTTCTCTCTTCCAGCCTCACTTTCCCATCACCCTCACAGGAATATATAGACCTTGAACTCGAGCTATCTCACTTTTGAAGCCCTCCCACTTGCCTGGGATCCTTTTACCTGGCAACAAACTACTCCAATCAACCCCTGTAATCCCCTGACTAATTCCAACAAAATATGTTTGGTCCCAATTTCGAACTTGAATCTGTGGAGCAATTTTGTCCTTACCATAACTATTTTAAAGTTAATACAGCTGTAGTCACTTTTCCCAAAATGTTCCCCGACTTTACCTCCGGCACCTATCCTATCCTATTTCCCAACAGTAGGTCGAGAGTAGGACCCTCTACATGCTGCTTGTGGAAGCTTTCCTGAACATAGTTAACAAATTCCGTTGCATCTAAGTTCTTAACCATCTAGAAGTCGCAGTCTGTGTTAAAATCACCTATTATGACAATCCTATTTCTCCTGCAAGTCTCGCCAGTCTCCCTGCATATTTGTTCTTCTAATTCCCATTGATTATTTGAAGGCTTATAGTGCAACCACGATAACATGACCACCGCCTCCGCCCCCTTACTGGTTTGCACCATTCACAAAACCTCATTAGATATTACCTCAGTTATTTCATCTTTAAATACTAGAGTGATACTCACATTAATCAGAACTATTGGTATTTAAATTGTTTCCAATTACATCTCTTCCTCGCAGTGACTTTCACATTCGCAGCATCCCTTGTCAAGGCACATTGGATATATGGAGCTGTAAATGGATGGGAACTGTACATGCTGTCACTTTCAGCATTGGTTACATGTTTCTCAACACTGGGCAATGATCTAATACAGTTTTACCGAACAATGCAAGAGCTTGGGTTTATATATGAATGAACCAGCTCCCTATGCTAGACATTTAGCCCAGGATTATAGATCAAGCATTGGTGTGGACTGCACAGAGTTTCACTCTGGACATTCCGAGGTGGCATACAGCTGTCCACTAGCCAGATCGACACAGTGCTCCATCTTGAATATGTCATGGCTGGTTATGTGAGTTGGATTGCGAATGTGAGAGGACTAAACATCTGGCAAGACCTTTATTTTGTGTTTCAATTCTTGTGATTGGACTGTTCAAAACTTGACTCATCTGGTTAGATCCATCCCTCTGGATGAGTCATGGTGACTGTTGTTACAGCATCTGGGTCTACAAAATGACCAACAAATGGAGCAGAGGCTGCAGAGAGGACAGTCTCCGTAAAGTAGAATGATGGAATCACCACCAGATCAGCCATAGTCTTAGTGAATTTTGGGGCAGGATTGAATGGACCACTAATGCAATTTATTCATATATTTCTGTTGGTTCCAAGCAAACTCTCCTTCTCTCCTCGTGCCCCATACTGTTGGGGAGTGAGTTATCTCCTGCTGTCCTTGTGTAACAGGATCCTGGGGCCTCACTAACCTCCAGATTTCCCTATGCCCCAGTTTCGAGCACTGAGTGACTCCCTCCTGTCCCTGTGTCCAGTATCAAGCAGTTGAATGACTGCCTCCTATTTCTGTGTCACAGTCTCAAGCAGTTGAATGACTGCCTCCTGTTCCTGTGTCTCAATCTTGGGAGGTAGACTGACTACTTCCTGATCCAAGGTTTGCGAAAGTCGATGTCCTCCTCCTGTTACTGACTAACAGGCTACAACAGCTTTGTGCTCACCTGCTTCTCCTGTGGAATGGAGTCGAGGGCCTGAATGGCCTCTTCACATTCCTTACAGCTTCTCTAGACTTAAAGTCTCTTTCCTGTTTCCGTAAAACACTATCAAAATCTGAATGATGTATTTTTGTATTTTACTCCCAGCAATTGAGCAAACAAGCTGACTGACAGAATTCAGAAGCTCAATTGACTCCTCCTGTCCCTGTGTTATACACTCAAGAGGCAATAGAGTCTCAGAGATGTACTCGTCCCCCTTGCCAGCACTTGGCCCATCTCACTCTAAACACCTCCCATGCATGTATCTGTCCAAATGCCTTTTAAATTGTGTAACTGTACCTGCCTCCACCACTTCTTTTGGGTGTTCAATCCAAACGCAAAGCAGTCTCTATTTGAAAATGTCCCTATTTAAATCTTTCCCCTCTCACCTTAAATTAATTTTGGACTCGCCAATCGTGAGGAAAAGACACTGACTGTTTACCTTATCTATGCCCCTCATGATTTTATAAACCTCTATAAGGTTACCTCTCAGCCTTAACACTTGGAAATAGTCCCAGCCTATTCAACCTCACCCTATAACTATTACCATCCAACACCTGCGCCATTCTGTTAAATCTCTTCTGCACCCTTTCAAGTTTGACAATATCTTTCCGACAGCAGGGTGACCAGAATTAAAGCCAATATTACAAAAGTAGACAAACTAATGTCCCGTACAGATGCAACATGTCATGCAAATATTTTATCTCAAAACACGCACCAATAAAGGGAAGATCACCAAGTGCCTTCTTCACTCCGCTGTCTACCTGTGACGGCACTGTCTAGGAACGGAAAACCTGCACCACAGGGTGTCACAGTAGCTCAGTGACTCGCATTGCTGCTTCAGAGCGCAGCGATCTGGGTTTAATTCCATCCTTGAACGACTGCCTGTGTGGAGTTTGTACATTCTCCCCGTGTCTGCGTGACTTTCTATTGGATGTTATGTTTTCCTCTAAGAGTATAAAGATATACAGATAAGGGTAGTTTGGTCATCCTAAGTTGTGTATATACCCAGGGATGTGTAGGCGAGGGGGATTAGCAATGCAATATGCAGGCTCAGAGGGATAGGGTAGGGGTTTGTCCAGTGGGATATTGTTTAGAAGGACGGTGTGACCTCGATGGGCCGAATAGCCTGTTTCTTCGCTGCAGGGGTTCGATAATTTCTATGGAGTTCTCCTTGATTGGCAGCTTTCGACAGGGCCCTACCTATATGTCTTACATTGATTTGTCTTGCCAAAATGCAACACCTCACATTTAACTAAAATAAACTCCATCTGCCACTCCTCGGTTCACCTAAGCAGCGTCCCATTATAGTCTGAGAGATCATTCTTCACTATCGAATTCACCACCAAATTTGGTATTATCCACAAACTTACTGACCATACCTCATATACTCAAATGCAAATAATTTGTATAAGTGACAAAATGCAGTGGACCAATATTGATCTTTGCGGCACACCACTGGTCACACGTCTTCATGTTTAATGAACAAATGTCCACTGTCACCCCCTGTCTCTAATAATCAAGAAAGTTTACGATCTAAATGGCGAGCTCTCCCTGGATCCCAGGCAGTCTAACTGTGCTAACCAGTCTACAATGTAGAACATTTTGGTTTACTTACTGAATTCCATAAAGACAACATCCAATGTCCTGCCTTCATCAATCATCTTCATCACTTCCTTAAAAAACTTCTACCGAGTCAGTGAGACGTGATTTCCAATGTACAAAGCCCTCTTCAGTCCTTGTCTTTCCAAATGCATATACATCCTTTCCCACAAAATCTCCTCCAACAATTTAGTCACAATTGACGTCAGGCTCATCGATCTATAGTTACCTGGTTTTTCCTTACTTTCTTAAATAATGACACCATGATAGCAGCGCTCCATTCTTTTGACACCTCACCTGTGGAAATCAATGTTATAAATATATCAGCAAATTGCTGAACAATCTCTTTTCTAGCTTCCTACAAACATCTGGGATACAACTGATCAGGTCCCAGAGGTTTGTTCACCTTTATGTGTTTGAAAATACCCAACACCTCCTTGTAATATAGACACTTTTCGAGGCATCACTATATATTTCTTCATTCTCTTGCTCTTGTAACCTCCTCCACATTAAATGCTGAGGAGAAATATTTATTTTTTATCCTTCCAATCTCCTGTGGTTCCGTACATAGGTAGCCTTACTGATCTTTAAGGGGCCCTATTCTCTCCCTAGTTAATATTTTGCCATTAAAGGCTGTGTAGAATTTCTTCAATGCCTCGTTAACCCTATTTCTAAAGCCATCTCATGTCCACATTTTTCTGGCCCGATTTCCTCGTTGACTATGCACTTACCGCCCTTATCTTCCTCACTGAATTCACTTGATCTCAGCTCTGTTTACCTGACATATGCCTCCTTCCTTACCTTGACCAAAGCATCAATATATCTAGCCATCCAGCACTCCCTGCACCCACCAGCCTTGCCTCTCTCACTAATGGGAAAAGGTTGGCTCTGGACTCTCTGAAACCAAGTTTTGATGGCCTTGCAATTTCCAACAATCCCTTCCCTTGTGAATAGGGTGTTCCAATTAGCCTTTCACAATGCTCGCCTAACACTTTCAAAATTGGCCTTGTTCAAAGTTAGAACTTTAATGGTGACATCAGGTCTTTTCTATTCCAAAAACTAATTTAAAAATAATATTTATGCGTAACACACTTGAATAAACACTTCCTGCCCCTTTGTAACAGACTCGAGAGGCTGAATGGACTCCTCGTGGCACTCTGTAATAGACTGGAAAGGCTAAACGGCCTCCACCTGTCCTTATGTAACAGACCCGAGACATTAAATGACACAGCAACCCGTGGATTACGAGCAGTCGTTAAACGGTATCTGATGGAGGTCCATTCCATCCCAGTTACGGAAACACAAAAAAAACACAATGTACTCCAGGTGCCCTCTCAGTATCACCTCATACAGCTGCAGTGACACATCTCTTTCAAGGTTGGCAGGCAGACTAATCTTGTTAACCAGTCTACCATGTAGAACATTTTGGTTTTCTTACTGAATTCCATAAAGCAACATCCACTCATCTGCCTTCATTAATCATCTTCATCATTTCCTCAAAAAATTACACAGAGTGAGTGAGACGTGATCTCCAATGTTCAAAGCCCTCTTCAGTCCTTGTCTTTCTAAATGCATATACATCCTTTCCCTCACAATCACCTCCAACAATTTAGTTACATTTGACTTCAGGCTCAGCGATCTATGGTTACCTGTTTTTTTCCTTACTTTCTTAAATAATGTTGGCAAATGTGTCAATATTCTAGATTTCCACCTTTTCAAGTATCAACAGGCTAACTTAGGTTCAGTGGCCTTCTCTTATCCCTCTGTAAGAGGCCCATAGGGACAGAGTTACTTTGGCCTGTTGCTGAGCAGCAGTCTCATTGCTCTGTCTCAAGGTTATGAAAGGATTTGGTAGCAGGGCACTTAAAACCAATAATAGTCTCACACTGGTAAATAGGTATCATACTTTGGGTTAAGGTATCTAGAAACTTACTCACTTTTTTTATGCAGCCAATCTGTTATTTTATAACTGCCTCCTTTCATAAACAGAGTGGAACATATATGGACCCCTGCAAAGTTCTGTTAATACTCTCATATACAACTAAAAAAAATTGAAAGATTTAAAGATTTATGGTCCGTCCCTCAGCAACCCTCATCCATTCCATCCAAACCCAGTAAATGTTCCCTTTAATATTAATATGAAAAATGATGTGTGGAACTAGTTAATAGACCCTGTTTGTCAGTCATGATTTAGAGATGCCGGTGTTGGACTGGGGTGTACAAAGTTAAAAATCACACAACACCAGGTTATAGTCCAACAGGTTTAATTGGAAGCATACTAGGTTTTGGAGAGCCGCTCCTTCATCAGAAGATAGTGGATGGCACACTTCCGGCACAAAAGTTTTAGCAAAAATTTACAGCGTGATGCAACTGAAATGAAACATTGAAAAATACTTTGATTGTCTGTTGAGTCTTTCATCTGTTCAAATACTATGATAGTTTCACGTCTTTCATATGTAAATCACAAAACCTTTTTCTTTTAAAAAGTTGCATTCTCAGGTTAGCAGTAATAATGAGTGTTAGCGAGACAATATGTTTAAGGTGTTAGCCCCCTGTGTTCTCTGTGTATGCCATTATGTTTAGATTGATTCTAATCTGAAAAGTGAGATAACAGAGTTTTACATGAATTCATGCAGTTTTTGAGCTCAGAGTTTTACATGAATATTTTTTCAGCAAAGTACAATAAAACTCTGCAAGTACAAATTCGCCCCACAAAATATATGTGCGCATGTGGGTCTTTGTCTGTTTGTGTGTGTGTGTCTGTCTGGGTTGGGGCTTGTGAGTGTGAGAGAGAATGTATATGCGTGTGTACTAAAGTCGATTGTCTTAAGTCTGTCAGGGGGTGCATGTGTGAGTGTGGGAGTGTGTGTGCGTGTTTGGGGTGGTGGGTTGAGTGTCAGTGAGAGAGTGTATATGTGTGTGCATGAGTGTAGAGTGCTCTAAGTCTCTGAGAGGATGCCCATGTGAGTGTGGGAGTGTGTGTGTCCTTAAGGGTGTGTGTGAGTGTCTGTGTGCATGTGTATGTGTGTGTGTGTAGGAGCGTTTGGGTGTGTATAGTGCAATGGTGGTCACCTGTAATGTGACATGAACCCAATGTTCCGATTGAGGCCCTCCCTTTGGGTACCGAAATTAGCTATCAGCTTCTGCTCGGCCACTTTTCTCTTCTGCCTGTCCTGAAGTCCGCCTTGGACGATGGTCACCCGTAGGCCCAACGTTGAAGGTCCTGAATCACTGAAGTGTTCCAGATCTGGGAGGGAACACTCCTGTCTGTTGATTGTTGTGTGGTGCCCATTCATCCGTTGTCATAGCCTTTGCTCAGTTTCCCAGTGTTTGTACAGTGACTATGATTAATGCCAATCTCTATGGGTTGTAATTATCCCAGTGGAGGATTTCCATCTTTTCATGATAAATGGGCGACGTTCAATGTGTTATCCAAAAACATGAGCGGGAGCATCACCGATAGCATTGACAGGGAAGAGCAGATCCAGAGAGTGAGAGCGAGGAGAGATCAGAATCTGAGAACATTAGACTAGAAAGTTCCAACAATTGATCAGAACCAGAAAACATTAGACTGGAATGTTCCAAAAATGTATCAGAATCTGGGAACATTAGAATGGCATCTTCCAACAATAGACAGTGGTTTACCCAATTATGTTTGGTATTTTTCTGCATTTTATTGGTGATCATGATCATTGCGGATCTACTACACTCTTCTCATTATTTAGTATATTTATTATCCTTCCATGGCTACCGTTGGTATTCCTGGCAAATGTCACTGTCCAGATTTGTTTTTCTATAAACCAGTTATGACTGTATAACTGTTCTTTCATATAGTCTACACTTGTTGTCACTATTATTTTCCTGTTGAAACTCTCAAACCATATATTCACTCTACAGACTACTACTAGCTACATCAATGAATGTGCTCAATTACTGTCTCCATCTCTGCTCTGGCAGTGTTACTGATGGGTCTCTATGTTGACCTATTCAGCTCCAGCAGAGAACTACAATTTATTGTATTATTGCCTTTGTTATTTAAATATTAACAGCATGGAGATCACTCTCTACTGTTCTGGTTGCAAACTCCACTTCCTGCCACTGTTTCCATCCCATCCCTGGCCAACATCTGGGACTGAAGCAGACAAGTCACAACTGTGGGTGATCCCTTTGACCATGAGCTGGTGCGTTACACCATGCCTTGACCTTTTCTAATTAGAAATGCTCACCACTTCAGAATATATCTCACTGCCTTATTCCATCCCCTGTTTGAACCTTGAGCTATGAAATACCGTCTTAATGAAGCCAATAATCTGTTGCTGAGACTCCCAGCTTCAAACATGCCCAAGCAAATCTGTTTCGAACTCAACCAAACCCGCATCCATCTGTCATTCATGTGCATGCCGATGTTTCTTGCTGTTGTGTCTGGCAATGCCTTTATTTTGACATTCTCAAAAACTTTACTGTGTCTATCCATGAAACCTCTCTCGTTCTCCCTTTGTCGATTAACAAAAAACCTGCCAGTTGTTCTTATTTAAAATAGCTTCTTGCATGTGCGTTCCTTCTCAAACAATGAGTTTCACATTCAACCACGCCAATCACGCCCATACACACACTCTCCCTCAGTCTCTGATGAACACACACACACACACACACACACACACACACACACACACACACACACACACACACACACACACACACACACACACACACACACACACACACACACACACACACACACACACACACACACACACACACACACACACACACACCCCTCCCATGATAGACAGTAATCTGATGCGAGTATAGTTAGCATGTGACAGTAAAGTTTGCAATACTCTCCACGCTGGGAAGATAGTGCAGTTTACTGAGCAACACACTATCATGGTGTGCACAGCTCTCCATGCTGGGCTGTCATCTTCTCCCAGTTTATGTTGTTTGTGGTGTTCTGTGATGCAGATTCAGAATTTGATGTAACAAATCATTTCAGCTGATCTGACAATGCCTTTATTCAATGTTCTCATTCTTGTAAGGATTCCCCCCAAAATCTCACTCGTCCAGTTAGTCCCACTGCCCTGTTTCCATAACATTTTTCAGTTAATTAACTGTCTGTTTCTGCCTTTAATGTGAATCTTTCTGTCCCTCTGTATCTTTCCCTGGGCTTAGCTTTTGGCTCCCTAGTGTATAGAGTGCTGGCAGTGTGAATCTCAGAAAGAGTGAAATGGTGTGTGGCAGGCTGTTGTTCAATTCGCAATATGTCCCATGTGATGGTCCATGGACAATGGGTGTTTCAGAAGTTATGAGACTTGGTCTGTACCAGCATTTGTCCCTCTCAGGTGAACTTGCGATCAGTAACACAAGGAAGCCCCTTAAGTAAAGGATCAGACATCCACATTGTGTGCCAATGCTGTCACTTTAGAATTAAAAGATTATTTTCTCCTTTCTATGAATAAGAGATCTTAAAGGCCAAACTGCCTGCTGAAAACGGCTAAAGTAAATAACTTACAACGTCTTTTAGGGTTTATAATAAATAGCAGTAAAAATGGCCTAGTAGCTTATCCCCAGCAGCTACTCTGAAACAATAGATAATAGACAATAGGTGCAAGAGTAGGCCATTCTGCCCTTCGATCCTGCCCCGTCATTCAATATAATCATGGCTGATCATTCCTAATCAGTATCCTGTTCCTGCCTTATCTCCATAACCCTTGATTCCACTATCTTTGAGAGTTCTATTCAACTCTTTCTTAAATGAATCCAGAGAGTGGGCCTCCACTGCCCTCTGGGGCAGAGCATTACACACAACCACCACTCTCTGGGTGACGAAGTTTCTCCTGAGCTCTGTCCTAAATGGTCTACCCCGTATTTTTAAGCTGTGTCCTCTGGTTTGGCACTCACCCATCAGTGGAAACATGTTTCCTGCTGTCAGAGTGTCCAATCCTTTCATAACCTAACTTGATGCGGTTTCCTCCTGGATTGGAGAACTGTATTCAAGAATGTATGTCTGAATGTTCTTTTTTGCCAAGGGTGTGTTTAGGTGATTTTAGTATATTGGAACAGTTCATTTGTAGAAACAACTGTATCCATTATTCGGTTAAGGTTTCCAATAGTTAAATTATTCTAAATTCATCTTCATTGTGTATGGGTTTTCATTAGAGTGTTTAAATATATTGTGTTTTACTTAATGATGAGTGGTTTGACTAGTAGCATCACATCTGGAACCCCCACTACACATCTACCTTTAAAATAAGAAAAGTTTGGCATCCAAGCTACCCTCTTAAAATAGATTGAGACAGTCTAGTTGGTCTATAGCAAACTGGGGACTCCTGTCGGTTCTAAATCGATAATACCAAATTGCGTTTAGAATTACAATCCCTACTGTGTGCAAACAGGTCATTCGACACAATAAGTCCACACTGACCCTCCGAGGAGTAACTTACCCAGACCCATTCCTCTCCCCTATTATTACATATTTACCCCGACAAAGGCTCCTAACCCACACATCCCTGAAAACTACAAACAATTTCGCATGGCCAATTCACCTGACATGCGCATCTTTAGATTGTGGGAGGAAACCAGAGAATCCAGGATAAGCTCATGCAGACACTGCAGATTATGCACCTGGAGACTATTCCGTTCAAAGGTTGTGTATGGTAGCTGTTAGCGTCTTTTGTTAAGGGTGTTGAATTCGGTTGGTTTAAACAGTGTTTTGTGTATTAAGATTATTTCAGTCACTAAGAGTTCTCTGGGTATGGAAGAAGTGAAGTTGGGGGTTTTACAAAAGGTAATGAATGCAAAGCTGTAGGAATTGGCAGACAAGCTGGAGTTGGGGTTGCGTTTGTCTGTGAGAAAATGAGAGATAATTACAGCTATAGCTCGGCAATTACATTTGGTGGAACCGCCATCAGACTCTTTGGAAATGACTAGAATTCAATTTCAAATGAGGCACTTTGAACATGAGAAGGAATTGAAACAGTTTGAATTATGGTGAAAAGTAGAAATAAAAGAAAAGGAAGTGAAGAAGAAAGAGAGAAAAGGACAGAAGAAAAACAAGGTTCTAACTTCAAAAGTCAGTGATTAGACAGGAACGTTGACATAGAAGGCGGAGATGAAGGTACACTGTCGGCGGGATGAGGAGGTTAGTGAGGTTAAGCAACCCTATAGTAGCCAAAAGCCTGATGGGGTTCTTTTAAATGTATCCAGGCATTATCTAAATTTGATGAGAAGGATGGGAAAGCCTTTTGAATTTCATTTGAGAAAGTGGCTAAACAAATGCAGTGCTCAATGACCATGTGGATTGAGTTGATCCAAACAAAGCTGATAGATATTTGCATCCCTATCGGAGGAGGAATCTGGGGAGTATGAGGAGGTGAAATAAGCCATCTGAAGTGAATATGTGTTTGTGCCAGAAGCTGACAGACAGCATTTCATGAATCTAAGAAAAGGTACTCTGGTTAAACGCACATTGAGTTTGAAAGGAGCAAACAAAGTAATTTTGAAAGGTGTGTAAGGGTATTAAAAACAGAGCAAAGCGATGACACTGTTAGAGAGATTTTTATTTTGGAGACGTTCAACAATTCCCTTCCTGCAGTCGTGAGAACTCGTGTGAAAGAGCAGAGGGTTACAATGACAAGCTTAGAAGCTGAAATGGCTGATGATAATGATTGAGTTCAGAAATCAAAGTTTGGTTTCTGTGAGAGATTGAGAAGAATGTGTGAGATCTTCTTAAAACATATAACTGTGAGAGTAAAGTTCGCTGGCATAGGCCAGGAGTAGCAGGTAAAAAGGTTAGAGTATTAAGAGGTACAGAAGGATGTAATTCTTTTATGCTGAGACATGAGGAGCTATGTCTTTTAGTAGGACTATTGGAGAGATGAGAATTGCTCCATTATGTAACGTGTGGTTGAAGTGTGCAGTGGTAATATCAACAGATTTTTTTCACAATGGGGAAGGAGTCCTTGAGATTGCTGTTAGCGTTATAAAATTTCAGCATTTACGTTGCGAATAACATACATGTGACAAACCCTTTTCACTGATCGTGACCCCTTAAAGGTTTTGGAGAAGTTTAGGGAGACAAATACCAGTCTTTTTCGATTGAGCTTATTATTGCTGCCAGTCAATTTGAAACTATACGTGACAGAGCGAGAAAACCTAAGTTTTGACACGTTTTTGAAACTTGGATGAAGAAAGACAAAGGAGTAAAATGAATGAAATCGAATCTAGTTGTGAACATTTGTATGCTTAGAATCAATGTAATGTATATGCATTTCAGTCCACTAATAGAGGAAGATTATGAAGTCTAAAATGAATCCACCTTTGTATATTGATGGATGATTTTATTAAAGATGAAATCGTGAGGATGCTATCACTGTAACAAAAGGTTATTTTCTCTTGGTTTTATAAAGAGATTTTTTTAAAGGCAGCAGTGCAGAAATGCTGTTTGAAAACAGTTTACGTAAATAACTGAGATTTCAGATTTCATTAAAACGGGTGTAGCAATGGAAGGGCAGTGGCCAGCTCTCCCAGACCAAGTTTCCTCGTTTTCTTTTTAGGTGCAGCATTCAGAAGCTGCTGGGGATCCCAGAAGGGTTCGAAGTTTCAATTCATGATCCCCAACTGCTTTTCTCTGAGATCTTTGTTGATGTTGTTTCCTCCTGGATTGGAAAACTGCTGTCAGCATCTGTATTTGAATATATCTTTGTGCCAAGCGGTGTAAACCAAGAAGGTACGGTATCTATTGTTTGTGTGAGTGTTCCAACATATAAGCCATCCCAAATGTTCTTTTGTTTGATTGTATTTTAACTAAAGCATTTTAATAGATTATATTTTCCTTTTGACCAGTCATAACAGATCTGGAACGCACACTTCACATCTATATTCAAAATCAGGAAAGGTTTGGGTCTAAACGGCCTTCTTAAAACATTTTGGGAGGATCTGGTCCGGTCCACAACACTTGTAGCGGAGGGGTTTGTGACTGGCTCCTGTAATTGAAAATTTAGTGGAGTGGCTGGTGATGGTTTGCTGGAGGATGTGCTGTGAGCTGCCTCAGACATTCTGGGAGACCTGAGGATTTGGTGACCCAATTTGGTTGGAGCATGGGGACTGTAGTTACAGCATCTGAGCCTGCAACATGAACAACAAATGGAGCAGAGGCTGCAGAGAGGGGAAGCTCTGAAACCACGCAATGAGTCTCCGTGGGGAAAGGGATCTGCTGCATCCACCCCGGGATTTCCTGTAACAACTTCCTTATCTCCATTTAACCCAGGAGCAGAGTGTGAGGACACTGACTGAAGAAGAAACTGGTCACAGAGCGGTGTCACCTCCTTCAACACGACCTGCAGCTTCACACCAGGGATGCTGCCAGTGGCTGTTAGGGTCACAGTTTCATTCAGCTTCTAAGATCCAGAACTTTCCAGGCAGGACTAGTTGATATATCGATCATTTCCCAGTATCTCAATATCAATGTCACCATTCAGTGATGGAGCTTATATATGGTGGATTAGGTAAATACATTGTTTCTCCCACAGCAGGGAGCTGCTGGGTTTATTCAGTATAATGGGATTCCCAGTGGTGTACATGGCAACTGCAGAGTCCCCATGTCAATGGGGAGAGGTAGAGGAACTGAAGGAGCTCTCTCTCTCCATTAATGTTACAGTGAACCCATGCACAGCACATCATGTTGGTGAATACCCACTGTCCTGGCAGCAGTCACGGCCTCTTCATTCAGAAGCAGTCAGCCATTCCCATCGTCATCGGGTTTCCACGCAAAAAGAAATGAATATATCTTGGTTAAAGGCCGTCCCCTTGATGCCAGTTTCAAAACACCATCCCCACCACCAACCACCCACACCAAAGTATTCTATGTGTACGGAGAGCAATGGCGTCACTTGGAGCACAAAGGAGCAGACGATCAGGGATGGAGCAAAACCTCCCATATCTGAACGGGTCTGAGTGAACTCCCCAGTACACAGCATCAGTAAGTCCTGTAATCCCTCTCCATTTCAGTAACGTACTGCCTTCCATCATTCACGTAAACGAAATGACAGGTTATATCATGTTAAATTCCACCTGCCAAACTATCATCTATTGCCTTTACCTCTCTGAATCTATTTGCAGACTCTCCACCCTCTCTTGTTAATTTAATCTCTTGCTTATCACAGCGACATCACCAAACTCAGCATCTGTATACCTGTTCCATCCTCCTGATCATTAATATAGATTGTAAATATTTGAGAACCCAGCGCAGGTCACTGTGTGACCCTAATGGTTAAGTTCTGTCTAACTGATTGAGACTGATTTATCCTGAGTTCCTGCTTCCTGTATGATACTCAGACCTCCCCCATTACTGGGTAATACAATCGACGGGTTGAATAAGAGCAAGGAGCATCTATGCGGAATCCAAGACCTCGATGAGTCTGATGTCAATGCGGTCTCTGTTCCTTTTCCTGCCATCTCTCCATCCTAAACCTCTAGTCTCTTGTAGATTGCGCCACATGAAAAAAATCCACCCCACGCCTACACTTTCAATTACTTTTAGCATTTTACAGAACTCAACGAGATCTCTTTTCATTCTTATAAACTCGAGAGTATAGGCCTAAACTGTTCAATTTCTCTTCATAAGACAAACACTTCAAATATGGAATCAATCTAATGAAGATTTGTAGATGCCGGTGTTGGACTGGGATGTACAAAGTTAAAAAACACACAACACCAGATTATAGTACAACAGGTTTAATTGGAAGCACACTAGCTTTCCGAGCGACGCTCCTTCATCAGGTGATAGTGGAGGGCTCGATCGTAACACAGAAATTATAGCAAAAATTTACAGTTAGAATGCAGTGACAGTTTCAATGTATAATTTCAGTTACATCACACTGTCAACTTTTGCTATAAATTATGTGTTACGATCGAGCCCTCCACCATCACCTGATGAAGGAGCGTCACTCCGAAAGTTAGTGTTCTTCCAATTAAACTTGTTGGACTATAACCTGGTTTTGTGTGATTTTTAACAATCTAATGAAGCTCTTCTGAATTGCCTCCAATGCAAATACCTCATTCTGCAGGACACCCAAACTGTACTCCAGTTGCAGCCTCACAAATGCCTTCCATAACTACACCAACATTCCCTACCTTTCTACTCTATCCTTTTATAAATAAACACCGAAATTATGCTTGCATTTCTCATTAAGTGCAGTACCCGCAGGCAAGTTTTTTGTGATATGCAAGCAGGCAAACAGATCCCTCTGCACCTATGCACTTTGAACTTTCTCTCCATTTAGATAATAATTTGTCTTACTATTATACTGACCAACTTGAATAGACCCATATTTATTCACTTTAATTTTCCTTGTCAAATGTTGACCCATTCATCCAACCTATCCATACAGTTTTAAAACCTCTTGCATCATCATTCCGAAGTAATTTCCCACCGATGTTAGTGTAATTTGAAAATATGGCATCGTATTTTATATCCCGTCAACCGAGTATAGTAATACCATCGAACGCAAATGGTTGAGGCATGAGTACTGAAATCAATGGCACCCCACAAATTGCATTTGCCAAAAGAAAATGACACTTTATTCCATCTGACTACATTTTTTGGTTACCCAATCCTCCATTCAAGCTAATAAATTACTCCTAAACCTGTGTTGTCTGATCTTACAACCTACTCATTGGAGAAGGGATACATCCGATGCCTTCAGGATGACCAGATATGTTCCCTCTCCAGGATTCCCACGATCCATCTTGTTTGTGATATCTTCAAATAACTCAAGCAAACAATTCAAACACGATTTAGTCTTCGTAAAACCATGTTGACTCTGACGAATTGTGGTTTAACTTTACTACCCTGAACAATGGACTCGAACAATTTGCCTTAAATTGCAATAGTTTATTGTTACACTATTGTCCCTGTTGTATAACATTATTATAAGTTTTTCCCTTTTGAAAACCTTTACGTTTTCTTCGAATTCCTGTTTAACAGGCACAAGTCTTTAAGAGATCTAATCCAATTGCTGTGTAAGAGCCATGTGTGGCTGAATGGACTCATCATCCTGCTGGTGTACAATATCGATGGGCTGACGTCTTTCTGGGTTCCCGTGTTGTCATCTCCAAGGCCAGAATTATTTCCTCCTGTTGATGCTTTAGAGGATTGGGAGATTATGGAATCTTACTGTTGCTGTGTAACATTTTAAGGGGCTGATGGGTCTTCTCATAACAGGTGGATATACTGAACGGTCTCTTCATGTATCCAGGAGATGGGACCGAGGATTTGATTGGTCCTTCCTTGTTCACATATAACAGACACGTGTCCAAATTACCTCTTCCTTTCTCATGAAAGGAGTCTCAGATAATTTTTATCCTTATCCAATTCCCTTGCAATAGGCTCGGTGGGTATGAATGGCCTCCTGTTATCCCAGTGTAACAATCTCCGGTCACTGTGTGACCTCTTCCAGTTCCTATGTTACAGACTTGAGGAGGCTGAATGGACTGATCATATTGCTGTTTAACAGGACACTGGTGCAGCATGGCCTATTGTTACAGGCTCGAGTGGCTGATTGGCATACTTCTGTAAATTTATATCAGGCTCCAGGGGGCTGAATAGTCTCGTCCTGTTTTGGTGTACCAGGTTTGAAGGCCTGAATATCCTCCTGTTGTTCCTGTGTAACAGGCTGGAGAACGGAATGGATTCCTCCATTATCTGTGTACTTCACTTCACTTGTTGAATCCTTCTGTCATCTATGTTCAAATAAGATCATCTTTAATCTTTTCAAACTCCAATGGCTACTGGGTCAACCTGATCATCCTTTCGTTATATGCTAGCAGCTTCATTGCAGGAATCAGTTGAGGAAACCATCTCTGAGCTGCTTCCAATATAACAACATCCTTTCTTCATTGAAGAGATTAAATCTGTACACACTACTCCAGATGTGCTCTCACTAAGAACCTGTACAGCAGCAGCAACACTTTACCAGCCTGCTGTAAAGGTCCCACCCAGTTCGAGCTGTCTCAGCTCTCTGGGCGAATACAGAACATGTTGGAAGCTCATTGTTTTTCTCTACTCCATCAGCATAACAGGAGATCTGGAGAAATTAAAGTTTGAGAAGATCATAAATGATGTGGCGAGATGATCTCTACCATTAATCTCCCCAGACCCCACGTCGCTAAGATTCTACAGAATCTAGTAAGGTGGAGCGCAAAAACAGCAAGGAGGAGCAAACATTGATGGGAGTTATATATCAAAGCGAAAGCTGCAATACAAATGCTGGACATGTTATAAAACAGGAAATGAGATATACACGTTTGTGGGTACTGCAGTAATAATGTACTGTTTAAATTATATCTAAACTGTGTGAACACAATTGAATGCTAATGCTGGGAAAAATGGATTTCATGACCACGTGTGAGATGGTTTACATGAACATTATGTCCAGCACTGAGCTCGAGATCAGATTATTTAAGAATTGGTGTTGAGTGATCAGAAGAGCTAATTGAAACGTTTGCTGGAAAGGACCTTTTGGGAACAGTGACCACAATGTATTGGTTTTCTTTTATGCTGTTTGAGTACACGACAGTTTTTATTTTATTTGAAGTAAACGTTATAAATCTGAGTAATGCAAACCATGAGGGTGTGAGGAGAAAGTGGGGACTACAGACGCTGGAGATCAGAGTCGAAGTGTGTGGTGCTGGAAAAGCGCAGTCAGGCAGCATACTAAGAGCAAATAAATCGATGTTTCGGTCATAAGGCCTTCATCAGGAATGAAGCTTATGGGTCAAGGGGGCTGAGAGATATATGAGAAGGGGTTGCGACAGGGGGGAGTTGGCTGGGATAGTGATAGGCAGATGAAGGTGGGGTTGAAAGTGATAGATGCTGAAGGGAGACAGAACGCCTCATCTACTGCATCCATTAAACCCAATTTGATCTTCTCTACATTGGCGAGGCAGGAGGTCATCTTGTGGATCATTTCAGAGAGCATCGCTGGGACAGCCACATTGACCACATTCATCGCCTTGAGGCTAAGCTCTTTAACTCCCCTTCACACTCTGGCAAGGACATGAGGGTCCTAGACCTGCTCCATCGCCAAACCCGAGCCACCAGAAGCCTGGAGGTAGAAAGCCTCATCTACTGCCTTGGGACCCTCCAACCACAGGGGATCACAGTGGATTTCCCCATTTCCCCATTTCTCCTCATCCCATCTTATCCCACTCCAACCTTCCAAGTCAGAACCGCCCTTTTAAATGTTCCTTCGTGCCCTCCTGCCTTTCTATCAATCTGGTTCACCCTCTTCTCCATCTATCACTTTCAACTCCACCTTCATCTTTCTATTCGATGTAAGGACGCAGCTTAGAAAACTGCCAAGTGTTGCAGTAAGCCAATGGATTCAGAGAAATGTAGGACCCAGCAAAGGATGAACAAGAAACTGAGAAGAAAATCAAAAAGAGAAAAAGCGTGCAAATGAAAGAAAAACATAACGACTGCTAAAAAGCGTCTATCAATGTATGAAAAAAATAAAAACAAGGTCAAATGTGGAACAGTTGGTGTGCGTTCAAAATAATTTATTGCCGAGAACAGAGAATTCGCAGGGAAAAGAAACATTTTCTTTGTGTCTATCTTCATGGGAGAATGTCCTGAAATTCTCCCAGAAGTACCAAGTGACCATGGGACTTGTATAAGTAAAGTCTAAGATCATTCTTATCAATGTTGAGGTCATCTTTCTAAAGAAAGCTAGGTTGAGTATTTATAAATCTGACAGACTAGATGTACTTCACACAAGAATTTGAGAGGAAGCAGCAACAGACATGTTGATTGCATCGCGGATTTTCACTTTATTTTCCGACACATTCCCAAAAGTTATTGAACCAATGTGGATAAGGTAAAGGTTATAAATATTATCCAATAGTTGAAGAAAGGATGAATTTGGAGAATTGTGAACTACAGACCAGTTATCTTGTCATCCGCAATCGGGTGTCAGTTGGACTCGATTACAAAGAACATGCTACTCGATATTTAGAAGGTAATAACATAACCGGGGAGTGTGAGAATGTACCGATGAAAGGAAAACCAGAAGTGGCAAACATTTTTTTGGAATAGTTTGAAGATGATTCTTGGAGACATAGGCAATGAAAAACCAATGTATAACTTACAGTTGGATATTCAGGAGACAATATAAAAAAAACTCACACAATAAGCCCATAAGAAAATTTAAAGCGAGAGGTATTAGGAAGAATATATGCAAATGGGAGAGTAAAAAATAGGTTTGCATTCATGTGAATGTAATTGGAATATAGACAATGTTGTGCACCAGTTGCATCGAGTGTTCATGAGACTAAACTTAGAGTATTGTGCATCGTTCGGAGTCCCAATCGAAGAAAGAATATATTGACTACGGAGGAACTGCAAAAGGTATTATCCAGATTAAACCCTAAAATGGCAAGATTGTCTGATGTGGAAACTCAGCCTGTGATCTCGAGTTTCACAACATGAGATGTAATTGCAGTGAAACTTAGAAACATAAAGGGGACTGAATAACAGCAGGACATGGAGAAGTACAAGTAGGCGAGATCAGGAAGAATCCTACGATATTCTACACGGACAAGTAGAAGAGAATAATCAGCAAACAGTTACTGTCCATTAGAAACCAAAGGGAAATCTGTGTGTCAAGCTGGAGAACATTGATGGACTGTTACATGAGACCTTCCCATCTATTTTACTTGGGAGAAGGAGGAGTCAGGTACAGAATTCAAGAAGATGGACTGGAAAACTCTTGAACAGATTGCTGTAAAATACGAGCAGGAATTTGAGGCATTGTTCTGCATAAACTTGGACCAATCTCCTAGTCTGAATGACTTGTATCACAGGCGGCTTTTGGGGTCAAGGGAGGAAAGACCCTGACTGAATATTTTAATTAGAATCTGACCGTAGGAGAGGTGCCAGAGAACAGGAGAACTGCTAATACGATTCCACTTCACAGTAAGTGTGGAAGAGATAGACCAGGGAACTGTAGACACGCGAGTAATAGATCATCGTTAAGGAAACTACTGGAGAAAATAGGGAAGGAGAGAATCGAACTCCAATCAGAGTTGCAAGGTCTGATCAGGGACAATCAGCATGCCTTTATCAGAGGAAGTCATATCCAATGGATTTGATTGAATTAGTTTGAGGAGGTCGTTTGTTTAGTTTTGTAGGAAGGCCTTTGAAATATTTACACCTCGGAAACTGAAAAATAAAGTAAAATCTCACAATATAATGGAGTACGTGACAAGTTACAACGAAAATTATCTTAGTAGAAGGAGACAGAGGGTGGTGGGAGAAGGCTGTTTGTGTGGCTGGAGACCAGTGTTCCCCCGGTGTACCACAGTGATCAATGCTGTGACCGTAATTGTTTGTGTTATTCATTAAAAAAATATAGATGTGAATGTGGAGGGGGGCTAGGTGGAGAGTGGGCAAGGTGTGATAAGTAAGTGTATGTTTGTCATAAAGATTGGCTGGGTGGTTAGCAGTGAGGAGGAAGGCCTTAAGTTACAGGAAGATGCAGGTGGAATGGTCAGATGGGCAGATCAATGGCAGATAGAATATAACCTTGATAAATATGAGGTGATGCACTTTGGGGGAAGAAACCAGGCAGGGGAGGACTCAATGAATGGCAGCACACTGGGAACATCAGAGTGTGCTTCTCCACACATTCCTGCATGTGACTGGGCAGGTTTAATGGACTACTTAAGAATTGGACCTTGGCTGTTGTGTTTCCTAATCAGGGCGTAGATTATAGAAGTAATACAGGGTTTTGGTTCGGTCAAAATGGAGTACTGTATGTAGTTTTGGAAACCACATTCCAGGAAGGATGTGATTGTATTCGAGAGGGTGCAGAGGTGATTTACCAGGATGTTCCCTGCGATGGAGCATATTAGCGAGGGAGAGAGACTGGATAAGCTCGGGTTGATTACTTTGGAGTAGAGAAATCTGAGAGACCCGTGATTCAGAAGGACAATATTATAAGTGACACGGACAGGGTGGATAGACAACAGCTGTTCCTTTTAGTCAGAGAGTCAAGAACAAAGGAGCGCAAAATTAAAGTGAAAAGTTTGAGATTCAGAGAGGATTTAAACTTTTTTTTCACCTAGAGGTTGTTGGGTTCTGGGATTACTTCCTGACAGGGGAATTATCACGGGTAACCTCACAATCATTTAAAAAGTACTTGGACGAGTACTTCGAAGTGTCATAACATACCAGGCTATGTTCCTGCTGTTGAAAGTGGGACTAATATAGATCGGGCAGTACTTCTTTTGGTATAGAGTCTATGCTCCTGTGAGAGTATGGTGTGGGAGGTCAATTATTGAGCAGTTTAAGGCAGAAATTGATGAGTTTCTGAAGAGTATATTTACAAGGGTTATAAGAGTGAACTGTAATAACTTGATAAATCAGGTGAAAAATATGAGAAAACAAGTGCAGTTTCCTTACAGTTTGAAACCAGAGAATGGAGAATGGGGAACAGGGAAATGGCAGAACTATGAAGTCACTACTTCAGTTCTGTCTTCACAAAACTTTCTAACAATACAAGGAAAACCAAGTCCGGTGTGGGAAAATGATAGAGTACATGGAACATAGAACGTAGAAAGTAAATGGTTTAGTAGGAAGTATTGGGGCTGAAAGTAATGGTCATAGACAACACTAACATAGATTTATGAAATGGGAATTAAGTTTGAGAAACAGACTGGGAGACAAATGAAAGAGATGTAAAACATTTTGGTTTTTAGAAAAAAATGGTAAAGCTCCATGTCTAGTTTGAAAAATCAAATCTGAGTAAATTGGGGCGAATATATTGTCATGTTTCTGGAATGGGACACTTGGCAGTAAACAGACATTTCAAATAAACAGACTCATCAAGCAGCAGCTGGACATTGTCTGGAAGGTATGATTCTGTAAGGTATAAGTCCTTCCACATCTCGTCAAGAAGCGTTGGCGACAATTAAACAATTCACTGGAGGAAGAGATTCCACAAATAACCCTTTCTTCCATGATGGAAGAGCCCAGAACTTTAGTGTATAAGATAAGGCTGATTCATTCGCAACAATCTTCAGTCAGAAATACTGAGTGGGTGATCTATTTCAGACTATGTCCCAGACTCCCCATCACCTTCCCCTGTCATCAGCAGAAGTGGCACAGCAGAAGTGGCGGCACAGTGGGATACAGTTGGAAGAAAATTACTCTTGGAGTCTTCAACAGTGACTCCGTATCCAATGAAGTCTCATGGCGTTAGTTTGCACATGGGAAAGGAAACCTCCTGCTGATTACCATGTACCAGCCTCTTTCAACTGATGGATCAGTATTCCTCTATGTTGATCAACACTTGGAGGAAGCACTGAGGGTAGCACGGACGCAAGATGTACTCTGGGTGGGGGATATCAATGTCCACCTCCAAGAGTATCTCAGCTACAGCATCACTGATCGAGCTGGCCGGGTCCTAAAGGATATAACTGCAAGACTAGTTCTGTAGCAGGTGGTGAAGGAAACAACAAGAGGAAAATACATACTTGACCACAGCCTTACTAATCTGCCAGTTGCAGAAGTAGCTGTCCATGACAGTATCGGTAAGAGTGGCCACCGCATCGTCATTGTGGAGACAAAGTCGCACCTTCACATTGATAATAGCATCCACCATTTTGGGTGGTACTATCACGGTGCTAAGTTGGACAGACTTCGAACAGCTCTTGCAGCTCAAGTCTGGGTGTCCATAAGGTGCTGTGGTTTATCTAAAGGTGCAGAATTGTACACCCACACAACCTCATGGCCTGGTATATCCCCCTCACAACAATTGCCATCAATCCAGAGGATCAACCTTGGTTCCATGGAGTATGCAGGATGGCAGGAGCAGCACCAGGCATACCTGACAATAAGGTGTCAGCCAGTTGAAGCCACCAAATAGGACTACTTGTGCGCCAATCAGCATAAGCAGTAAGGGATAGACAGAGCGAAGTGATCCCACAAGCAAAGGATCAGATCTAAGCTCTGCAGTCCTTCCACATCTAGTCGAGAAACGTTGGGGACAATTAAACAATTCACTGGAGGAAGAGATTCCACAAATATCCCCATTCTTAATGATGGAAGAGCCCAGCACTTCAGTGTATAAGATAAGGCTGATGCATTCGCAACAATCTTCAGTCAGAAGTGCTGAGTGGATGATCCATCTCAGCCTCCTCCAGTGGTCCTCAGCGATTCAGTTACCAGTCATCAACCAATTCGATTCAGTCCACGCGATGTCCAGAAACAGTTGGAGATACTGGATACTCCAAAGGGTCCATACTCTGACAACATTCTGGCAATAGTACTGAAAACGTGTGATCAATAACTTTCCACTCCCCTAGCCAAACTGTTTCAATACAATTACAACAATGGCTTTCCCGATTATGTAGAAAATTACCCCAAGTATCTCCTGCATATAAAAAAGCAGAACAAATCCAGTCCGGCCAATTACCACCCCATCAGTCTACTCTCGATCATCAGTAAAGTGGTGGAAGGTCTCAGTGCTTTTAAGCATCACTTGCTCAGCAATACCCTGGGCAATGACGCCCAGTTTGGGCTCCACCAGTGCCACTCAGCTCCTGACCTCATGACCGTGTTTCAAACATGGACAAACGAACTATATTCCAGAGGTGGGGTGAGAGCGATATACCTTTAAATCAAGGCTGCCTTCGACCAAGTGTGGTATCAGGGGCTTTAGCAACACTGGAATCAATGGGTATCAAAGGGAAACTCCCTGCTGGTTAGATTCATACCGGACACGTAGGAAGATGGTCATGGTTGATGAAGGTCAGTCAACTCAGCTCCACGTCTGTAGGAGTCCCTCGAGCAGTGGCCGAAAATATCTTCAAGGCTGCTTTATCAATGATCTTCCCTCCATTTTAAGGTCAGAAGTAAGGATGTTCGCCAATGATTGTACAATGTTCAGCAACATTTGTGGCTCCTCGGATACTGAAGCAATCCATGTTCAAATGCGACAAGATCTGGACAGTGTCCAGGCTGACAAGTGGTAAGCAACATTCTGGCCACACAAATGACAGACCGTGACCATCACCAATAAAATACAATCTAACCTGCCCCTTAGCATTCAATGGTGTTACTATCACTGAATCCCTCAGTATCAAAGTCGTGGTGGGTAAGCATTGCTCAGAAATTCACTGGTATCGCCACATAAATACAATAAGCACAAAAGCAGGTCCGAAGCTAGGAATACTGCGGTGAGTAACTCACATCCCAACTTCCAAACGTCTGTCCATCATCGACAATGCATAAGTCAAAAGTGTGATAGAAGACTCCCAATTTACCTGGATGATAGCAGCCCCAACAACACTCAAGAACTTTATACCATCCAGGACAAAGCAGCCAGTTTGACTGTCTCTTCATTCACAATACTCCACCATCAAAGCTCAGCAGCAGCAGTGTTTTACTATCTACATGCTGCAATGAAATGATTCATCAAAGATCCTCAGAGACCATCTTCCCAACTCACAACCACGTCTTTCTAGAAGGACAAGGGCTGCAGATATTTGGAAATACTATCATCTTCAGGGTCCCCTCCAAGGCATTCACCATCCTGACTTAGAAATATATCACCTTTACTTCACAGCCACTGGGTCAGATTCCTGGGATTCCGTCCCTAATGACATTGGAGCTCCAAGGCAGCAGATGTACTGCAACGTTCAATGAGGCAGCTCACCACAACCTTCTGCAGGGCAACTAGGGTCAGGTAATAAATGCTGGCCCGGCCAGTGACACCCAGAATAACGAAATAAATGAATAGAAATTAACAGAGGAAGATTGCTGAGGTGTCACAGGGATCAGTGCTTGGGGCCCAGCTGTTCACAATGCCCTTTAAACATTTGGTTGCTGGAATCAGATACAATATATCCCAGCCTGCTGATAGCACTAACGGATGTGGGATTGTGAGTGGGTGAGGATGATGTACAAAAGCACCGAGGAGACTAAGACAAGTGGAGTGAATGGTTAAATACGTGACTCATGGAGAACAATGTGGACAGAAGTGATGGTGTGCCCTTTGGTGGAAACGATAAATTGGCAGCCTACTATTTGGAAAGGATTGGTTGAAACATGTTGATCTACAAAGGGACGTATGATCCTTTTTGTTGTTTCCTTCTGGATAAACTTCTGAGGCCCATGCAGCGCAGTGAGTTCTGCAACCAGAAGTCAATACTGGGTATGGCATTGGCACGCTGCCCAGTGTACACAGACCCAGCAAGTGGGGAGCTGTAACATTGAAAAAGATCTGCATCTCCTTGTACACCAGTCGCTAAAAGCAATATTGCAGAAACAGAAAGCAGTGAGGAAGATAAATGGTGTGTTGACCTGCATTTCAGGGAGATTTGAGGCCTGGAGTAAGGGTGTCTTACTGCAGCTGTACAGGGCCTTGGTGAGACATCATCTCAAACATTGCGCAGCATTATGTGCAGTTTTGGCCTCCTTACCTAATAAAGGACAAACCTGACATTGAGGGAGTGCAGTGAAGGATGACCAGACTGGGATGACGGGGTTGTTGTGCGAGCAGATATTGGGTTGACTCGGCCTGTGTTCCATGCTGTTTAGGAAAATGAGTGAAATATACAGAACCCTGACAGGGTGAGACAGATTGGAAGCAGAGATGATTATTCCCCTGTCTGGGGCGTCTAAAACAAAGGGCCACAGTATTAGGTACAGGCAAGTCACGCTGCATTAAGATGTGAATAAATATCTGCACTCACTGACTGGTGAACCTGGGAAATTCGCTCGCACCTGGAAACCGAGCAACTGATTATAAATAAGGATTTCGAGATGAGAGAACAGGAGTACGGTGTGGAAATGAAGGGACAACCATTATTACATTGAGTTGGGTAGCAAACTCGATGGAGCAAACGTACGATTGCTCTTTCTATTGTATAGCTTCCCAAGGTTACTCACATGAACGGATATGTACATCATGTGAGGTAAGTGCATTGAGGAGATTTTTTCCATGAACTAGAATGGGAGAAGCTCAATGTGTTGTATGACCTACTCTTTTCCCGCTGTTTCTGTGATGTCTGTGGGAAATCTCTGTAAATGTTGTCACAAGCTCTCAGATGTTTGGAAGGAGGTCTCTGCAGATTCGATTTGACTGTGTTCACATTCCCTTTTCCATACTGATGCTGAGGCCGGATGTTCTGTCTGGTTTCATCCTTTCAGACCTCGGAGTAAGTTGGTACAAATGAGTGCCTTGATTGACCGTTTCATCGACCACTGAAATGTGAATCACATGTCAGGGTCTTTGGAGTCACTTTTAGGCCAGTCCAGGAAATCACGGGAGCTCCACTTCCTAAAAGTATATTGGAGAAGGAAATTCTGTTTACAATCGATATTGGCTTCAACGTCACTGTTACTGACACCAGATTTTAGATCTCGATATTTTATTAATTGTTTCTAACTTCCACCCGCTGTCAGAGCATTAGTCTGGTCTGGATTAGTAGTCCAATGACATTTCCACAACAGCACCATCTCCACATGGGGATCTATCGGAAACCACAATGAGCAGGTTATTTCTGCGCTGCTTGACAGCTCTGTCAAAAAGAACTCCCACCAATTTGACTATAGTGATGGAACTGAGGGGGTGGTAATGGGTCAGATTGTAATTATTCCCCTCTTAGGGGACGGGTCATAGCTGAGTAATTGTCCACATTGCCAGGGAAATGTCAGAGTTGGAACTGGAATGAAACAGCTTCCCCAGGGACAGGGCTTGTTGTGCAGCACAAGTCTTCAGTCCGATTGCAGGAATGGGGTCAGGGCCCATTGCCTTTGTCGTATCTACTGTGTTCAGCTGTTTCTTCATCTCACGTGCATTGAATCAAATTAGTTGAAGACGAGCATCTGTGATTTTGTGGGCATAATGGCGAGGATGAGGTGAATCATCGACTCAACACTTCTGGCAGAGGTTGGTGCAGATTAAACATCCTTCCCTTTTACACTGATGTGCAGGTCTGTTCCATTATTTAGGATTGGGATGTTTGTGGAGCCCTCTTCTCCGTCATTGGTTTAATCATCCACCACCATTTATTACTGAATGTGGCAGGACTGCAGGGCTTCGTTCAGATCTGTTGGTCAAGTCTGGTAGCTTTAATGAGTTAGCATCAGGTTAAGGTTCATGTCATTCTGACTCGAACATGTTCACTCACACTCGTCACTGAACCATAGATAGTGTTGATGGTAATGGCAGACTAACGTTTTATCCTGGCAAAATGTTACAGGTTGTGATTGAATGCAGGTCTGCTTCTCCTGCTGCTGTGGTCTACAGCTACATGAATACGCAGTTTCGAGCTGCAATATCTGCAATGCAATTCTGCTGTCTGTTCCCCAATTCTCACTGAGACCCATTCACCCATCGGCCCTGCACTCAGTGACCTAACATGGCTTCTGATGTGGAAATACTTCAATTTTCAACCTCTCGTTCTGCTGACAGTCTCTCTCCCCGGGTCTTACTTGCAATCTGACACATTTAACTGATTTTAATTCAAATGTTTAATTCAACTGAATCTCTTTCCTTGAGTAATGCCATCTTCTGAGTTTCAAGTGAATGTGTTTTCTTCTTTTTCTCGCCCTGACCATGGTTAAGAGTTCTGTCGTGTCAGTGAAGCCAGCCTTATGTAGTTTCAGAGCCACTGAATTCTCTGGATTCCCATCATCTTCACCACATTGTATGTTCTCTCCTTTTGTTTGATGCCTTAAAACTCATGGCTGCCTTGTCCTCCCATGAGTATGTTTCATCTTCTTGGGTTTGAAGTTCTGGTATTATGTTCCGAATTATCCCCTGAAACTCCTCCCATTGCTGCTATATGGTCTTTCCTGGTCAGCCCCCCTTCCAATTAAGCCTGGTCAACTCCTCCCTCATGTCTTTGTAGTTATATTTCTCAATTATAATCACATTACATCGAGAAGAGAACAATAGATATAAACCGAAAGAAGGAGTTTTGAGAGATGGGACATAAAGAATAATTGGCGGATTTCTTAACTAGATACTAAGGGAGAACAATGGAAAGGATATAGATATGGAGATGTGGAAAATGAGAAAATTACATTACCGAAAGAAGTAGATGTACTTCAATAAATGTTTTGGCAATTCCTGTGTCCTATGGTCCTTTGTGTAGTGCACGTAGAACAGAGCAATATTTTCAAATGCTGGGTCTGATGCCAGAACTTTTCTCTCCAATAATATGACAGACACTAGTTTTGGAAAGAACCCAGCAGGCCAACATCTTTAATTCCCGGTAGAAAGGGGTTAACTGAAATACGTTGAGTCACCACAAGCAATAAATTATAATATACATCCTGATAAGAATGAGAGATTAGAGTTGGGAATCCCACAAAAGGGGGAACGTTGAGAGAAGAGGAACGTGTCACTTCAGATGAGGATCTAATAATATTTTAATGCTTCATAAATGTTATACATCATGTGCATCATTTTTCTTTAACTGTGTCTCCGTTGTTCATTCAGAATGTGTTGTGCACATATGAACAATCTTCCTTATCTGAACACACACTGATTAAACAATGTCTATAAAATCATTTTTCCTCCATTTCAAACTATCCTGTTGTGCGAGCAGAATATATTAACACCAACCGGCCACCAAAGACATGACTCACTATCACTAGTTTCCATACATACAGACAAAGAAGGACACCGCTTTGACTGTGACAGCACACACATTCTAGGACAAAGCCACGCATGAAAGGTCTTAGTGGCATGACATTCTATCCAGACGTACATCAATAAACATTTCAATTTAGATCCGATCTACCTTCCCTTCAAAAAAAGAACTGAAAATGACATCACACACCTTAAAAAACCAAGACCTATAAATAGAGACGCGGGACATACCACCAGGGGATCACCAGAGACTCTAACTGATGATGCTACCTAGTCATGGTAACGAAACATCTGAAAACAAAACTTCAAGCTCAGTGAGTTAACATACATATTTAGAAATTGATATTTTTCTATTAGTAGTGGAATTTGGGACTACTTTGTCACTCATGTTTTAACAGATTACGAGGTGAGGTGAGCTTTTCTGGGTGTGTGGTTTCAATTAAAAAGGGAGTTTGATATCGACATCGTAACAGTTTGAGGGCTTGTTGTATGGGATGTAAACAGATTTGAACAGATTTGAGGTAGAAAACGTACCAGCAGATTCCATCACTTAGCAGTTAGTGACCTACATATTCAAATAAAAAATGTTTTTATAATTTTGTTTCCTTGTGGTTGGTTAAATTAAAAGAAATGTCTTTTAACATTACTAATGAAGTTTGAAGATGATTTACAAATTTGCCAAGAAAGTGAAGAAAGACAAAGGAAGGTAGATTAGATTTGGGTTTCACCAGGGACAAAAGTAAAGCTATAATCATAATGGAGTTGGCGAAGCACTTTGGTGTATTAGAGAAACAGGCAACTACAGTCGAGTTAGAAAAAAACTTAAATTGCAATTGTGGCAACTGGAGTTAGAAGATAAAGAGAGAGACAGAAAGAGAGAGAGAATATAGAGAAAGAGAAAGAGAGGAAAAAGGAAGGGAGGGAGAATTTGAAATTCAGACGTTCAGAACTAGATAAGAAAGTTAAATTAGTAGTATGAAGATGAAAGGAGAACGTAGGAATTCAGCTGAAAATGTGTTGCTGGAACAGCGCAGCAGGCCAGGCAGCATCCAGGGAACAGGAGAATCGACGTTTTGGGCATAAGCCCATGCCCGAAACGTCGATTCTCCTGTTCCCTGAATGCTGCCTGACCTGCTGCGCTGTTTAAGCAAAACATTTTCAGTTCTGATCTCCAGCATCTCAGACCTCACTTTCTCAACGTAGGGATGCATACAACTATGTAAATACATTGCCATATTTCTTTGAGAAAAATGCCAAAACCTTTATTTCATTTACAAATTTGGCTCGGCAGATGGCGTGTCCAGTGAACTTGTGCGTAATGCTAGTTCAGACTAAGATGGTGAGCCCAGCTTGAGAGGTATGTGCGGTGCTGTCACATGAGGGAGCAAGTGATCATGCAGATGTCAAACAGGCTATTTTGAGTGCTTATGAATTAGTACTAGAATAATATAAACAGCGATTCAGAAATATAGAGACAGAACCAGGTTAGACTTATATTGAGTTTGAAAGAATTAACCACAGTCATTTTGATAAATGGATGCAGGCCTTAAAAATGGATACGATCTGTGATGTCCGATGTGAGATTATTCTGGCAGATGACTTTAAAGAGTCGCTTGCAGAGATGGTAAGAAATCATGTGAATGTACAGGAATTTGAAGAAGTGAGAAGAGCGGCAGAAATTGCAGTTGAGTATGCGTTGGTGCAGGAGATGAAATTTAGCTTCTGGGAGGATTTTCATCCTGTGAGGGACAGAAATTGGGAGAAGTTGAGATCCTACACTACAAAACATAAAGAAAAGCACACTGACAATAGTTTACCAGAGGTGAGAAAAAAAGCCAAAATGGGGTTGAAAGGTGGTGAAAGGCCTCAGGTGTTCACACTATAACGTAGCGGAACACATAAAATTACAGTGCTGATGGTTTAAGATGGGCACTGTGAAAAGGTGTTTTCACTGCAGTAAGCTGGGACACACAGTGCTGGGCATTGAAGGAAGACACTTTGGGGAAAGATGTGGCGAAATAGGTTAAGCCAGTAGCCTTAGTGTACCTGGTAAAGAAGTCCCCAAGTTGAGCCGAGGAGCTGCAGGAGAGTGCACATCCTGGGCAGGGGCTGAATATTGAGACAGTGCCTGATCTTTATAAAGAATTGGCCTCTGTAGATAAACTTCACTAAGAAAAAATGGTGTGTGGGGGGAGGACAAGAAGTTATAATTTTGCAACATACAGGATTAGTTCAGTATCTAATAGTTGAGAAGTGAGGATCTGGAAAGGCACAACAGATCAGGCAGCATCCGAAGAGCAGGACAATCAACATATCAGGCATAAACCGATCGTCAGGTATGTGGCTTGGGGACAAGGGGGCTGAAAGATAAATCAGAGGGTAGGAGCTGGGCTGGCGGGAGGGTCACTGGGAAGGCGATAAGAAGATGTAGAATGGAATGATAATGATATGTCGGAGGGGAGGGTGGAGTGAATAGGTGGGAAGGAAGATGGACAATTAGAACAATTCAAGAAGGCAGTGCAAATTTGAGCAGTTGGATCTGGGATGAAGTTGGGGGAGCGGCGATTTGGAAATTGGTGAAGCCAACGTTGTTGCTGTATAGTTTGAGGGTTCCAGCTGTCCTACCACCTTTCCACTTCACCCTCCTCTCCAACGTAACATCATCAGACGTCACCTGCATCTACCTGTCGCCTTCCAAGCTACGTTCCACCCAGCTCCACCCCCACCTTCATATTTAATCCTCAGACCCCTTGCCCCTGCCTTATCCCCCAATTTCCTGATGAAGGACTTGTGCCTGAAACATCAACTCTCCTGCCCCTCGGATGCTGCCGACCTGCTGTGCTTTTCCAGCCCCACAGTTTTCCACTCGGATCTCCAGCATCTGCAGTCCTCACTTTCCCTCGGCCTCTAATAGTAAGAGAGGGAAGTATTTTCACTCTTTCTGACATATTATTCAACAGCATGGTAATTTGTGGAATGGGAACAGAAATTAAGTATTCCCTTGTGTAACATTAGGTTGGAGTGCCAAATCAAGGTTGTGAAAGTAACAGTGAGAGTAAGTGACAGAGTTTCAGTTCCAGGAACACAGTTAATTTGTGGGAATGATTTAGGTTGAGACAAGGTCGGAGAGGCACCCCTTGTGATGGAGAAGCCAAAGTAAGACCAGGGAACTAGGGAATTAAAAGAAAAATACCCAGGGATTTTTCCAGACTGTGTAGTAACAGCATCCCACAGCAGAAGTTACAACAGGAAGGAAAACCGAAAGAAAAAGCCAAAGAAGTTGATGCACGGAAGACCCAGGCTAAAGCATTTATAGTGGCTGGAAGGCACAAGGATGTGGTTAATTTTGGTTGTACATGTCATACATGCCAAACAGTAGGTAATTCACAGGCAGTATTAAAACCAGTACCTTTGTTGCCACTTGCTGTATTCGAAAAACTTTCACGTGGGCTATGATTAATTGTGGAGCTCCCCTTTAGAAAATAAATATGGAAACCAATATCTGCTGATCATAATGGAGGTATCTACCCGAATTCCAGGGATAAATCCATTATGGGGTTTTAAGGAAAAAGAGGTGGTGAAAGAGTTGATAACTTTCTTTACTCACTGTGAGCTACGCAGTGTGATTCAGTCAGACCAAGGGTCTCATTTTACCGCTCAGCTGTTTAAGGACGTCATGGATAGCTTCCGCACACAGCAGTTTAAATCAAGTGCGTCCCATCCCGAATCCCAGGGAGCCTTGGAAAGTTTGCATCAGATGCTGAAGACAAAATTCACAGCATACTGTCAGATTTACCCGAATGGTTGGAATAAAGGCGTCTCATTATATTGTTTGCCATTAGTGATGCTCCAAATAAATGTACTCACTTTACTTCCTTTGCGTTAATATTCGTACATGAAGTGAGAGGTTCTTTGACATTGATTAAATATAAATTGACAGGACCGAAGTCGGAGATCTCACACTTGGATTATGTATCTGAGATGAGGGAAAAAATAGATGGAGTAGGTGAGTTAGCTAAACAGCACCTGAAGAGGACACAATATAGAGTGAAGCAGGTGGCAGATAAAAAGTCTGAAAACTTGATGATTTCCGTGGGGTATCGTATTATTATTGCCACCAGTCGTAAGAAATCCCTTCAAAGCCAGGTTTAGTGGCCCCTTTCAAGTTAAAAAAAATGTTGTTTCGGTTAAACTATCTTGTAAAGATACGGGATATGTCAAAAACGTTATCGAGTATGTCATGTGAATGAATATTGCACCAGCCACATTTAAGACTCAGGAACACAGTTGTGGCCAGATGAACAAATTGTGCAGGTTATCTGTTTGATGTAGTGATCTTTAACTAGTGATTGAAAGCTCACATGTTACAAATGGCAGAGCATGCTGAACGATTACAAGAAGCAAACTTGATAATAAACTTAAAGAAAACAGAATTCACGAAGGCAGAGGTGACATTTTTTGAACATTACATTGGACATGAAAGGTTGACCCCATAGAAAACAAAGACGAAGGATTTTGAGGAATTTCCACGACCATCCTAGAAGAAAGTGGTGCATTGATTTTTGGAACTGAGTGGATTCTATCGGAGGTTATTTGCAAACTTCAGCAGCGTATTGGCACCACTGAAATTGTGGTCGACAGTTCAATGCTGGGAGGGACTTGAGAATTTGATAATAGAATTAATCACCGCACCAGTTTTAGCTACATCAAATATTTTGAAACTCTTTGAAAATTGTATTAGATGCTAGGGATATAGGGCTCAGAGATGTATTGATACAGAAAGATGATGATGGAATTGAATGGCCAATTGGCTACTTGTCGAAAAAATGCAATAACCACCAGAAAAAAAATACAAAATCTCCATTATTGAACAAGAATGATTAAGTTTCGTACTGGTCTGACAATATTTTAATATTTATATGATAAACAAATTGTCGGAGATAGTTGTGGTCAACGACAAACCTCTCGCATTTTTGGAATATCTAAAGACCAGAATATGAGAGTATTTCATTGGAGTCTTATCTTACCGACTTTAATCTTACAAAATGTACATGCTGTGGGTCCTAAAATGTGATAGCAGATGTGTTATTGCGAATTTACAGGAAAACGTTTTAATAAGATTTGACTTATTGCAGTGTTAGATATATGTGTGCAGAATTAATATGTATGGTATAGCTGAGATTAATACTTTTGTATTTCATAATAATAGGATTAAGAATTAGAGGAAAAGAAATGAAGCTATCTTTTCATTCTGCTGGTTCGTTTTTTTTTTCTGAAGCAGGGAGGTGTTACGAAGCCGAAAGCAAGTCTGGTCACTTCAAGACAGAACGGATTTTGCTGAATAGAAAGTACAGCCACAGATGCCAGCTCAAGGTCAGGCTGTTCCAAATGTAACAATTAGCTGGGAAATGGAAGCCTGAGGTGTGGTTGCTGTTTTGACATCAATTCAAATACAACCAAAGAGTTTAAATAACGCTCAGGAAACCAGAAGCCAACGGATTTGAATATTATTGTTTGGACACCTGAAAAGCAATCAAATTATGAGAATTATTGTATCATTGGGAGTATATAAACCCAGCATTTTGAACACTAGAGCGAGAGCCACTGCGATCCAACAGCAGATTAACTGCTGTAGAGCAGGAATGCTAACTGGCCTATTAAACACTCTCTATCAAAGATACATGTTCTTGTCAAACCTACTTGCAATAAAAAAAAACATGACTGAGGAATATCATCAGCTGGAAGAGTGAACATAGCGGGGAAGATGGATTCTGTGTGGTCTTGAGATTGTGATGTTTAATATGTAGGTTGTTGTAACAGCACATTTTACAAGAGTTGGAGTCTGATATAAGTAGCTTAGAAAAGAGGGCCTTGTATTTGTAAATAGTTGTTGTTTAGTGTTCAGTATTAAATTTAAGAAACTAACTTGTTAATTTTTGTTTAAATAGTGGAATGTAGGAGATTGTATGTGTCACTCATATTTTAACAGATTACGAGGTGAGGTGATCTTTTCTGGGTGTTTGGTTTTAATTAACAGAAGGGTTCGACTCCACCTTGTAAATGTCCATCCACGCTAACCCCATTTCCCTGCAGTTGGCCCATATCCTCCTCGGAGAAAGTGAGGACTGCAGATGCTGGGGATCAGAGCTTAAAAATGTGTTTAGAAGGGCTTATGCCCGAAACGTCGATTCTCCTGCTCATTTTGGTGCTGCCTGACCTGCTGCGCTTTTCCAGCAACACATTTTTAAGCCCATGTCCTTCTAGTCCTTTCCTATGCACATAAATATCCAAATGCTTTTGAAATGTTGTTCATGTACCCCACCCTCAACCACATCTGCTGGCACCTCATCCACGTAACATACTCTATGTAAATAAGTGGCCCCTCAGGTTCACTTTTATTCCTTCTCCTCTCACCTTAAACTGATTCCCTCTAATCCTCGATTCTCTATACCTTGGTAAAAGACTGAGAGTATTAACCTTATCCATACGCCTCGTGATCTTATGCAGCTCTTCAAGTTCCACCCTCAGTCTCCAACACTCTAAAGAAAAGGTCCTAGCTTGTCCAACCTATCTCTATAACTTTGACGTTGGGTCCTGACAACGTCTTTGTAAATTTCTTCTGCACTCTTTCTAATTTCATAACATCCATCCTATAATAAGGTGACAAAACTTAAGACAATACTCCAAGTGCGGCCTTACCAAAGTCCTGTGCAACTGCAACATTAATTCCCAACTTCCATAATCAGGGTCCTGATTGACGAAGGCCAGTGTGTCAAATGCTTTTTACACTACCCTGAATGTCTGTGACTCCACTCTCAGAGAACCGTGCACTTCAACCCCAAGGTTTCTCTGCCCACTACATCCCTTAAGCCCTCCCACTCACCGTGAAACTCCTACCTTGATTTGAGATTCCAAAATGCAAGACCTCACGCAACTATATGAAATTCCATTTTCCATTTCTTGGCACATTTCCCCACCTGGTTAAGGGCCTGCTGCAATTTCTGATAAACTTCCTCACTGATCATGCGCCTGCTTATTTTAGTGTCATCTGAAAATTTACTAATCATGCCTTGTACATTCTCAACCAAATCATAGACAACAAACAGCAGTGGAACCAGTCTCCAGTCTGACAAGCACCCTTCCACTAAACCGTCTGTTTTCTACCATCAGGCCAACTGTGTATCCAATTGGCCAGTTTCACCAGCATTCCACATGAAGGAACCTTCCAGAGCAGCCTGCCATGTGACAACTTACCAAAGGCCTTACTGAAATCCATAGAGACTACGTCTATCACTCTGTCCTCATCAACCTTCTTGGTCACTTCATCAAAGAACGCTAACAAATTTGGGAAGCATGATCTCTCACTCATAAGTCTATGCTTTCTGCTCTGAATCAAACCCTGTGTAAGTTATGAGTGCAGTCAATGGTATGCTGTCCTTCATTGTAAGATGATTCAAGTGCATATGTAAAGCCATCATCCTGCTGTTGTGGATCCTTGCTGAGAGAGCTTTTGGGGCACTCTATGCAGATTTGATCTCCTTTTGAAGGAATGATCTCCTTAACACAGACACGGGTGTGGTAACATGAGGATAGAGTAAAGAAGCTGAGTGTTTAATCTGTAGAGCTGTGAGAGATGAAGAAATGGTGACGCTAAAACAAGAGGAGTGGCAACGATCACATTTCCAAAAGAGACATTGACAGGGTGAGAAATTCCATACTTTACCCAGGATTGATTGGTTTGATTTATTGTCACGTGTACCTCACATTATTTATGAGCAGTTGAGGCAGGTCATAATAAGGAAGTACAAGCAGATCATAGGATGGAATTAGGCTTGAACAGAGTAAGGCATGCACGTTACACTGCTCAAGACCTGCACTAGACAAGATCAACATGAAGAAGATCAGCATTATTTGAACTTAGAGAGTCCATTCATCGGTGTAACGTGGCTTTCCGAATAGTTTATATGCCTAAATTAACTCACCCCACTTTATAGTGAAGTCGGCGTGTGAGCCAGTACTGAACGTCAGGTTGCTCACAATCCTCAACAGCAACCACAATACCTTCCATCTGAAACAGGTAGCTATTCCCATCACCTTCCGCCCTACATAGAGAACATCAGGCTGTTTTCTCGGAGATGGAAGATGCCTTCTTGAGACTTCACACAAGACATATGCCTTCCCTCCTCACCACTAGAAAACCATGCTAAAGTCCCACGTGTTTATCATGAGCAACGGAGCCAGGAGGAACAACGTGGATCAGACTGCCTGTGCAGCTCTTCTCCACTTGGTCGTCATGTTAGAGCATCAATTAGGAGACAGTGAGGACTGCCCATGCTGGAGATCAGAGTAGATAAGCACAGCAGAGCAGGCAGCATCCGGGAGCAGCATTAGCTATTCATCGGGAATCGACATCAATTACCTCATTCTGTCCCTGTGTAAGTGCGTTGAACGGGGAATGAGCTCGTACTCTTCCTGCCCAAGTGGCTCAAGGGACTGAATAGCCTCCTCTTGTTCTTGTGTAAGTGACCCAAGGGACTGAATGTCATCCTCCTGTTGCGGTGTAAGAGACTCAAGGAGCTGAATGGCATTCTTCTGTTGCTGTGTACGTGACTCAAGGGCCTGAAAAGCCTCATCATGTTCCCGTGTAAGTGACTCAAGGGACTGAATAGCATCCTCCTGTTGCTGTTTAAGTGACTCAAGGGACTGAAAGGCCTCCTCCTGTTGCTGTGTAAGTGGCTCAAGGGGCTGAAAGGCCTCATCATGTTCCTGTGTAAGTGACTGAAAGGGCTAAATGGCCTCATCCTGTTTCGGTGTAAGTGACTCAAGGGACAGAATGTTTTTTCTTTCGTCCGATTGGGCAGAGCCAAAGGCCTGATTGGGTTACCTCTGATTCCTGTTTAACAGCTCGGTGTGCTGACAAGTGTGATAATGCTGCAGCTTTAAGAGGTTATTTTGTCCTGGTTTCTTTTAAGAGAGAGATTGAACGACGTTACCAAGCTGGCTAGTTAAGACAACTGAGCAAACAGCAAGGGAGGTCTTGGGTTTTTTTGATGCAGCCTGAATGGGTGCGGCTGGCTCTCAATGATTAGGATCTCTGGGTTTTGGCTTCTCAGTAACATCAGAAACTACTGGGGTCTCCAGAGTGTTTGAAGCCTCACTGGATGTTTCCTAGCTGCTACTCTCTCTGAATTTTCTCTTGATGCTGTTTTCAATTCCTGGATTGGAGAAATGTTTGTGACATTTTGTATCTGAACATTCATTTTTGCCAGGGCCTATGTTTTTGGGAGTTTCCTATATTGGAACAGTTCATCAGTAATAGTTCCTGGATCTATTATTCTGTTAACTTGACCAATAGAATTAAGATATTCTAAATTCCTCTTTCTTTGGTTTCATTTTAGCGTTAGTCTTTAAGTAGATGGTGTATTGCTTCACACCGAGTAGTTTGACTAGTCACATTACATCTGGAACAGACATTTTACATTTCCTTTAACGTAAGAAATCATGAGAATCTAGGCGACCGCCTTCAAATATTTTCGAGGGGCTCTCGTGTGATTTATCACACTAGACTCCTTCTCTTCCTGATTAATAGGCTGGAGGCACTGAATGGGCTATCCTTGTCCTTATGCAACAGTGTCAATGGGCTGAATGATTTCCTGATATTCCTGTGAAATGAGCGTGAGATGATGAATTAACTCTTCATTTCACTGTGGCAATGTGCATAACCTAGCAGTACTGTTACATGGATGTTACGGACCCTTTAACAACACAAGCATCAATGGAGTCTGGGTCTTGCTGTACATGGACACAGAGCAGTTCAGGAGCTGAGGGGAGATCAAAATGTTCTGAACATTTTGGAATCTTCAGTGACCATTCCCAATTCTGATCTTATGGTGGGGAGGGTGAGGGTAAAGAGACATTGATGAAGCAGCTGAAGATGTTTGTGAAGAGAAAGCTACCCAAAGGAACTCCCACAGAGTTGACCCAGGACTGAGATGATGAACATCTTCCTTTGTGCCATGTTTGACTCCAAACACTGGAGAGTTTACTCTGATTCCTATTAAGTCCGGTTTTATTCAGCTGCTTGATGTCAATAGAAGGCAACCACTGGCTTGATAACAGGGCCAGTCATTTTTACCTGAACCCTTGTCTCAACCTCTTTTGTTCATATCAATAGGCCAATGATATAGGAGCAGCAAGTTTTTTTCTTCAAACAGGTGGTATTGAATGTCAGGATTTCTCTTTTCAAGAGTGTTCGGGGAGCAAGATTACTGAACATATTTGAAGAGGAGGTTGACGGCTATTGACCTGTCAGAGAGTTGAGGGCTATGAATAATTGGGTATGAAAGAGGATTTGAGACCAACAGCAGATCAGTCATGATCTTAGTGAAGGGCAAGGCAGGCTTGGGGAGTGAATGACCTGCCCTTGTTTCTGATGTTCTCACATTCTGTTTTTGGAAAGTTAGTGGGTGTTATTTTCATGAATGTTCTGTTATTGCTTATTGCAGTCATGGAGACTAGAGGATTTTGTGAGCAAACTCTAGGTGAGGTATGTGGGCTGTATTCACATTGAATCTGGGTCTACAACATGATCAACAAATGGAGCACAAGTTGCAGAGAGGGGAATTTCTGTGAAGGGAGACGAGGGGCCTCTTTCATACCGAGCCTGGATTTTCCAATTACATTTGCCAAATCACCACATAGCGTGTGGGACAGTACTGAGGGGCTGAATGGTCTTCTCTTTTTCTGTACACCAGGTTATAGGAGTACGTGGCTCCAACTGTTCCTGTCTAGCATGTTTGAGGGGCTGAATGCAACACAGAAACATGGGACTGAGGGACAGGAATGGGTCATTTGACCCTTCTCCACCAGGCACTAAGATCGTGGCTGATCACGTTGGGGTCTCAGCCCCACTTTCCTGTCTGAGTTCCATTATGCGTGACTCATTTCTCTGTCAAATATTTAACTAACGCAGCTTTCAATCAATGTGAACATAGAGGCACGATAAACTTCCAGTGAACAGTATTTTGACTTGAAACGTCCTTTCATAATTTTTCGTCGTCCCTCTTATAGAATCAGAGAGTCATGCAGAACGGAAACAGAACCATTAGTCCAATCTGTTCACTCCGATCAGATATCAAATCTGATCCAGTCCGATTTGCCAGCATTTGGCCAATTTCAGATACATTTAAATGTGCGATTGTAAACGCCTTTACTATTCATCTTACAGCACTTTCCGTACACACACCACTCTCTGTATAAAACATTTACCCTAAGGTCCCTTCTAAATCATTCGCCTTCTCCCCTCCAACCGATGCCCTATTGTTCAGGACTTCTCTATCCTGGGAAAAAGAACGTGGCCGTTCAGAATATCCATGCCCCTGATGATTTTATAAAGGTCGATAATGTTCCCCCTCAGCCTCTGGCACTCTGGGGAAACACCTCAACGTATTCAGCCTCTCCCTAAAAATCAAATCCTTCGGTCCTGCACCATCCGTGTAAATCTTTTCTGCAGCCAATCGAATTGTATGCAGTATTCTTAAGGTGGCCTCACCAGTATCCTATACAGACGCAATATTGCACCACAACTTCTACACTCAATGCTCTGACTGATTAAGGCAAATGTGCCAAATATGTTCTGCACCACTCTGTCGACCTGCGACTCCACTTTCAAGGAACAATGCACCTGCAGTCCTAGGTCCCTTTGTTCCACAACACTCTCCAGGACCTTACCATTTAGTGTATAAGTTCTGCCCTGATTTGCCTTCCCAAAATGCATAACCTCGTATTTATCTAAATTACACTTCATCAGTCACTCCTTGACCTTTTGCCCCGTCTAATTGTGGTCTCGTAGTACTCATAGATAATCTACTAAATCACTTTTGTGATGTCATCTGTAACCTTACTGACTATGGCCCCAATATTCACATCCAAATCCTTGATATAAATGATGAAATGCAGTGAACTCAGTACTGGCACTCAGCACTGGCACTGCTGCTCACAAGCTTCCAGTCTGAAAAATACCCCTCTTCCTTTAAGCCAATTGTGACTGGCTTCCCCTGCATCGCATGTGACCGAAACTTCCAAATCTGACTACCAATCTGAATGTTATGAACACCTTGCTGAGGGCGATGTAGACAATGTCTACCAAACTGCCTTCATCAGTCTTCTTTGTCACCTCTTCATAAAACTCCGATCAGCCCTTATCTTCCCAAATGTATGTAAATCCTATCCCTCAGAATCCCCTCCAACAACTCACCCACCACTGACATCAGGCTCACCGGTCTATAGTTACCCTGCTTTTTGGGTCACTATTTCCTTTTCTAGTCCCACTCCTCCACTGCTCACAACAAATGTTATATGTAACCAGGTTGGTGAGATGGCCGATGATATCGGTCTCAGACTGGGTCAGGATCAGTTTTAGGAAGAAGTCAGGCTAGTTCCTTTTAACAGCTGAAATAGCACCTTTATAATCCAGTGCAACATCACTCAAACTATGATGCAAACGGTTTGGATATTGGAAGTAAAGAATCGATACTTCACTTTCTAAAAACACAGGCGCACGCGTGCGTGCACGCACACATACACACACACACATACACACACACACACGCACACACGCACTCACACACACACACGGGAAGATATGTTGGGTTTGCCAGAGGTTATTAAGGTGGATAAATCCCCCGCACTGGATGGGATCTATTACAGGTTGCTGAGGGAGGTGAAAGAGGAAATATCTTGGGCCGTGACAGATATCTTTGCTGCATTCTTAAATACAGGTGAGGTGCAGGACGACTGGAGGGTATCTTATGTTGTCCCCCTGTACAAGAAGGGTAGTAGGGATATTCAGGGTAACGACAGATCAGTGAGCCTGACGTCAGTGGTGGGAAAGTTGCTGGAGAAGGTACTGAGAGATAGGATATACTTATGTTTAGAAAAGAATGAGCTTATCAGTGATAGTCAACATGGTTTTGTCCAGGCGAGATTGTGCCTTATCAAGTTAATAGAGTTCTTCGCGGAAGTGACCAAGTTAATAGATAAAGGAAGGTCTGTTGATGACATAAACGTGGACTTTTGTAAGGCGTTTGATAAGGTTCCCCATGGTAGACTAATGGAGAAATTGAAGTCATATGGTATGCAGGGTATTCTAGCTGGGTGGATAAAGAACTAGTTGAGAAACAGGAGACAGAAAGTAGGAGTTGAAGGGAGTTTCTCGAAATGCAGAAAGGTGTCAAGTGGTGCTCTACAGCGGTCAGTGTTTGGGCCACTGTTGTTTGTCATATGTATGATTAGCAAGTTTGCAAATGACACGAAGATTGTTGGCGTAGCAGAAAGCACAAGGGACTGTCAGAGAATACAGGAGGATATAGATAGACTGGAGAGTTGGGCGGAAAAGTGGCAGATGAAGGGCTTGTTCCTCAGCTGTAAATTTTCTGTGTTCTTTGAACACGCAAACACACACACACACACACACACGCACACACACACACACACACACAGAGAGACACACGCAGACACACACACACCCGATAAACAAAATCTCTGCAATTTCAAGTTAAAAAAACTTTGCCCAGATATTAGTTTAACTCATGACTAAAGGAAAAAGTGAGAGATTGTCCAAAATGTGATTCTGCTTCTGAAGACATTCTCCTCACACAAGCTGATAACAATTGGATTTCATCCTGGAGCAGTTGGATTTGGCTGAATTCCCTTTGCATTAGGCAGTGAGGAGATTCCAATGAATTCTGGCCACCAATCGCCCAAAGTGTAGCAGGTGGCTCTGTGGTTAGCACTGCTGCCTCACAGCAGCTGGGACGTGAGTTCAATTCTAGCCTTGGGCGACTAACTTGTGTGGAGTTTGCACGTTCTCCCTGTCTGCGTGAGCATTGAATGGGTGCTCCAGTTTCCTCCCACAGTCCAAATCCGTGCAGGTTATGTGGATTGACCATGCTACAGTATTCGGGGTTTTTTAGGTTAGTTACATTAGTCAGGGGTAAATGTAGGGGAACGGGTTTGCGAAGGCTACTCTTTGGAAGGTTGATATGTACGTGTTGTGCCGAAGGTCCTGTTTCCACACTTCAGGAATGCTACAAAAACAAGAATGGTAACGGTGACTGTGGAGTTTTTTTTTAGCTCGCACACATCGTTGTGATGAGGAACATTGAAGGAGAGAGAGAGTGCAATAGGCCATTCCTTCTCAGGATGATTACATTTTCTCCCTCTCTGAGTTGAATCATACAGTAATGTCATCCTTTCCCAAACTGGACCATGTGAGGTCCCTTGTACATTGTCCAAACTATATCTACATCACAGTCCCTACTCCATGTCGGTGCATCATTGCTGATGTCATACACAGGGCCATACAATTTAGCAGAAAAGGGTCATGGTCGGTTTGAAGTTATGTTTATATGTCTCTGCGTCATTAAATAATAAAAATGTTTAATGTATTCAGAATACCTGTGTTAAAATGAATGCATTTTAAAAAAACAAATGCAGAAGTTGCTGGAAAGGCTTGGCAGGTCTGTCAGCATCCAGATGCCTTTTACATGTTGTACTTGTACCTGCCTCCGCACTTCCTCTGGCAACTCATTCCATACAAACACCATCCTTTGTGTGAAAAGGTACCGCTGAGACCTCACCAAAACCTTTCCCCTCTCACTTTCAACCAATACCCTCTAGTTTTGGACGCCCCTACCCTGGGGAAAAAAACCCTGACTACTCACCCTATCCATGACCATTCTGATTTTATAAACCGCTACTGCTGCGAAATGTGACTCCAATCAACACGATTTGCTGTGCTTTCAGTAATCCTGGGCCTAAATTCTGAAATTCAATACTGACACCTCTTCTTTCTCCATAAGGTCACAATTCTAAAACCATTTTAATTGGTTTGTTCAGATGTATCATAAAACACTTCTGTGGGATTTACACCTAGACCGCTGTGCCCGGAGGTAGGGACACTAGCACCACTCGGCAATACCCATAAAGCTGTCACATTATTCTGCTGTGTGTTTGCTCATCAGCCTATTCTGACATGCTGTGATAAACCTCTGCAACAGGCAGGACTTGCATCCAGACCTTCTAGTCCAGAGCTAGGAACACTAATATACAAGTTCAAGAATTGGAATCAAATCCAGAGTTCTGGCTCAGAGACAGGAACTACCCACTACACTACCATACCCAGATTTTGGGTCATATGTTACATGCCAGCTTTCAGCTCGGTGTGAATTTATTATAATCAGGTTCCCATTACTGACCTATACAAAACACTTTGTATTGTTAAACAAGTGCAAGATATTTGTCGCAACTGTAAGATGTTGAGTGCATATGCTATGCCATCGAAATTAACTATGAACATAGTGAGTTTTGAGAAGATTTGTAGCTCAGGTTGAGGATTTGAATGGAGGTTTGCTCACTGAGCTGAAAGGTTCATTTCCAGACGTTTCATTACTTTACTCGGTAACATCTTCAATGGACTTTATGCAAAGCAATGCTGAAAGTTTTTGCTTTCTATTTATATGTTTGGGTTTCTTTGAGTTGGTGATGTCATTTACTTTGATTATGCTATTTCCTGTGGTGAAGTCACTTCCTGTTCCTTTTCTCAGGGGGTGGTAGATGGGTTCTAAGTCGATGTGAATGTTGATAAAGTTCTGGTTGGAATGCCATGCCTCTCGGAATTCTCGTGCATGTCTTTGTTTGGCTTGTCCTTGGATGGATGTGTTGTCCCAGTCGAAGTGGTGTCCTTCCTTAATCTTTGTGTGAGGATACTGCTGAGAGACGGTCATGACCTTTTGTGGCTAGTTGGTGTTCATGAATTCTAATTTTCTGCTTGTTTGTCCAATGTATTGATTGTTACAGTACTTGCACGGTATTCGGTAAATGACATTAGTTTTGCTCATGGTCTGTATGGGGTCTTTCAAGTTCATTAGCTGCTGTTTTAGTGTGTTGGTGCGTTTGTGGGCTACAATGATGCCAAGGGGTCTGAGTAGTCTGGCAGTCATTTCCGAGAAGTCTTTGATGTTGGGGAGAGTGGCTAAGATTTCTGGATATGGTTTGTCTGCTTGTTTGGGTTTGTTGCTAAGAAATCGGCGGACTGTGTTCTTTGGGTACCCATTCTTTTTGAATACACAGCATAGGTGATTTTCCTCTGCTCTGTGTAGTATCTTTGTGCTGCAGTGTGTGTTGACTCGTTGAAATAATGTTCTGATTCGGCTTTGTTTGTGGGGGTTGAGACGATTGCTTCTGTATTTCACAATTTGGTCCATATGTGTTGTTTTTCTGTATACGCTGGTTTGAAGTTCCCCCTTGGCTGTTCACTCTACTTTGACATCTAGGAATGGCAGTTTGTTGTTGTTTCCCTCTTTTGTAGTGGAATTTATGCCAGGAAGGGCGTTATTAATGGTCTTGAAAGTTTCTTCTAATTTGTTCCGTTAAGTGATTATTAGATTAGATTAGATTAGATTACATTACATTACATTACAGTGTGGAAACAGGCCCTTCGGCCCAACAAGTCCACACCGCCCCGCCGAAGCACAACCCACCCATACCCCTACATTTACCCCTTACCTAACACTACGGGCAATTTAGCATTGCCAATTCACCTGACCTGCACATCTTTGGACTGTGGGAGGAAACCGGAGCACCCGGAGGAAACCCACGCAGGCACGGGGAGAATGTGCAATCTCCACACAGTCAGTCGCCTGAGGCGGGAATTGAACCCGGGTCTCTGGCGCTGTGAGGCAGCAGTGCTAACCACTGTGCCACCGTGCCGCCCTCTAATGACAAAGGTGTCATTAGAGTTTGGGTTTGATGGTTGGCAGAGCTGTTTGCTCAAGTCTCTTCATTACTGCCTCTACTAAGAGACCTGATATCGGAGATCCCATGGGTGTTCCACTGGTTTGTCTGTAAGTTTGTTGTTGAAGGTCAAGTGGGTGGTAAGGCATAGGTCACCTAGCTTGATGATATTCTCCTTGTTGATGGAGTTAGTGGTGTTTGGTGTCTGTGTCTTTGGGTCTTCTAATAGTGTAGTCAGTGTTTATTGGCCACGTTAATGTTAATTGAGGTAAACAGGGCTGTTACAGAAAAGGACACCATTATTTCATCCTATTCTATCTTAGTGTCTTTAATGGTCCTCATGAATACTTGGGTGGAGTGGATAGAGTGGCGTGAGCCTTCTACTAAGTGCCTTAGTCTTTGGTGAAGCTTCTTGGCCAAATGTAAGGTGGTATTCCAGGTAGTGAGACTATAGATCTGAGGGGGGCTCCGCGTTTGTGAATTTTGGGTAATCCGTAGGAGTGTGGTGTGTTGGATCTATCTTCCATTGAAGGTGATACCTAGTAAGGCAATGAAACGTCTGGAAATGAACCTTTCAGCTCAGCGAGCAAACCTATATCTATAACTATGAATATCTTTAATTGCTATTTTCTGTAGTCTACAATATTAGGGAAAGAAATCCTGAAAACACACTCTGCCCAATGAAGGGTCTAAAATATATATTTATTACTCAACACCAGAGACGAAGGAAGAGCTTAATTTCTTACCCCCAAAAATCGATCAGCACGACCCAACTCTAACATGCGACAGCTCTCTTCCTAAAACCATGAAGTGATACTAGGCCGCTGATTACTGTCCAGAGTCTCCTCCCCACTGACTGTGTCTGCAATCTGTCCCTCCTCCCCCTAACCACACAAGGCAAACCAAGCTCAGGGTCTTTGTGAAAATCAAGGCTGGAGTGTGAAGGTCTCCTGGAGAGGGGGAGGACATTTTAATTTGAATGGGGAGGGCGAGGTGGCAGTAATATATTACACTGGGCTGAGGGGTGGCAGATGGACTTTAGTTTGGATTAATGCGAGGTACTGGATTTGGTAAATCAAATCAGAGCAGGATCTATATAATTAAAAGTAGGGCCTTTGGCAGTGTTGTAGAAGGGAGACATAGGCCGTCAGGTATAATTCTTTAAAATTTGCATCTCATATAGATAGTGTGGTTAAGAAGGTGTTTAACACACTTGTCTTCATAGGTCAGACCTTTGAGTATCGGAATTGGGACGTCATGTTGAGGTTGTACAGGACATTGGTGCGACCTCTTCTGGAATACTGTGTCCAGTCTGGTCACGCTGCATGCTCATTCAATCGGCACACCCCCCTCTGGTGAAAAAGCTGCCCCTTTGGTCACTTTTCAATGTTCCCCTCTCACCTTAAGCCTATGTCCTCTAGTTTTTGACTCCCCATACTCATAGAATTGACCTTGACTATTCACTTTGATATTACTGATCTTGATATTATTAAGCTGGAGACGGTTCAGAAGAGATTAAACTGGATATTGTTGGGAATGGAGGGAGTGAGCTACAAGGAGAGGCTGGGTAGGCTGGGACTTTTTCACTGGAGAGGATGGGATTAAGGGGTAACTTTACAGAGGTTTATAAAATAATGAGGAGTACAGAGAAGCTGAAGGGCTGATGTATTTTCCCTAGAGTTGAGGATTCAAAACTGAATGAAATTTTAAGATGTGAGGAAAAAAGAATTACAAAAGTCATGAGAGGTAATTATTTTAGACAGAAGTTGGCATATGTGTGGAATGAACTTCCAAAGGAAGTGGTGAAAGCATGAACAGTTACAACGTTTAAAGGACATTTATATCAGTACATGGATAAGACATCAGTTTGGATGGTGCTGTGAGCAGCTGCCTCTCCCTCCCCCTCTCTGAATGAATTCCTGTTGGTTTTCATCCTCTGCCAATGCCTGTGCAGTGGCGTGTGGAGGCCAGCAGAGGGTGGCATTGCATCACTTTAAGCACCACAGAGACTGCCAGACCTGCCTCACACAGAGACACGCAGATACACATGCGTGAATGGTTAGGACATGGCGAAGAAGCTCATCTGGTAATTTAAACTAAACGTAAAGAAATGCTCAATTCGCCTCGTAAGTAGTTAAAATATGAGTGACAGAGAACTCTCAAATTCCACTGTTTGAATAAAAACAACAATTTATTTTTTAAATCTGAATGTGATCATTTTACGTCCACTATTCACAACTCTGAGACCCCCTCTCTCTTACCTGCTTGTTACCCGATTCCAGCTCTATAGCAGTATACTGTTTCTGGGTCTGCCATTCTCTCATACCACAGGTGCTTGTAAGCTCTCAGTTCAGAACAGCATTCACCCTCTCTTAAAGGTACAGTACACACTTTCAACTTCATCACATTACATCCTGATGAACATCGTTAAGTGGGATCCATCCGGATTTCTCTGGCTCTGTGGTTTGTCAATATTCATCCACTCCGTCTCGTATGTGTCAGGAGTTTTGTTGCTCCATTGACAGTGTGTCATTATTCGACTCTGTCCGTGGGAATATAGCAGTATTTCAATTGCTCACATACGTGTCTGGGGCAGGATTGCAGTTGTTTCATGGCGACTGTGATACTACGACAATCTCAATGTTTGTAGATTGCACCGAACCTGGAAGAATTGTAAAGTCTATGGAGGACAGTGTGGAACTCGAACGGACAATCATACATTGGTGTGGTGTTCAGGTTAATGGCAGATGGGGATCAATGCAGAGAAGTGTGAGGTGATGCACTTTGGTAGGTAAGACAAGGAAAGACAGTTTAAAGGAGGCTGTGCCATTATAAAGGGGCTGCAGGAACGTGAGAGCGCTGGGTGTATATGAGCACAGATTGTGGAAGATTTCAGGACAAGGAGGAGAGCAGTAAATCTCAAGATTAGTTTCAGTATCTGAGCTGTTTACAGGGGGCGGTGTAGGAGGGAGTCTCGTGCCATCTTCCTGGGAGGTGGTGGTGGCGATGTGTTGTGAACTCACGCTCCTGCCCACCGAGATCGGGGATTTACCATTTGTACCAGCTCGACCCAAATGGGAAATGGTATCAGGGCCACGGCTTCTAAGTTGTGCCGGGGGAAACCGAGCTACCAGTGGGTGTAAATTGAGAATCGCCCTTCAGTGTACATTGCTCCTTACTCGGTCGGTGGGAGTGGATGTTTTAGAATCTCCACACAAGGCGTCCCAGTCCTCTCCAGCTCGTACCAGGGTCCGCCCCACATGGCGGGAGGGGGGTGGTGGGGGAGTTAGGGAACGGATATCGGGAACTCCACCACCCCGCTTGGCTCTTCCTGTCCTATTCCAGGCTGTTTCTCCTGGAATGGGGAAAAGGGTGGGTGGGAGTGAGGGTGGGAGTGTATGGCCCTGCTGTTAGTGTTAGTGTAGGTGGGGAACAGGGTCATGGTGAGGTGTCCGGAGGGAGTCAGTCCACAGTGTTGTATCCATGTTATTATTGTGGGAGGGGGGAAGGTGCTGCATGCAGCAGTGAGAGTGGTGGAGCATGAGCTTGTTTGGGGGTCGGTGCTATAACAGATATACCGTGGGTGTGAGGGAGCAGAGAGAATACGATGACACTTATCCAGACAGAGCATGGAAGGTTATTGATGCTTGTCCTGTATTGCTGGACATTTCTTCAGACCGCTGATATTGCACTGATCTGTGTAGTGTGCTCAGACCATGTTAGGTGGGTCTGGTGGTGTGGCCCACTCTGGAAAGAGAATGGTCCCCCTCTATATTAGCCCATCCACCAGGAGCTCCATGCGCCTATTGACAAACCGTGGTGCAATTGCCCCTTATCTGCCATGGTCTGGATAAACTGTGCAGGGCAGCTCCTAACAGAGAAATCTCAAACATGTGCCCATTTGCCTTTTAAAGATGGCACCAGTTTCAGGGGTCACGGAATATCCAGGTACATCCGGGCGATAGTGAGTACCTTCGGCCATGAAGGACTCCCATTTACAAAGGTGTAGAACAAATGCTCATGCAAAACTCTTCATCATCCGACCTCACACCAATATCCGTTTTTCCTCTGTTTCCTGGGAAGATGGGCTCATGTTACAGGATGCTATCGAAGAGTCGACATTTCAGCATTCTGAAACCTGGGAACACATCCTTCCATGACACTGTCTCTCAGTCTCCCCCTCGCTGTCTATACCCCAAACCCCTCCCATGTGGTGATATTTAAATTGATTCCCGCACCATCTCTCTCTGGCAGTGAGTGGTCACACCCACAGCACACCCTTGTAATGGTACAATGGAGATATGGAGCTGTAAATGGATGGGAGCTGCACATCCTGTCACTTGCAGCAACGGTTGCAGGTTTCCCCACGCTGGGCAGGGATCTAACACAGTGTTACTGAGCAATGCACTGGGGTGGGATACACAATCCTACATGCTGGGAGGGTAACTGCTCCTGGATTACAGATCAATGCACTGGGGTGGGATACACAGTCCTACATGCTGGGAGGGTAACTCCTCCTGGTTTACAGATCAATGCACTGGGGTGGTGAACACAGTCCTACATGCTGGGAGGGCAACTGCTCCTGGGTTACAGATCAATGCACTGGGTGGTGTACACAGCTCTACTTGCTGGGAGTAACTGTTCCTGGTTTCCAGATCAATGCAATGGGGTGGTGTACACAGTCCTACATGTTGGGAGGGTAACTGCTCCTGGTTTACAGATCAATGCAGTGCTGTGGTCTGCACAGCTCCCCGTGTTGGCCAGATATCCAGTCAGTGTTTATAGATCAATGCAGTGCTGTTTTCTGCATAGCTCCCCGTGCTGGACAAATATCTAGTCTGGGTTTCTACATCAAGGCCCTGAACTGAACTGTACGTTTGAAGATATGTGCTCTGACATGATGCGTGCAGTGTTCCACTCTTGCCAGATTGCTGGATTGTACTGACCAGTGCAATAGATTAATCTGCGCAGTGTTCCACTCTGGCCAGATTGCAGGGTTGTACTGAGCAGTACACTGGCCTGGTCTGCACAGTGTTCCACGGTGAACAGATATCTCCTCTGGGTTTATGGTGTTTGGTCTGGTTCCGTGAGGTGGATTGAGAATGTGGTATATCTAACCATTTCAGCTGATCTGGCAAGGTCTTTAGTTCCCATTCCTGTGATTGGACCCTCCATCTCTCACCCCATTAATGTTACAGTGTGTCCAGGCACAGTACATCATGTTGGTGGGGTGGGGAGAGGGGAAAGGTGATGGAGAGGCCAACATTCTCTAAAAGCCATTCCCCGGAACGTTCTGTCCCTGACATTGTTTGTGAACGGCCAGACGCCAGTGAATTGAACAAACGTTAAGATCCCGAGGGAAGAGTCCCGTTCCAAGGAGAAGGAGACACTGTTCCGAAGGCCCCTCAGGCAGTTAAAGGGGTGAATACGTTTTCCCTGTGTTTACATTTCTTCACGACATAGGATCGACCACAATTTAGACCAAAATACAGGAATTCCCAAACTCCGTGTGTCTTCAGAAAACTGGGAAAGAATCCTTCAGGACAGCAACGTTTCCATCCTCCGTATTAAGCATGGGACGGAGTGACCTTTGTCAACTCTCGAATGATCGAGTGAGTGGGAATGTTTTAGAAACCATCTGTCATTATGGATGTATATCTTTGTGTTTGGGGAGGGAGGGTTTCTTGTGGTTTATGTCACATTTTTGTCAGTAATTCCGACCTTCCCATTTTTTATTCCAGCTCCAATTATTTTAATAAATCCCTGAATACAGGGACACATTTGAAAATCTCACTGGGTCCCCAATCAAACGGTTCCCTTTGCCTCCAGGCTGATGGATAATGGGTTTGTTTTCCTTCCTCACAGTTAACGTAGTGACCATCTACGTCCTGCTTTATAAAGATTGTGGATTGTCTCCATGTGTCAGACGTTACCTGGGGGCCATGGCAGCGGCGGATCTCCTGGTCATTATCCTCGACGTGATACTGATACACATTCCCATTGTTTATCCGGAACAGTTTTATTTCCTGAGTGACTCCGTTCGCGTGTGTAATATCCACGCCGTCCTGATTTATGCAGCCACTGACTGCTCTGTCTGGTTCACCATCACTTTCACCTTTGATCGGTTTGTGGCCATTTGTTGCCAGAAGCTGAAAAGTAAATATTGCAGTGAGAAAACGGCGACTGTGGTTCTGGGAGCAGTGACTGTGCTGAGCTGTTTAAAGAACGTTTTCTGGTATTTTATGCTCACGGCTCGGTATCGGCTGGTGAACGCCCCCTCGTTTTGTGATGTAACAGTCGCTGTTTATTCCTCCATTGTCTGGGTCACAATTGAGTTCCTCCACCACATTCTAACCCCGTGTGTCCTATTTCTATTGATTCTGCTGCTCAATGTTCTCACCGTCAGACACATTTTAGTGACCAGCAGAGCCCGCTGGAGACTCCGTGCCCACACCAATGGGGACGCTCAGTCTGACACAGAAATGAGAAACCGAAAAAATCCATCATTTTACTTTTTGTGATATCGGCCAATTTCATCCTGTTATGGTCAACGTTCATGCTGTATTCTATTTGGAGACGGATGTATTGGATTGGGTGTCGATCTGTGATTCTTCATCCCTTTGTGCGGGAATTGGGGTTTATGCTGCAGCTCCTCAGTTGCTGCACAAACACCGTGATTTATGCCGTGACCCAGACTAAGTTCAGGCAGCAGCTGAAGAATGTGCTGAAATATCCCTTCACCCATCTATCAATCAAATTCCCTCATTAATCAATCCATCCAGGATTTTTTCATTTCAGGTCAGTGTTCCTGTCGCTATGATAACAGACTGAGTGTGGCGCTGGTTTGTCCATCCTCATCCCACAGGAGGGTTACAGGAACACATTTCAATGATTCTCACAACTCAGGGGACACCATCCCACTGACTGTATCCATCACTTCCATTTGTAAACAATAAAAATGTTGATTAAAGCGTGCCGAGCAGCAGAGTAACCGATGTTGTTGTGTGTCTTTGTGTTGGAGAAGCTGAGCCGGAGAGAGACAGACTCAGCCCCAAGTCCTGGTCGTCAGGGAAGGGGAGGTGACTGCGCCCTGAGCTCAGGAGCTGGGATTAACTCTCTCTGTCCTTACTTTAACCTTTGGGTCTCACACTCCAACTTGGCTATCAGCATAAATCAACTTGCTCCCTTTGTCACGCTCTCACCATTTATCCCTCCCACTCTCACTCTGCACTGATATTTATATCTCCTTTTCCCATTTACATACTCAATTCCAGTGTCCTTGCCTTCCCCAATCTCATTCACTCCTGCTCCATCTTGCGATCATAACCTCCCAATGTTCCTGTCTTTCTCGAATCCTTCGGTGCTGGGTGAACAGAAGAATGTTGTCGATCTTCAGGCCGATGTTAGGGAACAGAGATACCTGAAGAAGGGCTTATGCCCGAAATGTCGATTCTCCTGCTCCTTGGATGCTGCCTGACCTGCTGCGCTTTTCCAGCAATACATTTTCAGCTCTGATCTCCAGAATCTGCAGTCCTCACTTTCTCCTCAACAGAGATTGGGACGACATGTCAGGCCATTTCTAGGGCAACACTATGGAGTTTTGGCCAAACGCCATTTGTCGGGGACATAGTGGTGTGAGAACACGAACCGCTACTAAGGGGTATCAGGTGGAGTGGCACCGTTGGCTGTAGCTGAGACCGGTATGACAGGATATCACAAATAGAACACATTGTGTGTGACCCACTGTCTGTTACTCAGAGAATAGAATGGGGATGGGATCAAAGGCCATTTAGAGGGGATCAACTGGTTTGGTATTCACAGACAGGTGCTCAGTTAAAGGTTTGTGAGGACTGTGAGGGTTGGTTCTGCGTGGGCGTGTGAGCATGATGCTGGGGGAGTGTGCGAGGGAGTGAGCCTGATGGTGAGGGAATGTATGGGGGAGTGAGAGTGATGGTGGGGGAGTGCGCAGGTTTGTGAACCGGATGGTAGGGAAGTGTCCAGGGGAGAGTGAGTGACGATTGGGGTGAGTGTGGGGAAGTGAGATTGACGATGGGGGCGTGTGCATGGGAGTGAATGGGACAATGGGAGTGTGTAGGAGAGTGAGCGTGATGGTGGGGGAGTGTACAAGGAAGAGAGAGTGACGACGAGGGCGTGTGCAGGGGAGTGAACGGGACAATGGGAGTGTGCAGGAGAGTGAGCGTGATGGTGGGGGAGTGTACAAGGAAGAGAGAGTGACGACGAGGGCGTGTGCAGGGGAGTGAACGGGACAATGGGAGTGTGCAGGAGAGTGAGCCTGATGTTAGGGAAGTGTGCGGGGGAGAAAGAGTGACGATGAGGGCGTGTGCAGGGGAGTGCACGGGACAATAGGAGTGTGTGGAATGTGAGCATCATGGTGGGGGAGTGTACAAGGGAGAGAGAGTGACGACGAGGGCGTGTGCAGGGGAGTGAATGGGACAATGGGATTGTGTGGGAGAGTGAGCGTAATGGTGGGGGAGTGTGTGAGACAGTGAGCGTAATGGTGGGGGAGTGCACAGGGTCTGAAAATCAGGGTGGGGCTGCACGTACGGGAGTGAACGATACAATGGGGAGAGAGTGTTTGAGTGAGTCTAATGGCAAAGCTTTGTGCAGGGTGAGTGAGCATGACAGTGGGGTATATGACATGCCATGTGCTGGAGTGAGTGTGATGGTGGGCGACTGTGCGGGTGAGTGAACGTGACGGTACGGGAGTGCGTGGGAGAATGGTGGAATGTGTGGGGGTGTGCATGATGGTGGGGGTGGTGTGGGGCAGAGTGTGTGATGGTGGTGGAGTGTGTGGGGGTATGCGTGACGGTGATGGTGGTGAGGGGCATTGTGTGGGATGGTGTTGGAGTGTGTGGAGATGAGCGTGACGGTGTGGGTCAGTGTGTGTGAGTGTGGTGGAGTGTGTTGGGGAGTGCGTGATGGTTGTGGAAGTGTGGGACAGTTTGTGATGATGGTGGAGTGTGTGCCGGTGAGCGTGACAGTGGGGGTGGTGTGGTGCAGTGTGTTGGAGAATGGTGGAGTGTGTGGGGTGAGCGTGACGGTGAGGATGGTGAGTGTCAGTGTGTGGGATGGTGTTGGAGTGTGTGGGGAAGAGCGTGACGGTGTGGCTCAGTGTGTGTGAGGGTGGTGGAGTGTGTTGGGGTGTGCGTGATGGTGGGGGTGGTGTGGGGCAGTGCGTGTGATGGTGGTGGTGTGAGTGGGTGTGAGAGTGAAAGTGGAGTGTGTGGGGGTCAGCGTAACTGTGAGGGTCGTGTGGGGTAGTGTGTGTGATGGTGGTGGCCTGAGAGGTGGGGAGTGTAATGGTGGGAGTGGTGAGGGGCAGTGTGTGTGATGGTAGTGTATCGTGTGGGGGTGGGCGTAAAAATGGCGGTTGTGTGGGGCAGTGTGGGTGATGGTGGTGGAGTAAGTGGGGGTGAGCGTGACGGTGGAGTGGTGTGTGGCATTGTGGGACTTAGTGAATGTGAGCCGGTCAGTGTGACGGTGAAAGAGTGAGGGAGAGGGGGTGAGGGTGACAGTGACAGAGTGAGAGTGAGTGGGTCAGTGAGACGGTGACAGAGTGAGGGTGAGCTGGTCGGTTTGTCGATGATGGAGTGAGAGTGATGGGGTCAGTCTGTCGGTGTTATAGTGAGTGTGAGGCAGTCACGGTGACCTTGACGTAGTGAGTGTGATGGGGTCAGAGTGATAGTGACGGAATGAGTGTGAGGGGGTCAGGGTGACGGTGATAGCGTGAATTTGAGAGGGTCAGGGTGACCGTGATGGAGTGAGTGTGAGTGGGACAGGGTGACGGTGAAGGAGTGAGTGTGAGGGCGTCAGAGTGATGGTGATGGAGTGTGTGTCAGGGGTCAGGGTGAAGGTGGTGGAGGCAGTGTGAGAGGGTCAGGGTGACAGTGATGGAGTGTGTGTGAGGGGATCAGTGTGACAGTGATGGAGCGAGTGTGAGAGGGTCAGGGTAACAGTGCTGGAGTGAGTATGAGGGAGCAGGGTGATGGTGGTGCAGTGAGTGTGAGTGTTATAGGGTGACTATGATGGAGTGAGTGAGAGAGGGTTAGGGTGAAGGTGATGGAGTGAGTGTGAGGGGGTCAGGGTGACTGTGATGGAGTGAGTGTGAAGGTGTCAGGGTGACGGTGATGAAGTGAGTGTGAGCGGTTCAGTGTGACTGCGATGGAGTGAGTGTGAGGGGATCAGGGTGAGGGTAATGGAGTGAGTGTGAGGGAGTCAGGGTGACAGAGATGGAATGAGTGTGAGGGGATCGCTGTGACGGTGATGGAGAGTGTGTGAGTGCGTCAAGGTGACAGTGATGCAGTGAGTGAGAGAATGTCAGAGTGACAGTGATGGAGTGAGTGTAAGGAGTCAGGGTGACGGTGATGGAGTGAGTGTGAGGGAGTCATGGTAATGGTGATGGAGTGAGTGTGAGGACGTCAGGGTAACAGTGATGGAGTGAGTGTGAGGGGATCAGTGTGACGGTGACGGAGTGAGTGTGAGGTAATCAGGGAGATGGCGACGGAGTGAGTGTGAGGGGATGAGTGTGACGGTGATGGGTGAGTGTGAGGGGATCAGTGTGACGGTGATGGAGTGTGTGTGAGGGTGTCAGCGTGACGGTGATGGAGTGAATGTGAGGGGGTAAGGCTGACGGTGATCGAGTGCTTGTGTGTGTGAGTGAGGGTAACTCTAATGGAGTGAGTGTGAGGGGATCAGGGTGACTGTGATGGTGTGTGTGTGACGGGATCAGGGTGACAGTAACGGAGTGAGTGTGAGGAAGTCAATGTGACGGTGATGGAGTGAGTGTGAGGGGGTCAGGGTGACAGAGATGGAATGAGTGTGAGGGGTTAGGGTGACACTGATGGAGTGAGTGTGAGGGGTCAGGGTGACGGTGGTGGAGTGAGTGTGAGGGGATCAGTGTGATGGTGACGGAGTGAGTGTGAGGTGGTCAGGGTAAAAGTGATGGAGTCATTGTGAGGACATCCGTTGAGTGTGATGGAGTGAGAGTGAGTGTATCAGTGTGACAGTGTTGGAGTGAGTATGAGGGGGTCAGTGTGATGGTGATGGACTAAGTGTGAGGGGGTCAGGGTGACAGTGATGGAGTGAGTGTGAGGGGGTCAGGGTGACAGTGATGGAGTGATTGTGAGTACATCTGGTTGAGTGTGATGGTGTGAGAATGAGTGTATCAGTATGACAGTGTTGGAGTGATTGTGAGGGGTTCGGTGTGACGGTGATGGACTGAGTGTGCGTGGGTCAGTGTGACAGTTATGGAGTGAGTGTGAGGGGGTCAGGGCGACGGTGATGGAGTGAGTCTGAGGACGTCAGCGTGATGGTGATGGAGTGTGAGGGGCTCAGGGTGACAGAGATGCAGTGAGCATGAGAGGGTCAGGGTAACGGTGATGGAGTGAGTGTGAGAGGGTCAGAGTGACGGTGATGGAGTGAGTGTGAGGGGGTCAGGGTTATGATGATGGAGTGAGTGTGAGTGGATCAGAGTGAGAGTGTTAGAGTGTGCGTGAGGGGGTCAGGGTGACGGTGATGGAGTGAGTGGGAGGGGCTCAGGGTGACAGTGATGGAGTGAGATTGAGGGCGTCACAGTGAAAGTGATGGAGTGAGTGCGAGTGGATCAGTGTGACGGTGAAGGAGTGATTGCGAGCAGGCAGGGTAATGGTGATGGAGTGAGTGTGAGGGGGTAAGGGTGAAGGAGATGGAGTGTGTGTGAGTGCATCAGGGTGCCGGTGATGTAATGAGTGTGAAGGGGTCAGGTTGACGGTGATGGAGTGGGAGTGAGTGGGTCAGGGTGACGGTGATGGAGTGAGTGTGAGGGGTGAGAGTGATGGTGTATTTTCCAGAGGACAGTTAAGAGTCTACCACGATATTACGCATCTGGAGTCTCATGTGGGACAGAGCAGATGACTGTGGTAGTTTGCTTGTATCTGATGCGATTTTCCACACACCTGTTTCAGGTCATCACAAAACTCTTTAATCCAAGGTATTTATTGAATTCAAACTCCACCATCTGTCTTGCCAGGACCTGAAACCTTTGTCCCCAAAATATTACCTGGGATTTTAGATTAACGATGCAGTAATAAAACTACAAGGACATTATTTCCACTCCGTGGGTCCAGGAGGAGGCAGACGCGAATGGATTTGTTTGGCAGTATGTTCAGTATGGATTAGTTGGACCTGTTTTCATGCTGTATGATTCTCTGACTGACGCTATGTAGCAGGCTGTTGGTTGGGATTAACAGCAGCATTGACGGCATAATCGATCACCTGATGGGATATGTAATCCTGCTGGCGTCTCCGGAGGTTGTTTTGCTCAGTGATTCCTTCCCACACACGGGACTGGTGAACGGCCTCTCTCCAGTGTTACTGATTAAATGAGTTTCCATTTCTGTGGTTAATTGAATCCCTTCCAACAGTTCCCACATTTCCCTGCTTTCTCTGTAGTATCAGCGTCCTTTTTCCGACCAGGGTGAACAATCCTTTCAAGTTGTGTCCACACATATACAAATCCTGTTGTTCATGTTGTGAATGTGTTTTCATTGTTTCTCATTTACCCACAGGGTGTGAGTATCACTGGTCTGGACAACAATTATTTTTCGCCCCTTGTTCGTTGCTGCCTGACTGCACCAAAAACCCGGGTGCGATCTTAGCGTCGGGTGTCTGTCTGTGGGCAGTCTGTACATTCTCTGTGTGTTTGCGTTTTTATTCCTCCCTCTGACCAAAAATGTGCCGGTTACAGGGACCAGCAATGGGAAATTCAGGCTTATGGGATCGAGAATACCGTGGGTTCTGTTGGGATGCGCTTCGGATGGACCGTGTGGACTGGCAGTCGACTAGACTGCTTCCCCACACGGTGGGGATTCTTGAATTAAGGGTCAGCTAATGTTGTTCTGATAGTGGAGACTCTCGTAGGTAGGACTGGTTAAAGATGGCAGAATCCCCTGAAAATAGGACAAGAATGAATGAGATTTCAGGAAGTTAAAGTCATGATCTCTATTCCTGAGGTCAGGCAAGCATTCCAGGTTTTATTCGTCGAACTTAAACATCACCGTTTCCGTGTCCCTGTGCCAAGGATGACAAGTTTAAAATATCACCCCAACACCAAATTCTCCAGTTTAAAGTCTTTACTTTGTGGAAGAAACTGATACTGAACTGATGCAAGCAAATGCAGCTGACACCGCCAGTGTCGGAAACAGATCAAAATAGCAAAATCATCTTTTAAACCCACCACTGCAAACTTAAGGGCTCAACACGCTCCAGTTGTGCCACTCAGCTGTCTTAGCAAGATGCACTGTAAATCGCTATGATAGGATAAACTGTAACAACCATTCCCTTGGGCAGGTGCACACTCAACCGAGGAATTTCTTGCGCCTCTAGACCATCATAGAAGGAACGCACGCTCATCTATTTCATCACTGGAGCCAGAGAGTAACTCCGTGCACTCATTTCCATCCCCATTTCCGGATCTGGGAGACTGTGCAGCAGTTTCTCTGATTCTGAGGCTGGGAACTGGGCTTTTGTGTAATTATCTGCAACACTGATTATGGCCTTGAGGAAGCTGGTGAAGTCGTCGATGTTAAGTTAAAATGCAATTGAAACATACATTTCAACAATATCCTGTCCTGTCCCCCGAGTCTTTGATGCTTGTTGAAATCTATCAATCTCAGTTTTCAACATTCTCATTCAAGGGATCTCCACAGCCTCTGAGGACACCGAAGTTAAAGATTCCGCTCATTCTCAGTTCCCACATGTCTGTCACTGTTCGCTGAGTACTGATACTGTACATTTGCTGTTCCTCCGAACATATCCTCTGCGAGTATACTTATTGCTGCCTGCCAGTGTCCTGTTCTGTGGTCGTGGGTGTCTGTATTTTGCATTGTGACTACAGCAACCTTGGTTCGAATCCAAATCAATGCACTAAGTGTTCTCTCCGTTGTCCTTTTTGTGACACATCCTAAGAAATTAATTGCTTTACATTCAAATTCCGCTCTCTCACATCTCTGCGTTTCATATATCAGAATTCAAACACACCCGTTGTCGGAGATTCCTCTCGGTCCCACGATCATTAAACCTCCTTCCGTCCCTCTTCCCATTTCTCTGAGGCAATGAACAATCTATCACTCCCTTTTACATTGATGCTGTTCTGCCTGTGCTGCTGCTGCGGTCATTGTTGATGGGTGAATGTCCCCCAACTTCACCATCGGGAACTGAAACCAAGTCATTCCATTTGGATACCGCGGTTGTGAAATCAATCCCCATGTAGCAGTTTTTACTGACATAGGCCAGAGACAATTGGAGCGTCAGGCCCATGGAAAAGACCCAGGGCAGTTTTGGGGAAAAAAGATTTTATTGGAATAGACCAGCTTTTGTGGTTTTGGGCGTTGGTCTCGCGTTAATTTCATAGGACTGATAATCCAGAGACCCAGGTAATAGTCTGGGTACTCGGGCTTGTGTCCTTCCATGCGAGATTGTAAATTGTCGATTCAGCAAATATCTGCAATGAAGAATCTAATGTCTACTACAGATCCATTGACAATTGTTGAAAAATATATATCTGGTTTACTGATGTGATTTCAGGATGGAATCTGCTATCCTTACTGGGTCTGGCCTGCTTGTGACTTCAGAATCATAGCAATATGGTTTCGCCCTCAAACTAATACAGAAATTTTAAAACAAATGCTCATTAGGCTCAAACAAGAGTGTTGTGTGCCATTTTGCAAGTCACATTATAGTAGGGATGTCATCACACTGAGAACATTGCCGGAGATATTGACCAGGATGTTGTTTGTGATTAAGTGTTTCAGTTGTGAAGAAAGACCGGAAGAGTGGACTGTTTGTCGCAGTGCAAAGGAGATGTAAAGAAGTCATGAATGAGTTAGGGTATGGACAGATTTGACTGAACGAGTTTCCCATTGATGGAGGGATCGATCAGCAGGGGCCAGAGACTTAAGGAGAAAGGCAAAAAGGTTTGAGAAAATATGCAAAAAACTTTATCAGCCAGTGGGTTTTTGGAATTTAGAATACACTGCCTGAATTGTTCAGAGTGGCAAAAACCCTTATAACCTGAATAAATATTCAGATGTGAACTTGTGATGCCAAGACATATAAGGCTGTGGGGTAAGCATTGAGAAATGCGATTCAGTTCATTAGGTAGTTGTTTTTGACAAGTGTGGCCACATTTGGCTGAAGGGCCTCCTTTGGCACTCTTGTCCTCGGTAATATAATGGTTAGTGTCCCCGCCTGTCACAGGGCTCAATTCTCCGCTGGGGACATTGTAAATGTTTTAAAACTGTCACTCCATTCACAAGTTCGGGCATTGATACCTGTCTTTCCATTCTCGATGGTGCATGTCACAGGAGGGACAGTGCTGCCTGAATCAGTGTGGGGAAGGGCTACAGCTCTCAGGGAGGCAGAGTGTCAGTGAAAGTGCAAACACGTGACTTCAGCAAACTGTACATTGTATCTATGTTGGAACGAAAAGCATTTGACAGACTTGTACTGGATTGAAGTGTTGACTGGAAGCAGAACGGTGAGGAAGAAACAGCGTAAAAACATTCAAATATGATTGCAGAAACATTTCCCTCAGCACGAATGAAATTGTAATGAACAGAGTAGTGTTTCGATACATTGAATTTGGGTTGATTTGCTTTGATGAGGCTGAGTTACCAGGGTATAAAGCCATTAAAAAATGATACAGCAATTGCTCACTATGATGGAACATTGTGTCAGTAATTCGCACTGCTGTTCGGTCGGAGGGTTAGGTTAATTGGCAAAGTTAAATTGCCCTCTCGTGTCCAGGGAGTGAATTAAGCAAGTTAGGTGAATTAGCCATAGGCAACGCAGGGACAAGGTCAGAAGTCACAGGACGACAGGTTATAGTCCAACAGGTTTGTTTGAAATCATAAGGGAGAGGGCTCACTCTTCCTCAGGTGAAATATACGGGAATAGTGAGGGGAGCTTGGTCTGGGTGAGATGACCTTCAGAGAGTCGACACCGTCTGGATTGACTGAAATGCTCTTTCTACACTGTAGGATTCTGTGATTCTATCGGAGCGGATAATGATGGTGTTTACTGGGGTGTAAAGCCATTAGAGACGATGCTGACGGGGTGTACTGAGGATGAGATTTTGTTCACTTGTCTTCTTGGAAAATTGAGAACAGTTATTGCTGAACCAAGGAAGACTTAGTGGGGGGGGGGGGGGGGGGAGTTCCGGTAATGAAATTTTTGGACAGAGTAAATGGGTGGAAAATACCCTCTTTAAAGTAAGTGAACTTCTAGAGGTCAGGCATTCAAATCCTTTGAATAAAAGTTTTGAAGGACAAAGAAATGATGAGAAGAGAATCGCTGTTACTCCGAGAATCTGTTTTTCAAAATATTTGAAAAGGCACATTTGGTGACATACAAGGAATAAATTTCACAAGGAGAGCGATAGCGTGTGGCGAGGTAAAGGATAGGGGTGGGGTGTAGTCGGTCAGAAGTTGCGGGGAAACAATGTCTAATTTGGTTGACTTTAAATGTAAAGACATTTCGTGAAGATGTGCAACTGAATAAGATTCGATTCCAAAACTCTACATTTTGAAAGATTTGGCATAATATTCCACTTCAAGCATTGTAAATGGAACTGAGAGGATTTTTTTTTTTGCGATGGAAAGATATTACATCATGAATCGGAAGTGACCAGTTGCTTGGAGATCGACTTCGCGCTTTAATCTCATGCGATAAAGATGTGAGGACAACCACCATGATGTTTGGTCCATTTGATACTCGGTGAAATCTGCCAAAGTAACGAGCAATTAAACTGCATTTTAACCCTCTGCTTTTCCATGAAGTATTCTCCTTAAACTGAAATGAAGGTGGAGCAAATTTGAATACAGCATTATTTGTTCTAATGAGATAAATCTGATTCACATGCGATATTACAATGAACATTGTCAGGTTGCAGCAAAATTAAAATGAAACGAACAAACAGCGTTTCTTGCGGTTTAATCCAATTCAGGTTCAGACATATCAGAAAGGCCATTGAGCCACAACATCGCCTTTATTTCCCTCTCCATTGCTGCTTCTTCATGTGAGAGAGAAAGTGACTGAAGAAATTATGAGTCAAATGAAGGTGAGAACATGACGTAAAGTCTTGTTCTCTGTTTCATTATGACACAGTTCTGACTCAGAATGTATCAATGACAGCTATTCATTCTGACCAGCATGGCTATTTATTGGAATTTGCTGTTATTATAATTCTGGTGAAAGCAAAAACACATTGGCGTCGATTCAATTCCGCTCTGGAAATTTCTCATTCATGACTTTCACTGCATGTAACCTGATGAGGTCACATGTCACCACTTTAAAAAATGTGCTGAGGAGACCGAGCGATTATGGTGGTGGGTTATTATACTGTGGTTCTCCACATTCACGGATTCGAGTCACACTCTGGTTGCTAATTTTACGCACCGCTCTAGCAGTTTTCCTTTGCATCTCACACCTCTCGTATACACTGGATCGAGAATCTTGTTCTTGCCCTTCACTGCACGGGAGATTCACGAATAATCGACACCACATTAAAGTCGAAATGAAGAGCGAGAGCAGTCATTCTATTCAATTGTGCATTAAATTGTTTTAATAAGAAAGAATGCATTTTTCTTTCTGCCCCACATTCCATCTTGTCTTTCTGTGAAGTTACATTGAAAGAAAGAGAAACGGATAACAAGAGATCGGGAGCACAACTTTATCCAGTGGGATTGTTCATGAGTATTTTAACCAAACACTTCACACAATGATCTAATCGGTATTTCATACAGTCACTCGGAATTGGAACCGCAGAAAACCTCTCCAATGAAACGAGCCTTTCATTCTTTCACAAATTTCTGCTGTGTGAGAATCATACAACGATCCATCATCCAGAGTGATCACTGACTTGCCAACTGTATAAGGTCCACCAACTTTCTTCAGCAATCACAGCTTCTGTACACAGCCACCCGTGCTGTGCCCAGTGTCATTTGTTGCACCCAGGCCACAGCACATTTCTTCTTTCTGAATTTATGAGGCTTGTTCCTGATCTGTCTGATCGGTTTAATAAACATTTCCTATCATTTCAGCCCATCACCTCACAATTCTGAACTTATGAATAAAATAAGGCGTTAGACCAAATGTTAAACAAAGTGGAAGTATGCCATTCAGTCCATCGAGTCTGCCCCACCATTCAACGAACTCATGGTCGATCTGACAATCTTCAACTTGATTCTACTCACTTACCTCGACAAAGTATCATCATCTTTCTGATTAACTATCTGGCACAGTTTGAAAATACCCAACACCTCAATCTCAACAGTGGGTGCCGCAAAAATACCACATACCTTCTGGCCCCTGAACAAAGAAATTACTCATCATTTCTGAATTAAATAGGCAATATCTATATCTGTGTTCATGTCGATTGGTGCTCTCCTCACAGCATAGGGCAAGCCACCTGCCAGTATCTACCCTGTCAAGATCCAGTGAATATTGAACGTTTATAAATGTTATTATGTGATTATAGAGCTCCCCTCCACCTCCTTTGTTTCAAGGAGAATAATCCCAGCCTAACCAATCATTCCACGAAGTTCCATTTTATACAGAGTTAGCAACATGTTTGTAAATCTCTGCTGGCCCTTAGAGCATCCTTACGAAGTTATAAGACAGGTGGAAAAATCTCGGCGAGGAAACGGTTTGAAATTTCAGGGGCAGCTGGGAATTGGAACTTGAAATCAGCAAGCGATTGAAATCGGATTGATCCACAGAAGGACCAAATGCAGCAATGATAACTCTGACAAATGAGGATCTAATCATATTAGAATGACATTTAATGGCTTCATTGTAACTGAATTCCTCCTTGTAATCGTCCTGGGAGCTAGTATTTAGGAGAAATAGAAACTGACCGCCCATATAAAGAAGTCGACTACAGTAACGTGTCCGTCCGTCGACTTTGTTTGATTAGTAACTCAATTCTCGTCTCCGTGAAGCCTACGTTGTCCGCAACGCACAAATTAGATTTTAACAGAACTATCTCCATTTCCCTAGGGGGTGGGGGGTGCAGTTTCAACAGTACTGAAGGAGCTGGACACCTTCCACGACAATGCAGTCACTAAACTGTACATTCTTCAATACCTGAATATTTATTCCCTTAATTGCTAAGACACAATTACAACAGAGTGCACCACCGAGAAACCTGGAGTATATCATCCAGGATTTGTTGACAGAATCTTCAATGTTCAAAAACTTTGCTGACTATGATACAAGGTTGAAGATGCACTGAAACGTCATCGTTTGCAAATTACCCTCCAAGGCACATGCAATATGACTTGGAGAGGAATCAGTGGTAAATTCATTGAGTGATGAAGCTGTCTTGATGGGCAAAGAGTTATACTTCAGACCTCCATCTTTTATCATACAATTTTTAAAAATGTTGATTATTGCATTGGCCAGACTTGTGCTCACTCCTTTGGTTGTTTCCTCAACTGGCGCTTGGTAAAGATCGAGTATCATCCTTAACCTGTAGTCAACAATAGAAAATATCCAAAAACCCTCTCAAACAACTGATCTCCCTGTCCAACAATCTTCAGAGACAATTGGTAGCAGTAAGGAAAAGAAAATGTATTTGAAAGTACCTCTTCCTGTGGAATTCTACATCATGTATTGCACTTGCTCATTTGGCTCTATCTCGTCTATTGTGTCCAGTTCAGCAATTCGCATGATACCCACGGATATGATAGCACTATAAATGATGCAGGACAGATTTACCAGAACATTGTCTGGGTAGAAGAGTTTCAATTATGAAGAGAAATTGGATAGTCTGGAGACGTTTTTTCTTGTAGCAGAAGAAATTGAGAGGAGACATGATTGAGATGTACAAAATAGTCAAGAATATTGATGGTGTCGACTGAAATTAACGTTTCTCTTTGATGGTTAGATCGATCACGGGGGAAAAGCAGGGTGGCATACACTTAAGGATAGAAGAGGAAAGATTTGAATGAATGCGCAGACAAATGTTTTGAAACAGCGGTTGGTTGAAATCTGGAACTCAGTGCATGCAAAGGTTGGAGAGTCAGAAATCCTCATAACTTTCAGAAGTATTCAGATGTGAATTTCGTGATGCCAAGACAGACGAGGCTATAGGCCAAGTGATTTTAAAAAGTGTTAGGATAGTTAAGCGAATGTTAATTTCCAGTAATACCAAATAGGCTTCTTTTTGCATAAAATTCCTGGGTATTACCACCGCCTATCGCTGCGTGAGCACCGGTTCAATTCGCTTCCAGAATGTATGCTTGCATATTGGGAGGGCTCAGTGAGTGGAACTGTGCCTTTCTGCGCCAGAAACCCGCATTCGATTCCAGACTTGTGTGACTGACTGCGTGGAATTTGAACACTCCTCTCTCTCTCCCGTGTGAGTTTCCTTTGGCTGCTCCGATTCTTTCCCACAGTGCAAAGGTGTGCAATTCAGGTCAATGGCAAACAAAATCTTAATGGACTGTAAGTGTTGTAAATCAGAGACAAAAGTCAGAATTGCAGCTCAGGGTAAACAGAATGACCATTTCGGGTCAACAGACCCTTCCTCGGAACTGTTTTAAATTCGCAATGTTAACTCTGATTCCTCTCTACTGATGCTGCCTGACTCGCTGAGCTTTTGGAACAATTTCTATTTTAGTAGGTGGATCATAAATGCGGATTTAGAAAGATACAGTGGGCAGTGTGAATCTCTTCCACGACATAGTGCAGACTCAACTGACGAAATGGGTTCTGTCGGCACTGTGTCTAATTCCATTAACTTTGTATCTATAAGTCTTTCTCGTATTTTTAGTCGTTGCTTTTCACATCTCTCCTGTCATGTGAAGTGCAGATCAGGACAATCGACGTTTCGGGCATAAGCCACCACCAAACCGTTACCACCTGATGCCTGGAAGATGAACTCCTCATATTCTGCCTTGGGACCCTGCAACCACACGGGATAAATGTGGATTTCAATGGCTTCCACATTTCCCCTACCCCCACATTATTACAGTCTGAAGCATCAAACTCAGCACCACCCTCCGGACCCCATACATCTCTCCCCCTCTGACATATCACCTCCTCCCCTGCCTCGATCCACCATTCGCTTTCCCAGCTACCTTGCAACCAACTCCAAACACCTCCCATTTATCGCCCAGCCCCCACCCACAAGACTCATTCCTGATGAAAAACTTATGCCAGAAATGTCGATTCTCCCGCTCCTAGGATGCTGACTGACCTGCTGTTCTTTTCCAGCACGACACTATCGCCATGTTGAAGATAGACGAGATCAGCTCAGTCTCGTTATCTGAGAACGGAGAAGGCTGAGTGAGGAAGTGATTAAGGTGCACATTAAAGGGATAGAAATGTGTGATAGGAATAAACTTCTTACGGGAAGAGTTAACAACTAGGGATCTCCGTCAAACGCAAGTGAGACGATGTTCAGAGGAGATATAGGAAGAACGTTTTCACTCTGAGAGTGTTGTTTATTTGGAATTCACTGTTTTAATGTGTGGTAAAGCTATGTGTCAGGAGTATTAAGCCGAATACTTGAGAAGCTAGAGCACACATAGATAAGGACCATGTATTGGAAAGTGGGGTGAAGTTAAACAGATGTCCGATGAAAGAACAGAACACTGTACAAAAAATACAGAGCATGAAAGCATGGGAAGGGTAAAGACATGGAAACTACTGGCGATCTGTTACATGGGGTCTGCAGAATGCTACATTCGTCAAAAGGTCCCTGGGGCAGGATGGGGCCAGTGTGTCAATATAGGATAAGAATAGTAGAATGCTCATACACCAATTAGCAGAGTCAGACTGGGCTTGAAAGGTTAAAATGGCAGGCTGTGATTAAAAAAAAATAAGTAAAGTCAGCCTCGCCTACTCAATATCATCATGGCAATTTGGGGCAAGTCGTGACAATACATACTAAGGACATGACTTTAAATAATGAATTGATAGTTAAGTCAGCCTGCTTGAGACGCTGTTAGACGGAAAGATATGACATTAAATATCTAGTCAGTAGTTAGTAGAGTCAGCTTGGAACAGGGAAACATTGTGATAGATGGGGTAGTTAAATATCTAATCATGACAGGTTAGTCTGGGATGAAAGTTCATTGTAGCACAGGTGGCAGTAGAATACCTAATAGTGACAGTAGAATAATATTAAGTAGAATTAGGAAAAATATATTGGCAGAAGTAGAACGATAATGGGAATTAACACTATTGGTTTATTGTATAGTTGGAGTGATGTAATACTGAGTGACACAGTTGGGCATTCTGATTATCTAAAAAAATTAAAGAAAAGGTAAGAAGTGATGGAGTTTAATTCAGATACATGCGAGGTGCTGCACTTTGGGAAAGCAAATCTCAGCAGAATTTGTATACTTAATAGTAAGGTCTGAGGGAGTGTTGCTGAACAAAGAGACCTTGGAGTGCAGCTTCATAGCTCCTTGAAAGTTGAGTCGCAGGTAGATAAGATAGTGAAGAAGGCATTTGGTATGCTTTCCATTTTTGTTCAGAGTGTTGAGTACTGGAGTTGGGAGGTCACGTTGCGGCTCTACAGGACATTGGTTAGACTACTATTGAAATATTGCGTTCAATTCTGGTCTCCTTCCTACCGGAAAGATGTTGTGAAATTTGGAAGGGTTCAGAACGATTTACAAGAATATTTCCAGGGTTGGAGGATTTGAGCTATAGGAAGAGGCTGAACAGGCTGGGGCTGTTTTCCCTGGAGCGTCGAAGGCTGAAGGGTAACCTGATAGAGGTTTACAAAATTATGAGTAGCATGGACATTATAAATAGACAAAGTCTTTGCATTGCCTCGGGAGTTTAGAACTTGAGGACATAGGTTTAGTTTGAGGGGAAAGACAAAAAAACCTGCAAATTTCGTGCAGAAACCCATTGTCTCTAAACATATTTCCCTGCCAAACTTGCACAGAAATTTTCGATTGTTTAAATGTCTTTATCCCGTTGTGTGACAGGTTGTTGTGGATGAAAGACATTGACGTGTTTGGTCAGCCATGATGATATCAAACGGCAGGTAGGACACGTGTTTGTAATAGCCTCCGCCTGTTCCTCTCTTTCTGTGCTGTTTCTTACAGAGGCTTTTCAAAATTAACATGATGAGGGAAATGTGAATCTACACTACTGAATATCAAAGTCCTCCCCTTTACACCACCGCTCTCACAGCCAGAATAGACAGCTCCTATCGCGGCTTTAGATTAGACAGTGAAGGATTCTCTCAGGCGTTCTGTTAGACTGCATGCTCCTTCACACAGGTTTCCAACTGGGCAAATGGAGCAAGCAAACGTGTGGATATTGGGATTCAGGGCCGGGTTTCCAATCTGCTGGGCTGCAGTTCTGGTCACATGAATTTCTGACATGCTGAGCCTTTCTATGAATTCTACCTACTTTCCGATTTAAACTGTAATTGGATGTTTATTATTAATTATTGCATAACATTATTACATCTTCAATATTCATGGAAACTGTGCATCGTGTTCTTGGGTGTAGGAATGGTGAAGATTATTAATGAATGCAATATGTTTCATGTTACCTGCATGAACTTTCAGAAGGAAGTTGTAGAAGTTTCTTTGATTCGAATTCTGTGCCGATTGAAGCTGATTGAAGGAAAAACCCAGCGACAGCGGCAAGGTAACATTATCTGTAAATAATGCAGAAACCAACGGAAACCCATTTGTCAATGTCATCTATTTTTTCGCATCTTTTTGTGTCCCTTTTGTATTCTTTTCGTGAACCTGATGCTTCAATAATCACAGGTTCATGTCAGTTTTACCTTGTCTGCATTAGCTTTAATTTCAGAACCAGGGAAATGAAGCAGGGTGAGTGACTGAGGTACCAGTGGGGCAGCACATCACCACCAAAGATCCAACAGTGTTGTGGTTCAGTGGTTAGTACTGCTGCCTCAATAGGGTCCAAAGTTCGATTTCAGCATCGGTGGACTGCCTGTGTAGAGTTTGCACATTCTCCCCGTGTCTGCGTGGGTTTTCTCCGGGTGATCCAGTTTCGTCCCACAGTCCAAAGATTGCGCATTTCAGGTAAGTTGGTCATTCCAAATTGCCCATAGTGCATTTGTCAGAGGGGAAATTGTTCTGGTTGAGTTACTCTTCGGAGGGTTGGCGTGGACTTTTGGGTCCGAAAGGTCTGTTTCCATACTGTAGGGAATCTAATAATCACAGCAAAAGTAGAGCAGTTGAGTTAAAGTTCCCAAGGTACGTGTAGGTCACGTGACAGGTTCGCTCTCTGCAGCTCCAGTCGCGCAGTTGGTCAGCGCCGATTACTTAAATGTGCATAGCTTGCCAACGTTGTAAGTTCAATGCTTATCTAAGGATGTTGTTACTGACATTGACCAGGGATTATTGAAGCATCAGACCGAAGCGCAATTGAAAACAATGTTGAGTAAAGTAGCATTTATTTGAAAACTCCAGTGTCTGACGTGGGAAAATGTTTTGTCTTTGTTAAAAATGCCAATTATGAACAGAAAATCTGCAAATATTCCCCACGTGAATATTCATCGGTGGATAGAGAAACAGAGGTGAAGTTTTAGCTTGATGACCTTCCTCAAATCGCTGACCCAGCACTGGATTACATCCTGGGACAGTCTGTATAAATCGTTTCATATCATTCAATTTCCTGCAAGCTGCACAGCTCATTCAAACAATCGAAAGTATTGGCTTTATCTCTTTGTGGGCTTTGACTGTTGTTAGTAAACTTGGTAAAGGATCTGGGCAAGTAGTTTTGCTGTTGGGAGCAACAAAGGGTCAAACTGGAATAAGGTTGTGTCTTGACGCAGGATTTTTCAAGCGAAGATAAAAGAGTATGAAATAGACTGGCTCCCCTTTCCCTTGATTATGATCAAATGTTCAAGACAACAGATGGCAATGATAATGATGTTTTACATCGACAGGCCAAATCTTGCTCACTAGAGGCACCACAGTATTACAGATCAGGAGAGCGGGGGAGATGATGAGACTTGTGGAAACCTGAGACAGTGAGAGAATTAATCCCACGCTGTTGGTCTCACTTTTCTCATAAACCATTTAGTCAGCGGACTGAGCTGACGACTTCCATTTAATGCAGAGCTAAACCAAATAGCTCAGTGCATTTACATTATATAATATTTCATGTTAAATGAGTTGCTGCACCTTCCAACTCCACCAGCTATTCTTATACTTAACACTTTCATTGCAGGTGTCATACAATTTCTTTCCTGTGAATGTTAACCAATTCGAGAATTTTTCCATTTTGCGTTCCCATCCAGGCAGCTCCGAATCACTGTCACTGTTGAATTCTCCCCGTGTCTGCGTAGGTTTCCTCCGGGTGCTCCAGTTTCCTCCCACAGTCCAAACATATGCAGGTCAGATGAATTGCCCGTTGTGTTAGGGGCAGAGATGAATGTAGCGGAATTGGTCTGTGTGGATTGAGCTTCGGCGGTTCGGTGTGGACTTGTCGGGCCGAAGGTCCTGTTTCCAAACTGTAAGTAATCTAATCTAATCTAATCTAATCTAATCTAATCTAATCTAATCTAATCTAATCCAATCTAATTCACTCCTTGTCTGTCTGCGCTCGCTTTTCAAATATTTTTGAATCAGCTCCTAAAATGATTCTATTTCTGAAAATTCATCTCCGAATTCAATAACTCTCAGAATAAAAAATGCCTACTCCAAGGTTCTTTATCATGCCCAGACGGGTTTGTAGTTCTAACCTCTAGTTTCTACTCACCTAAACGAGGAAGTTTCCCTCGTATTTACTCTTAACAACTTCACATCAGCTGGATAACTTCTTTTCGGAAACAACTAAGTCTTTCCTGATTTCTCCTGCATTATTCCTAATTCAATGCCACCATCCAAATAAACGTCTCTTTTCGTTTCTCGTGGTTTTATTTCCCAGTAAACCTCATTTCCATCGTTTCTAACGACATGATATCATGGCCGTGTCATTCCGAACGTCTTTTTAGTCCAGTAAACACTGCCTATGTCTTTCATCATTGTTTATATCCCTGTATATTTCAACCTGAGAAAGGAGGCTGGGTCCAATTCAATGCATGAAAACTCACCACTAAGCTATGCAATCTTAATACCGACACAGGAAAGGTGGAAGCAATTTCAATTACAGCTGAATGGATTGGTTATAGCAGAATCGGGTCAAATCCCAGTCACAACATTGACTGTTCTTATAGTTATTTCTTCTCTACGTGTGCTGAAGTAACACAGTGAGGGATCAATTACTATTGCCAGACATACATAAGGGGCTGGATATGAAATGCTGAAGTTGTGAGATCAGAGCAGTTTTTATTGACATAGACCATTCACTGTTCGAATGTCAATCTTAGGAATTAGACAGAGAGCGATTTTGAACGAAATCTGAGCAGGAACGTTTACCGCATGACGTAACACCAAATTGTGTGGTTACGTTGTTGTTTACCTCATTTGTGTGTTTTGCTTCATTGGGGATTTTGAAGTTATCCCCTCTATACAAAAGTTCCGTGCTTTTGCACCATTATATAAAAGATGCAGTACAATAACACCGAACACTGTTTCAGTCTACTTGCACAGATATTGACCACTGGAAACAGCACTATGCACTCTCCTCGAGTCTGGAAAATAATTTGCTGCATTCCCGCTCTTATTGGCCTTTTCATTACATCGGCTTCTGTTTTTCACGGAATCTGATTCAGCAGATCTTGTCAGTGAGTCATTTGTTTGTATGTGTTCAGATCATGTGAGCAGAATATCACAGTCCATAACCCAGAAATCAGACCATACTCAGGGAACCGTACTCTGCTCTTGATCAATTCATGAACACCAGGAAGAAATAGCTATGCTCTTCAAAATTTACTAATCTGTTTTTCAGAAGCAAGAGAAACAGTTCCAGGTTTCTGCTTTTGTTGTCACATAGACCAAGATTGTAAATGCTGGAACCAGTTTAGACTGTCCGCTCTCCCACATCCATTTTCTACCCAGGAAGTGTTAACTTGATGGTCTGAATCGGAATCTTCTCAAAAGAAGAATATTTTTATCCATTCATTTCTGGTTTATGGGCCACTAGGCTCCCGCTGGGCCTCTGCATATCGCACTGACGACAGCAGTTTCCAGCCGTCTTCAGCTTTTTTGTAGCAAGTACCTTCGAGGATGACACCAAAAGATGTTCGCTGTGACTGTGTGATATTCTACCAACGGAGACAGCTCTATCAATGGAGGCAGCTCAGTCCGCTGGGATGGGATAATTTCTGCAGTGTGTCCTGCAGACCAGATACAGTGCACTTTATCATTCAGATCATACAGAGTGAGAGCGCTCGAAAAGGCCAATTGGTCACTCGTACCTGTGTCAGCTCGGGAGTTACAAAATATGGGTTAAAGAGGAAACACTGGGGATTTGATCAGGTTTCAAGTGTTTACGTGAGGCAGGAAGCAGAAAAAGATAGACTGTGAAGCGATTGGGACATGACTACAAGAGCAGCAAATAGGTTGTACAGCGCAGAGGAGAGCTTTTAAGTATTGAATTCTCATTGATGGGCCGATCATGCTTTCACTTGGCCACGATGATGCAGAAGATAATATGTCATTGTCTCTCTGAATTGTGATGTCGTAGGCAAATAACACCGTTACACTGCTGTAAATTCCTTTTTTCCAATGTGACAACAGTCTGTATGTTAAATAGCTTAAATATTTAATCCTTTCTCATAAATAATTCCATTCCATCTCATTGTGTTGTATTGTCTTCTTTCCACTTTACCTGTTATTTTGCCTCAACTGAAGTTGATTTGCACCTTCTGCGTGTCTTTTACATTCTGGGTGATATGATGCAGTTGTACTGATCCACTGTCTGACAGAATTTTCCACTTCACTTCAGCCCGCCCTAACTTCGTTATCTGATACCATTCCCGTTGTCTGGGTGTTAAGGGCTCGTCTCAGATCCAGTCTACCCCCACCCAAAATAAACGCAAAACTCAGTCACACTATGATCACTGCAATCCAGGGGCATCTTCACTGCGAGGTCATTGATTATTCCTCGGAGAAAGTTAGGACTGGAGATCAGATTCGGAAGTGTGGTGCTGGAAAAGTACAGCAGGTCAGTCAGCGTCCGAGGAGCAGGAGAATCCACGTTTCAGGCATAACCCTTCAACAGGAATAAGGCTTATGAGTCGGGACTGAGAGATAAATGTTAGGGTGTGGGGTTTGGGGGATGAAGCTGGGAAAGCGGTAGTTGGATGAAGGTGAGGGAGAATATGATAGTTCAGAAGGAGCAGAGATGGAATGGGTCCAGAGAGCGGTGCCAAGTTTGAGGCTTAGGACTTGGGGCAAGGTACTGTGGAAACTGTTCAAATCCACACTTATCTTGTGGGATGACAGAGTCCCAAGGCGGAATATACGGCGTTCGTCCTCCAGGTATTGGGTGGTTATGGTTTGGCGCTGAAGGAGGCCCAGGACCTGTACATCTTTGACGGAGTGGGAGGGGGAGTTGATGTATTCAGTCATGGGATGGTGAAGTTGGTGGGTGCGGTGTCCCAAAGATGTTCTCTGAAATGATCTGCAAGAAGGTGTCCTGTCTCTCTGATGTAGAGGAGACCACACTGGTTCAACGGATGCAGTAGATGACATTGTAAGAGATACAGGTGAATTTCTAACGGATGTGGAAGGATGCCTTGGGGCCTTAGACGGAGATGAGTGGAGTGGTGTGAGCGGTGTTTTTACCCTTCCTGCGGAGGCAGGGAAAGATGCCAGTAGTGGGATGTGGGTTTATGGGGGCAGTAGACCTGACGAGGTGCTCGTGGAGGGAATGGTCTTTTCAGAATGCTGATAAGGGTATGGAGGGAAATATATACCTGATAGTGGGGTCTGTATGAAGATTGCAGAAGTGGTGGAGTCTGATGTGTTTTATGCTGAGTTTGGTGGGGTTAAAGTTGAGGACCATGGGGGTCTGTCCTTGTTGCGGGAGGGGTGGGATTTAAGGGTGGTGGTGAGTGAAGTGGAGGAGATGCACTGGAGGGCAAGGTCAACCACGTGGGAAGGAGACCAACTGGGGCTTTCTGAGGTGGAATTGGTCATCCTGCGAAAATATGTGGTGGAGGCGGAGGAATTGTGAATAAGGGATAGTGTTTTTACACGAGGTGGGGTGGGAGGAGTTGTAATATTGGTAGCTGTGGGAGTCGGTGGCTTGTAGTATATGTCTGTCATTAGTCATTCGCTGGAGAGGGGGATGGACAGGTCCTAGAAGTAGAAGGAATTTGCCAAGAAGATCCAGGTGAATTTGACGTCGGGGTGAAAGGTTGATGAACTGCTCAACCCCCTCGTGGGAGCAGGAAGTGGGGCCAATGAATTCATCAATGTAACGGAGGAACAAGTGGAGAGAGGTGCCAGTGTAATTGCGAAAGATGGACAATTCCACATTCTGACAAACAGGCAGGCATAGCTAGGTCACATGCGGGTGCCCATGGCTACCCCTTTGGTTTGGAGAAAGTGGGAGGATTGGACAGAAAAGTTGTTGAGGGTGAGGACAAGTTCAGCCAGGTGGATGAGGGTATCGGTGGATAGCTACTAGTTGGAATGAGGTGATATGAAGAAACAGAGGGCTTGGAGACTTTCGTCATGGCAGGAGGATGTGCAGACCGACTGGATGTCCAAGGTGAAGATGATGCGTTGTAGACCAGGGAAATAAAAGTCTTGGAGGTTATGAAGTGCAAAGGTGGTGTCACAAACGTAGTTGGGGATTTCCTGGACTGGGGAGACAGGAAGGTGTTGAGGTAGGAAGAGATGAGTCGGTTCGGACAGGCGTAGGCTGAGACAGCAGGTCTTACGAAGCAGGTAGAATCGGGCAGTGCGGGGTTCATGGACAATGAGGTTGGAGTCTGTGAATGGGAGATTCCCCAGAGATGATGAGATTGTGACGGTCTGGGCGGTTAGGTTGCATACTCATTTGCATGTGAGACAGGGTGGCCAAGCGGTTAAGGTGTTGGACTGCTAATCATTGTGCTCTGCAAGCGTAGGCTCGAATCGTGCTCTCGTCGCTACTTTTGGATAATCACAGCTGTCTTATTGAAATTGGAACTCCAATGGTCCGTTTGTATGCATCGACGATATTATAAAACCTCAAAGAATAATTTGAGCCTGTTGCCTAAACTGCATTGACATGTATACTGAAACGGGATAATGAAAAGGAACGCGATTTTCTTTTCCAAGTCAAGTTGCTGTAAACTTTTATCGTATGAAAGAGATCCAGGAAAACCAAATAACGAGAAATGTGAAATGCATGTTTAATGCAATGATTCTTAATGAGTGTTTTGCCATACGAAATCTGGAGCAGGTTGGGTAGAAGTAATTCATCTTGGTGGGAAGAGCGCAGAGAGAGAGCACAAAATAATTGAGCTATTTCAAAAGGTGCAGGGGGTGGGAGTAGCAGCACAGAAAACTGGCTGTGAATGCATAGGAGAGAATTACCGATGTGGGTGCCGTGCATAGGCACGGACAGACTTACACATTGGTCTCGCCCTTTCCCCCTTGCTCTCGCCATTGGTGAAGGCTGAACATAAGACACATCTAAACACAAGATATGGGAAGCAAGCTCCCTCTCGTTATGCACACACTGGATGCATCACATTGAACTATGAACAACTGGAAAAATCAGCAAGTTAACTGCAGGAAGTGAACGTAAACTGTGGATCAATAACCACAGATTAATGTAGCATAAACATGAAAAATGATTTAAAGTGTCTTTAAACGCATGTCATTAACAGACATTTCGTTCTACTACCCGACATGCCTTTTTGGGAAATCATGTCTCACAAACTTGATTGAGTTTTTTGAAGAAGTAACAAAGAAGATTGATGAGGGCAGAGCAGTAGATGTGATCTATATGGACTTCATGGAGGACTGATTAGGAAGGTTAGATCTCATGGAATAAAGGGACAACCAACCATTGAGAAACAGAACTGTTTCAAAGGTAGACGATTGAGGGTGGCAGTGGAGGGTTGTTTTTCAGACTGGAGGCCTGTGACCAGTGGAGTGCCACAAGGATCGGTGCTGGGTCATCGACGTTTTGTCATTTACATAAATGATTTGGATATCAGCATAAGCGGTACAGTTAGTAAGTTTAGAGATGACACCAGAATTGCAGGTGTAGTGGACAACGAAGAGGGTTATCTCAGATTAAAACAGGATCTGGACCAGATGGGCAAATGGGATAAGAAGTGGCAAATGGAGTTTAATTCGGATAAATGCGAGGTGTTGCATTTTGGGAAAGCAAAGTTTAGCAGAACTTATACAAATAATGATACTTATAAGGCCTTGGGAGTGTTGCTGAAGAAAGAGACCTTGGACAGCAGGTTCATAGCTCCTTGAAAGTGGAGTCGCAGGTAGATAGGATAGTGAAGAAGACGTTTGGTATGCTTTCCTTTATCGTTCAAAGTATTGAGTACAGGAGTTGGGAGATCATGCTGCGGCTGTACAGAACATTGGTTAGGCCACTGTTGGAATATTGCGTGCAATCCTGGTCTCCTGCCTATTGGAAAGATGTTGTAAAATGTGAAAGGGTTCAGAAAGGATTTACAAGGATGTTGCCAGGATTGGACGATTTGAGCGTTAGGGAGAGGCTGAACAGGCTGGAGCTGTTTCTTCTGGAGCATTGGAGGCTGAGGGCTGACCTTATGGATGTTTACGAAATTATGAGTGGCATGGATACGAAAATTGGCAAAGTCTTTTCCCTGGGATCGGGGAGTCCAGACCTAGAGGGCATAGGTTTACTTTGAGAGGGGAAAGATATAAAAGAGACCTAAGGGACAACGTTTTCATATAGAGGGTTGTACGTGTATGGAATGAGGTACCAGAGGATGTGGTGGAGGCTGGCACAATTGTAACATTTAAGAGGCATTTGGATGTGAATATGAAGAGGAAGGGTATGGCAGAATATGGACCGGGCGCTGGCAGGTGGTACTAGATTGGGTTGGGATATCTGGTCGGGGTGGACAGGTTGGACTGAAGGGTCTGGTTCAATGCTGTACATCTCTATGACTCTATGACCACATTTCAAGGTGGAGGACAACAATCCCAATTTTGTTTTGAAATTTAGATCTATTTCATCATTTTACACAGCGAACAAGTTAAATTTAAATAATAAAAACCACGTTCGCTCACAAGGAATAAAACTGTGATTTCATTACAAACATTGTCCTTTTTAAGTACCAGTAACTCATCATGAAAAATAAGATGTAATTTTTATTGAACATACGTCAATTCACACCATTATCTTACTTCGCATTGACTGCAATATGCACATGCTAAATAAGGTTTAAGAAAGGAAGTATGTTGGAAATAATTATTCGGTGGTCACGAAAAATAATATTAGATTTTCATGATGTTGACATTCCACCAATGGCTCCAGTGGTGGAAATGGTCAGTGGGCAGTATTTCTATGATGGTATAGAGATGTCTGAGCTGCCAGGGTTGGGAGCTCCCACCTCCCACCCTGGAGCAGCGTCTGTTGACATGAACCAGTGAGCATTGTGACATCAGACTGGGAGGTCCAACCACACCTGGAGCAGCTTTTATTAACATGGAGCATTGGGGCATCAGATCCAACCTCATGTGGAGCAGCATCTGTTGACATGGACCATGGCGCTTTGCGAGATCAGTCTGAGAGCTCCACCCTCATCTGGACCAGCCTTCCATGGCAGGGAGCAGCAGGGAGCATTGTGCCATCAGAGTGGGAGCTCCGATCTCACTTGCAGCAGTTTCTATTGACATGGAGCAGCAATGGAGCGTCAGTTTGGAAGCTGCAATCTCACCTGGAGCATGGAAGAGGAGAGAGGATTGGGACATTGGGATGGGGGAAAGGATATTCAACTAATTTAATCTGAAGTAAAATAAGTTTCAACACCTCAGATATTAATTGATTTAGGAAAAATCTGTCGCAGGAAAAAATAATTCTTTAGATATTGAAGACAAGTCCAGCAAATATTCAACTCAGGAAAACGCGATAATACAGAGAGAAATTCAAGTGATGTTTCAGGTCTTTGACTTTTCTTTTCTGGCCGACTCTACACTGAATTATATCACCAAAAGGACTTTTTCATTCATTTCATGTTATTTAGTTTCCTGCAAATACGGACACGTCTTTGACGTAACCTAAAGCTGAAAATTATGCGAAATGCGATGTTGTGATTAGGCTGCAGTTTACCTCGAATTATTGTGGAAACACAGCAAAATAAGTTGTAATGTCGTCGATCAGCAGTGACCTCATTGATTGGCTGATCAGATTGTGAATGGTAGCTTTATTTGACGACAATTTGAAGTGAATCAATGATGGTGATTATCTTTGTTTTTTGTTCATCTTGGGAATGTTACTGTTATTGCTCGTGTCCTCGTTAACACCACAGCTCTGCAGAGTGTAAAATCTCAGCTGTGCATCTGGCTAGTGTTACAACCATTCGTATAGCTGGCTACTGATCAGATGTTTGTAGGTTCAAAATTTATTTGGCGCAAGTGCATTGTGGAGATTCACAACACATCCAAGCTAATTGTATTTGTTACACTGAGGTGGATAATATTTGGAATTTTCATCTCTACGAACGAAAATTCTTTCACTGTCTTCGATCAGTTAAACATTACCAAGGACAATCAGAGTTAAAAATCACACAGCACCAGGTTTAATCGAACAGGCGTATTTGGAAGCAACAGCTTCCTCATCAGGTGGTTGACAACTGTTGGACTCTAATCTGGCTATGCATGATTTTCAGATTTGTCCACACCAGTCCAACACTAACACCTCCAAGTCATGGGTACCATCGACACCACGAACGATCAGTTAATGTCCAGATGATCTTCCAAAAGATCGCGCATGTTGACACATACAACACGTTTCTGCAGAAAGACCCCCACCTGATGAAGGAGCGGCTCTCTGGAAGCTAGTGCATCCAAATAAACCTGCTGGACTATGCCCTGATGTTGTGTAATGTTTAGCTTTGTCTACCCAACTCAAACACTGGCACGTCCATATCATAGAGTATATCAGTCATGTCCCAGCGCTGTCAGAGAAGGCAATCCTGAAATAGCCTCCCACATTGCTCATAGGTACGTTTCATTTTCAGAAACCAAACCACTTAATCGCTGCAGCTCCTGTGTATGAAAAACACAGAAAAGAAATAGCTGAGACTCAGTTTTGACAGTATTTTGAAACTCTTTGGGAAGTGGAATCAGGAGAATGAAGGATGAACTGTCCGACTGTACAGAGAGGAGGAATGCACTTTTCACTTCTTTCAAGGGCTAGGATATTGACTGATCTAAGGCATTAAACAGATTCCTGGTAGACCTGCTCTTTCTGCGTCAGGAACAAGAAGTTCTGATTTCCTGAACGGTAATGAAACCCAGGCCACTCAGTAAAAGCGCCGAATACTAACCACTAGACCACCAGGGATGAGGGCAGAAACAGTTGCACAGTTCCTTTATAACAAAGTACTGGAATTATGTCACGATAGATATGTTTTCCCTCACAAATGACTGAATTATCGAGTGTTTACAGCACAGAAATGGGTCCCATCATCTCATTCCCCAGCACCTGGTCTGTACCCTTCTAAACTCTGACGTATCACGTGTTCATCTCAATGCTAATTACCCTGGAACGTTTTAATCTTGTAAGACACAATAAATGGGATTGAAGTTTGAGATGGGAAAAATGTGTTCACACCCAGTCGGGGAACTGAACCCCATTTTTATGCACAGACTGAAGCACGCAGACACATGTCCCCAAGAGTGAAACAGGCATCGGGAGAAAAAATGCAGAAAGTAAGATTTCACCCTCTTGGCTGATATTATCCCATTTCAGACTTCAACACCAGTGCCTGGTTACAGCAAAGAAAGGAGGCATCCAGCCCGTCCCGTCACAGTGTTCTTTGCGCATTGTTTCCCCATTACTCTGTAGCTTATACTGCCTCACCTCGTTCTTGCTACAAAACTGGATCGTTGCTTACGCCCGCTATTTCCTGTCCTGCGAACGGTTTTCCTCTATTTCTTGGACTGAAAAACAGGAATGGGCTATTTCAAACACTTTTCTAGTTTACAAGGCCAGTGTTATCAACACTGAGCCAGCACATTGTCAGCTCAGAGGTAAGGTCTCATACATTAGAAACTTCAATGCAACAGATGATTGTTTAGCCTCAGTGTTGTAAGCCAAACAACAAGACTGGAATAGAGTCAAGGGCATCATGCACAGAAGGATGGGAGAATAGAATGATGAATCTCATGGTGTCCATGGTGGTGTTAACAGAAATCTTCCCTGGTACTATATTGATGAGTATTCAATAATTTCACTGTCTTGGCTTGTTAAATGTTAACGTTTACAGTAATCAATATGAAATACTGCCTGATCTTTCGAAGCAGAATGATGTTGTGCAGAAGTCAGAATCACTTCCCTGAATGTTACAGTTCCACATCAGCAACGTCAGCTGCAAATGCCTGACGTTCAATCAGTTTAAATCAAGAACGGAGGGGGCGTCAGGAAAATGGAAGGGGAATAGTGGTTTGTGAGAGTTAACTACATGCCTAGTGGAGCCAGGTTCAATGTAGATACTGAATATCGGTTTTCCTGTTTACCTTGGTATACCGATCACTCCGGATCAATTACCCACATTATCTGCCATTTCTGTGTTGTTCATTGTTCGTTTCACTTCGGTTCAGTGCTACGGGGGGACCACGCATTTTTAATTTGGCACATTTTACTCAGATCTGTTTTGCAGCTTCATATTAAGGCCAACAATTTTAGGAACAGATAGACACCATTCAGACCTTCAAGTCTGTTCCGCTATTGAATGGTTTCATGTCTGATCTGATAACCTTGAACTGCACTTTCTTTCCTTTACCATAACGCTTGATGTCTTTGCGGTTTGATGATCTGCCGATCTCAGCCTGATTACACCTAATGACCCTTCCTCAACAGCCTTCTGCTACAAGAAATTCCACAGATCCAGAACTGTCTGAGAGAATAAATGCTTCCTCATCTCTGTTTTAATTGTGAGATCCGCATTCTAATACGAAGTTAAAAATCATACAACACCAGGTCATAGTTCAACAGGTTTATTTGGAAGCATGAACTATTGGAGAACTGCTCCTTCATCAGGCGTTTGTGGAGTGCACAGTTGTAAGATACAGAACTTATAGCAAATGTTTACAGTGCGATGTAACTGAAATTATACGTTGAAAAATATCTTGATTGTTTGTGAAGTCTTCTATCTGTTAGAATGACCATGTTAGCTTTACTTCTTTCTTATGTAAATTGCAAAACTTTCTTTGAAAGTTAAATTCTCAGGTGAACTTGAACAAATAGTGTCAGCCCCAATAATATTTTGAAGGTGTTAGTCCCTGTGTGCTGTGTGCGTGCCATAACGTTTAGACTGATGCTAATCTCGGCACAATGGTTAGCGGTGCTGCCTCACAGCGCCAGAGACCCAAGTTCAATTCCCGCCTCAGGCGACTGACTCTGAGGCGTTTGAGCATTCTCCCAGTGTCTGCTTGGGTTTCATTCGGGTGCTCCCGTTTCCTCCCAAAGTCCAAAGATGTGCAGGTTAGGTGTAGTGGCCATGTTAAATTGCCTGTAGTGTTAGGTGTAGGGAATGGGTCTGGGTGGGTTGCGCTTCGGCGGGTTGGTGTGGACTTGTTGGGCCGAAGGGCCTGTTTCCACTTTGTAAGTAATCTAATCTAAAAAAAACACGGATGCTTTGAGGCATGATACATTTGTAAAACCGAGCAGAGGCTACAGCAACCGATGAATGGAACTGCACATCAATCACAGGCAGGTGTGTCCCTTCCCAGCTGGAGAGCACTTCAGTGGTCCAGGACATTCGGGTGACAATCGTCCAAGGCGGACTTCTGAACAGGCAACAGGTAAAAGTGACAGACCAGAGGCTGATAGCTAAGTTCGCTCCCCATGGGGATGGCCTCAACCGGGATCTTGGGTTCATGTCACCGTACATGTGATCCCATCGCCCTAACTACACACAGAGACCCTCCTACAAGCACACACGCATATTCGTTTTTGGGGTGAATTTGTACTTGCAGAGTTACATTGTAATTTGTTCAAAAACTGCATGAATCCATGTAAGTCTCAGTTAACTCATTTTTTTAAATTAGAATCATTCTAAACATTATGGAAAAGACAGCAACACACGGGGGCTGACACCAATTGTTTAACGTTCACCTGAGAATATAACTATAAAATAAAATGTTTTGCGCTTTACATATGAAAGAAATGAAGCTAACATGGTCATTCTAACAGATTGGAGACTTAGCAAACAATCAAGCGATTTTTCAATGTACAATATCAGTTACATCACCCTGTAAAATTGTGCTATAAATTCTGTGTCTTACAACTGTGTACTCCACAACCACCTGATGAATGAGCAGCGGTCCAAAAGCTAGTCCTTCCAATTGAACCTGTTGGACTATAACCTGGTGTGTAATTTTCAAATTTGCATACCCCTGTCCAAAATCGGCATCTCCAAGTCATTCGATACGAGGCGCTTTGGTCACAGAACCAAACATTCTGCATCCAACTTATTAAATCCATGAAAAAAAACTATATGTTTCAATAACGACCATTTTTGTTGTACTGAGTCTGAGCAGGCAAAGGCAACTGATTTCAGCGTTTCTTCCCATTTGATTTCATCTCCAATATGAAATTCTCACTGACTCTGACAGAACTGCTATCTTTGCTGTTTTGTAATGTCAGGAATTCAGATTCAATTTAAGATTGTCGTAAGGAACAACAAATCTTTTTCCCTGACTGGAAATCAACTTTGGGAATTAGCAGTGAGATAGCTGAATTTCAACACTTTCTTCTTCAGCTTCCTTCTTCTTCCTTTAAATGGCTTATATTGCAATACAGGCAAAAGGTGCAGGTTGCAGAAGTCACGTGTTTGTACTTTCACTGACACTCTGTCTCGCCGGGAGCTGCAAACCTTCCCCACACTGATTCAGACGGCAGTGTCCTTCCAGTGACATGTCCCATGGGGAACGGAAGGACGGGCATTAATAACCCACAGTTGGGAACGGAGTGACAGTTTTAAAACGTTTACACTGCCCCAGCGAGGAATCGAGCTCCTATCTCTCGCATAACATGCGTCGACACTAACCACTGTACTACCAAGGACAACAGTTCCAAAGGAGACCCTTCAGCCCGTTGTGGCTCCATTTGTCAGAAACAACTGCTTAACGACCAGAATCGATTAGCCCATACCCTTATAGGTATTGGCAGAACATATTCACATCTGAAAATTTCTTCAGGTTATAAGGGTTCCTACCTGTCTGGACCGTACAAATGGTGTGTTCCAAATTCCAACACCCATCGGCGTATAACACTTTTGCACACATCTACTTAAACCTTTCTTTCTTTCTCATTAAATTTCTGGCCCCATGTGATCGATCTCTCCATCGATGGGAAACGCTTCTTTCAGTCTTCCTTATCCCTTATTTTGAACATCTGAACCATGCCTTCTCACAAACTCCTCTGCATGGTGACAAACAACCCTGTCTCTCTTCATGACGGAACTCTTCAACCCAGACACTATCCGAGTGAATCTCTCCTGCACCTTTCCCAGTGCGATCACATCCCTGGAGCCATGTGAATTGCAGACAATAGTTTAGGTAGAGCAGAATGACCCTTTTTACATTCTGCAGCATTTATTGCCTTGCGGTCTGGAGTCACATGGAGGTCAGACCAGATAAGGACAGCAGTTTCCTTCCCTCAAGGACGTCAGTAAAACAGGTGGGTTTTTCAGACAACGGTTGTAGCACGTCCTTAATTCTAAGTATTTATTGCATTCACATTCTATCATCGTGATGGTGGGGTTGGGATTGACCCCGTCTCCCCAGAATGTCCCCTGGTTTTCTGTATTAACAATCCAGCAATAACACCACGAGGCTATAGCAGAAAACCGGCGAAGCTGAACTTTTCTAATAGTCCCATTTCCCCAATTATTCTCTGTGCCCTTTTATTGAGCCTCACGCTCCAATAATCTCTGGTCCATGTCAGTAAAAGCTGCGAAAAGAGGATTGATCTCACAGCCACGATATCCAAACGGATCGAATGATTTGAAGGTGCCAATGAAGAGATTGGGAGAAGGTCACCCAGCAACAGTGAGTGCAATGGCACAGACTGGATGGTATAAAAGCGTATGTTAGATTGTGCTGTGCCTCAATCAACTGGAACGAGGGATGGAAAAGAGAGTGGGAGGGAGGGTGGGAGGGAGAGACATCTCCGAGAACTTTTGAGTTTAAATACCGATACATGAAACGCAGAAATGTCAGAGAACGAAATTCAATAGAAAGCAAATAATCACTTCGGAGAATATTATCATGGAAAAACAATTAATTTCTTACCGTGTTTCACCAAAAGTGAAACATTGAGAGAACTGACCGCCATGATGTGGATTCGATCCGAGGTCGATGCAATCACATACGAACTACTAAATGGTTGCAGCATCCCACAGAGCACGCTTGCAAACTGCAAACAGTATGGTGTTAGAGGAAATGTCAGGGAGAATGTACAATATCAGGACTTAGCGACCGGCATGTGGGAACTGAGAATGGGCCTAATCTTTAACTTTTACGTCCTCAGAGACTGTGAAGATTCCATGAATGAGAGTATTGGAGAATGGGATTAATGAAACTCTCCAAACTCCTGGGACAGCGCAGGATATTATTGAAACGTATGCTTCAATAGCATTATAGTTTAACATCGGCTACTTCATCACTTAGCCCACACAAGGCAATACCAACTGTTGCAGGCAATCACACTTAATTCCAGTTCCAGACCAGGCATTAGAGAAACTGTGTGAAGCAGCCACGAAGATCCAATTGGAAATTGGGATGGAATGACAGGAGAGATACGCGTGTATTTCCGAGATTGAGACTGCTCCTCGTCAAAAGCAGGGCGGAAGGGAATACTTGCCAACATTTATTATATTATAGCCATAAGCAGTACATGTTGCTGAGAAAGCCGATTGGCGCATCCAAAGCGTGTTGAGCCTTTACCGTTGGGGTGTCAATATTCGAAATTTCATTTTCCTATTTGGATCAGTGTTTTAGACACTCCAACTTGGCTATCAGCATAAATCAACTTGCTCCCTTTGTCACGCTCTCACCATTTATCCCTCCCACTCTCACTCTGCACTGATATTTATATCCCCTTTTCCCATTTACATACTCAATTCCAGTGTCCTTGCCTTCCCCAATCTCATTCACTCCTGCTCCATCTTGCGATCATAACCTCCCAATGTTCCTGTCTTTCTCGAATCCTTCGGTGCTGGGTGAACAGAAGAATGTTGTCGATCTTCAGGCCGATGTTAGGGAACAGAGATACCTGAAGAAGGGTTTATGCCCGAAATGTCGATTCTCCTGCTCCTTGGATGCTGCCTGACCTGCTGCGCTTTTCCAGCAATACATTTTCAGCTCTGATCTCCAGAATCTGCAGTCCTCACTTTCTCCTCAACAGAGATTGGGACGACATGTCAGGCCATTTCTAGGGCAACACTATGGAGTTTTGGTCAAACGCCATTTGTCGGGGACATAGTGGTGTGAGAACACGAACCGCTACTAAGGGGTATCAGGTGGAGTGGCACCGTTGGCTGTAGCTGAGACCGGTATGACAGGATATCACAAATAGAACACATTGTGTGTGACCCACTGTCTGTTACTCAGAGAATAGAATGGGGATGGGATCAAAGGCCATTTAGAGGGGATCAACTGGTTTGGTATTCACAGACAGGTGCTCAGTTAAAGGTTTGTGAGGACTGTGAGGGTTGGTTCTGCGTGGGCGTGTGAGCATGATGCTGGGGGAGTGTGCGAGGGAGTGAGCCTGATGGTGAGGGAATGTATGGGGGAGTGAGAGTGATGGTGGGGGAGTGCGCAGGTTTGTGAACCGGATGGTAGGGAAGTGTCCAGGGGAGAGTGAGTGACGATTGGGGTGAGTGTGGGGAAGTGAGATTGACGATAGGGGCGTGTGCATGGGAGTGAATGGGACAATGGGAGTGTGTAGGAGAGTGAGCGTGATGGTGGGGGAGTGTACAAGGAAGAGAGAGTGACGACGAGGGCGTGTGCAGGGGAGTGAACGGGACAATGGGAGTGTGCAGGAGAGTGAGCCTGATGTTAGGGAAGTGTGCGGGGGAGAAAGAGTGACGATGAGGGCATGTGCAGGGGAGTGCACGGGACAATAGGAGTGTGTGGAATGTGAGCATCATGGTGGGGGAGTGTACAAGGGAGAGAGAGTGACGACGAGGGCGTGTGCAGGGGAGTGAATGGGACAATGGGATTGTGTGGGAGAGTGAGCGTAATGGTGGGGGAGTGTGTGAGACAGTGAGCGTAATGGTGAGGGAGTGCACAGGGTCTGAAAATCAGGGTGGGGCTGCACGTACGGGAGTGAACGATACAATGGGGAGAGAGTGTTTGAGTGAGTCTAATGGCAAAGCTTTGTGCAGGGTGAGTGAGCATGACAGTGGGGTATATGACATGCCATGTGCTGAAGTGAGTGTGATGGTGGGCGACTGTGCGGGTGAGTGAACGTGACGGTACGGGAGTGCGTGGGAGAATGGTGGAATGTGTGGGGGTGTGCATGATGGTGGGGGTGGTGTGGGGCAGAGTGTGTGATGGTGGTGGAGTGTGTGGGGGTATGCGTGACGGTGATGGTGGTGAGGGGCATTGTGTGGGATGGTGTTGGAGTGTGTGGAGATGAGCGTGACGGTGTGGGTCAGTGTGTGTGAGTGTGGTGGAGTGTGTTGGGGAGTGCGTGATGGTTGTGGAAGTGTGGGGCAGTTTGTGATGATGGTGGAGTGTGTGCCGGTGAGCGTGACAGTGGGGGTGGTGTGGTGCAGTGTGTGGGAGAATGGTGGAGTGTGTGGGGTGAGCGTGACGGTGAGGGTGGTGAGTGTCAGTGTGTGGGATGGTGTTGGAGTGTGTGGGGAAGAGCGTGACGGTGTGGCTCAGTGTGTGTGAGGGTGGTGGAGTGTGTTGGGGTGTGCGTGATGGTGGGGGTGGTGTGGGGCAGTGCGTGTGATGGTGGTGGTGTGAGTGGGTGTGAGAGTGAAAGTGGAGTGTGTGGGGGTCAGCGTAACTGTGAGGGTCGTGTGGGGTAGTGTGTGTGATGGTGGTGGCCTGAGAGGTGGGGAGTGTAATGGTGGGAGTGGTGAGGGGCAGTGTGTGTGATGGTAGTGTATCGTGTGGGGGTGAGCGTAAAAGTGGCGGTTGTGTGGGGCAGTGTGGGTGATGGTGGTGGAGTAAGTGGGGGTGAGCGTGACGGTGGAGTGGTGTGTGGCATTGTGGGACTTAGTGAATGTGAGCCGGTCAGTGTGACGGTGAAAGAGTGAGGGAGAGGGGGTGAGGGTGACAGTGACAGAGTGAGAGTGAGTGGGTCAGTGAGACGGTGACAGAGTGAGGGTGAGCTGGTCGATTTGTCGATGATGGAGTGAGAGTGATGGGGTCAGTCTGTCGGTGTTATAGTGAGTGTGAGGCAGTCACGGTGACCTTGACGTAGTGAGTGTGATGGGGTCAGAGTGATAGTGACGGAATGAGTGTGAGGGGGTCAGGGTGACGGTGATAGCGTGAATTTGAGAGGGTCAGGGTGACCGTGATGGAGTGAGTGTGAGTGGGACAGGGTGACGGTGAAGGAGTGAGTGTGAGGGGGTCAGAGTGATGGTGATGGAGTGTGTGTCAGGGGTCAGGGTGAAGGTGGTGGAGGCAGTGTGAGAGGGTCAGGGCGACAGTGATGGAGTGTGTGTGAGGGGATCAGTGTGACAGTGATGGAGCGAGTGTGAGAGGGTCAGGGTAACAGTGCTGGAGTGAGTATGAGGGAGCAGGGTGATGGTGGTGCAGTGAGTGTGAGTGTTATAGGGTGACTATGATGGAGTGAGTGAGAGAGGGTTAGGGTGAAGGTGATGGAGTGAGTGTGAGGGGGTCAGGGTGACTGTGATGGAGTGAGTGTGAAGGTGTCAGGGTGACGGTGATGAAGTGAGTGTGAGCGGTTCAGTGTGACTGTGATGGAGTGAGTGTGAGGGGATCAGGGTGAGGGTAATGGAGTGAGTGTGAGGGAGTCAGGGTGACAGAGATGGAATGAGTGTGAGGGGATCGCTGTGACGGTGATGGAGAGTGTGTGAGTGCGTCAAGGTGACAGTGATGCAGTGAGTGAGAGAAGGTCAGAGTGACAGTGATGGAGTGAGTGTAAGGAGTCAGGGTGACGGTGATGGAGTGAGTGTGAGGGAGTCATGGTAATGGTGATGGAGTGAGTGTGAGGACATCAGGGTAACAGTGATGGAGTGAGTGTGAGGGGATCAGTGTGACGGTGACTGAGTGAGTGTGAGGTAATCAGGGAGATGGCGACGGAGTGAGTGTGAGGGGATGAGTGTGACGGTGATGGGTGAGTGTGAGGGGATCAGTGTGACGGTGATGGAGTGTGTGTGAGGGTGTCAGCGTGACGGTGATGGAGTGAATGTGAGGGGGTAAGGCTGACGGTGATCGAGTGCGTGTGTGTGTGAGTGAGGGTAACTCTAATGGAGTGAGTGTGAGGGGATCAGGGTGACTGTGATGGTGTGTGTGTGACGGGATCAGGGTGACAGTAACGGAGTGAGTGTGAGGAAGTCAATGTGACGGTGATGGAGTGAGTGTGAGGGGGTCAGGGTGACAGAGATGGAATGAGTGTGAGGGGTTAGGGTGACACTGATGGAGTGAGTGTGAGGGGTCAGGGTGACGGTGGTGGAGTGAGTGTGAGGGGATCAGTGTGATGGTGACGGAGTGAGTGTGAGGTGGTCAGGGTAAAAGTGATGGAGTCATTGTGAGGACATCCGTTGAGTGTGATGGAGTGAGAGTGAGTGTATCAGTGTGACAGTGTTGGAGTGAGTATGAGGGGGTCAGTGTGATGGTGATGGACTAAGTGTGAGGGGGTCAGGGTGACAGTGATGGAGTGAGTGTGAGGGGGTCAGGGTGACAGTGATGGAGTGATTGTGAGTACATCTGGTTGAGTGTGATGGTGTGAGAATGAGTGTATCAGTATGACAGTGTTGGAGTGATTGTGAGGGGTTCGGTGTGACGGTGATGGACTGAGTGTGCGTGGGTCAGTGTGACAGTTATGGAGTGAGTGTGAGGGGGTCAGGGCGACGGTGATGGAGTGAGTCTGAGGACGTCAGCGTGATGGTGATGGAGTGTGAGGGGCTCAGGGTGACAGAGATGCAGTGAGCATGAGAGGGTCAGGGTAACGGTGATGGAGTGAGTGTGAGAGGGTCAGAGTGACAGTGATGGAGTGAGTGTGAGGGGGTCAGGGTTATGATGATGGAGTGAGTGTGAGTGGATCAGAGTGAGAGTGTTAGAGTGTGCGTGAGGGGGTCAGGGTGACGGTGATGGAGTGAGTGGGAGGGGCTCAGGGTGACAGTGATGGAGTGAGATTGAGGGCGTCACAGTGAAAGTGATGGAGTGAGTGCGAGTGGATCAGTGTGACGGTGAAGGAGTGATTGCAAGCAGGCAGGGTAATGGTGATGGAGTGAGTGTGAGGGGTTAAGGGTGAAGGAGATGGAGTGTGTGTGAGTGCATCAGGGTGCCGGTGATGTAATGAGTGTGAAGGGGTCAGGTTGACGGTGATGAAGTGGGAGTGAGTGGGTCAGGGTGACGGTGATGGAGTGAGTGTGAGGGGTGAGAGTGATGGTGTATTTTCCAGAGGACAGTTAAGAGTCTACCACGATATTACGCATCTGGAGTCTCATGTGGGACAGAGCAGATGACTGTGGTAGTTTGCTTGTATCTGATGCGATTTTCCACACAACTGTTTCAGGTCATCACAAAACTCTTTAATCCAAGGTATTTATTGAATTCAAACTCCACCATCTGTATTGCCAGGACCTGAAACCTTTGTCCCCAAAATATTACCTGGGATTTTAGATTAACGATGCAGTAATAAAACTACAAGGACATTATTTCCACTCCGTGGGTCCAGGAGGAGGCAGACGCGAATGGATTTGTTTGGCAGTATGTTCAGTATGGATTAGTTGGACCTGTTTTCATGCTGTATGATTCTCTGACTGACGCTATGTAGCAGGCTGTTGGTTGGGATTAACAGCAGCATTGACGGCATAATCGATCACCTGATGGGATATGTAATCCTGCTGGCGTCTCCGGAGGTTGTTTTGCTCAGTGATTCCTTCCCACACACGGGACTGGTGAACGGCCTCTCTCCAGTGTTACTGATTAAATGAGTTTCCATTTCTGTGGTTAATTGAATCCCTTCCAACAGTTCCCACATTTCCCTGCTTTCTCTGTAGTATCAGCGTCCTTTTTCCGACCAGGGTGAACAATCCTTTCAAGTTGTGTCCACACATATACAAATCCTGTTGTTCATGTTGTGAATGTGTTTTCATTGTTTCTCATTAACCCACAGGGTGTGAGTATCACTGGTCTGGACAACAATTATTTTTCGCCCCTTGTTCGTTGCTGCCTGACTGCACCAAAAACCCGGGTGCGATCTTAGCGTCGGGTGTCTGTCTGTGGGCAGTCTGTACATTCTCTGTGTGTTTGCGTTTTTATTCCTCCCTCTGACCAAAAATGTGCCGGTTACAGGGACCAGCAATGGGAAATTCAGGCTTATGGGATCGAGAATACCGTGGGTTCTGTTGGGATGCGCTTCGGATGGACCGTGTGGACTGGCAGTCGACTAGACTGCTTCCCCACACGGTGGGGATTCTTGAATTAAGGGTCAGCTAATGTTGTTCTGATAGTGGAGACTCTCGTAGGTAGGACTGGTTAAAGATGGCAGAATCACCTGAAAATAGGACAAGAATGAATGAGATTTCAGGAAATTAAAGTCATGATCTCTATTCCTGAGGTCAGGCAAGCATTCCAGGTTTTATTCGTCGAACTTAAACATCACCGTTTCCGTGTCCCTGTGCCAAGGATGACAAGTTTAAAATATCACCCCAACACCAAATTCTCCAGTTTAAAGTCTTTACTTTGTGGAAGAAACTGATACTGAACTGATGCAAGCAAATGCAGCTGACACCGCCAGTGTCGGAAACAGATCAAAATAGCAAAATCATCTTTTAAACCCACCACTGCAAACTTAAGGGCTCAACACACTCCAGTTGTGCCACTCAGCTGTCTTAGCAAGATGCACTGTAAATCGCTATGATAGGATAAACTGTAACAACCATTCCCTTGGGCAGGTGCACACTCAACCGAGGAATTTCTTGCGCCTCTAGACCATCATAGAAGGAACGCACGCTCATCTATTTCATCACTGGAGCCAGAGAGTAACTCCGTGCACTCATTTCCATCCCCATTTCCGGATCTGGGAGACTGTGCAGCAGTTTCTCTGATTCTGAGGCTGGGAACTGGGCTTTTGTGTAATTATCTGCAACACTGATTATGGCCTTGAGGAAGCTGGTGAAGTCGTCGATGTTAAGTTAAAATGCAATTGAAACACATTTCAACAATATCCTGTCCTGTCCCCCGAGTCTTTGATGCTTGTTGAAATCTATCAATCTCAGTTTTCAACATTCTCATTCAAGGGATCTCCACAGCCTCTGAGGACACCGAAGTTAAAGATTCCGCTCATTCTCAGTTCCCACATGTCTGTCACTGTTCGCTGAGTACTGATACTGTACATTTGCTGTTCCTCCGAACATAGCCTCTGCGAGTATACTTATTGCTGCCTGCCAGTGTCCTGTTCTGTGGTCGTGGGTGTCTGTATTTTGCATTGTGACTACAGCAACCTTGGTTCGAATCCAAATCAATGCACTAAGTGTTCTCTCCGTTGTCCTTTTTGTGACACATCCTAAGAAATTAATTGCTTTACATTCAAATTCCGCTCTCTCACATCTCTGCGTTTCATATATCAGAATTCAAACACACCCGTTGTCGGAGATTCCTCTCGGTCCCACGATCATTAAACCTCCTTCCGTCCCTCTTCCCATTTCTCTGAGGCAATGAACAATCTATCACTCCCTTTTACATTGATGCTGTTCTGCCTGTGCTGCTGCTGCGGTCACTGTTGATGGGTGAATGTCCCCCAACTTCACCATCGGGAACTGAAACCAAGTCATTCCATTTGGATACCGCGGTTGTGAAATCAATCCCCATGTAACAGTTTTTACTGACATAGGCCAGAGACAATTGGAGCGTCAGGCCCATGGAAAAGACCCAGGGCAGGTTTGGGGAAAAAAGATTTTATTGGAATAGACCAGCTTTTGTGGTTTTGGGCGTTGGTCTCGCGTTAATTTCATAGGACTGATAATCCAGAGACCCAGGTAATAGTCTGGGTACTCGGGCTTGTGTCCTTCCATGCGAGATTGTAAATTGTCGATTCAGCAAATATCTGCAATGAAGAATCCAATGTCTACTACAGATCCATTGACAATTGTTGAAAAATATATATCTGGTTTACTGATGTGATTTCAGGATGGAATCTGCTATCCTGACTGGGTCTGGCCTGCTTGTGACTTCAGAATCATAGCAATATGGTTTCGCCCTCAAACTAATACAGAACTTTTAAAACAAATGCTCATTAGGCTCAAACAAGAGTGTTGTGTGCCATTTTGCAAGTCACATTATAGTAGGGATGTCATCACACTGAGAACATTGCCGGAGATATGGACCAGGATGTTGTTTGTGATTAAGTGTTTCAGTTGTGAAGAAAGACCGGAAGAGTGGACTGTTTGTCGCAGTGCAAAGGAGATGTAAAGAAGTCATGAATGAGTTAGGGTATGGACAGATTTGACTGAACGAGTTTCCCATTGATGGAGGGATCGATCAGCAGGGGCCAGAGACTTAAGGAGAAAGGCAAAAAGGTTTGAGAAAATATGCAAAAAACTTTATCAGCCAGTGGGTTTTTGGAATTTAGAATACACTGCCTGAATTGTTCAGAGTGGCAAAAACCCTTATAACCTGAATAAATATTCAGATGTGAACTTGTGATGCCAAGACATATAAGGCTGTGGGGTAAGCATTGAGAAATGCGATTCAGTTCATTAGGTAGTTGTTTTTGACAAGTGTGGCCACATTTGGCTGAAGGGCCTCCTTTGGCACTCTTGTCCTCGGTAATATAATGGTTAGTGTCCCCGCCTGTCACAGGGCTCAATTCTCCGCTGGGGACATTGTAAATGTTTTAAAACTGTCACTCCATTCACAAGTTCGGGCATTGATACCTGTCTTTCCATTCTCGATGGTGCATGTCACAGGAGGGACAGTGCTGCCTGAATCAGTGTGGGGAAGGGCTACAGCTCTCAGGGAGGCAGAGTGTCAGTGAAAGTGCAAACACGTGACTTCAGCAAACTGTACATTGTATCTATGTTGGAACGAAAAGCATTTGACAGACTTGTACTGGATTGAAGTGTTGACTGGAAGCAGAACGGTGAGGAAGAAACAGCGTAAAAACATTCAAATATGATTGCAGAAACATTTCCCTCAGCACGAATGAAATTGTAATGAACAGAGTAGTGTTTCGATACATTGAATTTGGGTTGATTTGCTTTGATGAGGCTGAGTTACCAGGGTATAAAGCCATTAAAAAATGATACAGCAATTGCTCACTATGATGGAACATTGTGTCAGTAATTCGCACTGCTGTTCGGTCGGAGGGTTAGGTTAATTGGCAAAGTTAAATTGCCCTCTCGTGTCCAGGGAGTGAATTAAGCAAGTTAGGTGAATTAGCCATAGGCAACGCAGGGACAAGGTCAGAAGTCACAGGACGACAGGTTATAGTCCAACAGGTTTGTTTGAAATCATAAGGGAGAGGGCTCACTCTTCCTCAGGTGAAATATACGGGAATAGTGAGGGGAGCTTGGTCTGGGTGAGATGACCTTCAGAGAGTCGACACCGTCTGGATTCACTGAAATGCTCTTTCTACACTGTAGGATTCTGTGATTCTATCGGAGCGGATAATGATGGTGTTTACTGGGGTGTAAAGCCATTAGAGACGATGCTGACGGGGTGTACTGAGGATGAGATTTTGTTCACTTGTCTTCTTGGAAAATTGAGAACAGTTATTGCTGAACCAAGGAAGACTTAGTGGGGGGGGGGGGGGGGGGAGTTCCGGTAATGAAATTTTTGGACAGAGTAAATGGGTGGAAAATACCCTCTTTAAAGTAAGTGAACTTCTATAGGTCAGGCATTCAAATCCTTTGAATAAAAGTTTTGAAGGACAAAGAAATGATGAGAAGAGAATCGCTGTTACTCCGAGAATCTGTTTTTCAAAATATTTGAAAAGGCACATTTGGTGACATACAAGGAATAAATTTCACAAGGAGAGCGATAGCGTGTGGCGAGGTAAAGGATAGGGGTGGGGTGTAGTCGGTCAGAAGTTGCGGGGAAACAATGTCTAATTTGGTTGACTTTAAATGTAAAGACATTTCGTGAAGATGTGCAACTGAATAAGATTCGATTCCAAAACTCTACATTTTGAAAGATTTGGCATAATATTCCACTTCAAGCATTGTAAATGGAACTGAGAGGATTTTTTTTTTTGCGATGGAAAGATATTACATCATGAATCGGAAGTGACCAGTTGCTTGGAGATCGACTTCGTGCTTTAATCTCATGCGATAAAGATGTGAGGACAACCACCATGATGTTTGGTCCATTTGATACTCGGTGAAATCTGCCAAAGTAACGAGCAATAAAACTGCATTTTAACCCTCTGCTTTTCCATGAAGTATTCTCCTTAAACTGAAATGAAGGTGGAGCAAATTTGAATACAACATTATTTGTTCTAATGAGATAAATCTGATTCACATGCGATATTACAATGAACATTGTCAGGTTGCAGCAAAATTAAAATGAAACGAACAAACAGCGTTTCTTGCGGTTTAATCCAATTCAGGTTCAGACATATCAGAAAGGCCATTGAGCCACAACATCGCCTTTATTTCCCTCTCCATTGCTGCTTCTTCATGTGAGAGAGAAAGTGACTGAAGAAATTATGAGTCAAATGAAGGTGAGAACATGACGTAAAGTCTTGTTCTCTGTTTCATTATGACACAGTTCTGACTCAGAATGTATCAATGACAGCTATTCATTCTGACCAGCATGGCTATTTATTGGAATTTGCTGTTATTATAATTCTGGTGAAAGCAAAAACACATTGGCGTCGATTCAATTCCGCTCTGGAAATTTCTCATTCATGACTTTCACTGCATGTAACCTGATGAGGTCACATGTCACCACTTTAAAAAATGTGCTGAGGAGACCGAGTGATTATGGTGGTGGGTTATTATACTGTGGTTCTCCACATTCACGGATTCGAGTCACACTCTGGTTGCTAATTTTACGCACCGCTCTAGCAGTTTTCCTTTGCATCTCACACCTCTCGTATACACTGGATTGAGAATCTTGTTCTTGCCCTTCACTGCACGGGAGATTCACGAATAATCGACACCACATTAAAGTCGAAATGAAGAGCGAGAGCAGTCATTCTATTCAATTGTGCATTAAATTGTTTTAATAAGAAAGAATGCATTTTTCTTTCTGCCCCACATTCCATCTTGTCTTTCTGTGAAGTTACATTGAAAGAAAGAGAAACGGATAACAAGAGATCGGGAGCACAACTTTATCCAGTGGGATTGTTCATGAGTATTTTAACCAAACACTTCACACAATGATCTAATCGGTATTTCATACAGTCACTCGGAATTGGAACCGCAGAAAACCTCTCCAATGAAACGAGCCTTTCATTCTTTCACAAATTTCTGCTGTGTGAGAATCATACAACGATCCATCATCCAGAGTGATCACTGACTTGCCAACTGTATAAGGTCCACCAACTTTCTTCAGCAATCACAGCTTCTGTACACAGCCACCCGTGCTGTGCCCAGTGTCATTTGTTGCACCCAGGCCACAGCACATTTCTTCTTTCTGAATTTATGAGGCTTGTTCCTGATCTGTCTGATCGGTTTAATAAACATTTCCTATCATTTCAGCCCATCACCTCACAATTCTAAACTTATGAATAAAATAAGGCGTTAGACCAAATGTTAAACAAAGTGGAAGTATGCCATTCAGTCCATCGAGTCTGCCCCACCATTCAACGAACTCATGGTTGATCTGACAATCTTCAACTTGATTCTACTCACTTACCTCGACAAAGTATCATCATCTTTCTGATTAACTATCTGGCACAGTTTGAAAATACCCAACACCTCAATCTCAACAGTGGGTGCCGCAAAAATACCACATACCTCTGGCCCCTGAACAAAGAAATTACTCATCATTTCTGAATTAAATAGGCAATATCTATATCTGTGTTCATGTCGATTGGTGCTCTCCTCACAGCATAGGGCAAGCCACCTGCCAGTATCTACCCTGTCAAGATCCAGTGAATGTTGAACGTTTATAAATGTTATTATGTGATTATAGAGCTCCCCTCCACCTCCTTTGTTTCAAGGAGAATAATCCCAGCCTAACCAATCATTCCACGAAGTTCCATTTTATACAGAGTTAGCAACATGTTTGTAAATCTCTGCTGGCCCTTAGAGCATCCTTACGAAGTTATAAGACAGGTGGAAAAATCTCGGCGAGGAAACGGTTTGAAATTTCAGGGGCAGCTGGGAATTGGAACTTGAAATCAGAAAGCGATTGAAATCGGATTGATCCACAGAAGGACCAAATGCAGCAATGATAACTCTGACAAATGAGGATCTAATCATATTAGAATGACATTTAATGGCTTCATTGTAACTGAATTCCTCCTTGTAATCGTCCTGGGAGCTAGTATTAAGGAGAAATAGAAACTGACCGCCCATATAAAGAAGTCGACTACAGTAACGTGTCCGTCCGTCGACTTTGTTTGATTAGTAACTCAATTCTCGTCTCCCTGAAGCCTACGTTGTCCGCAACGCACAAATTAGATTTTAACAGAACTATCTCCATTTCCCTAGGGGGTGGGGTGGTGCAGTTTCAACAGTACTGAAGGAGCTGGACACCTTCCACGACAATGCAGTCACTAAACTGTACATTCTTCAATACCTGAATATTTATTCCCTTAATTGCTAAGACACAATTACAACAGAGTGCACCACCGAGAAACCTGGAGTATATCATCCAGGATTTGTTGACAGAATCTTCAATGTTCAAAAACTTTGCTGACTATGATACAAGGTTGAAGATGCACTGAAACGTCACCGTTTGCAAATTACCCTCCAAGGCACATGCAATATGACTTGGAGAGGAATCAGTGGTAAATTCATTGAGTGATGAAGCTGTCTTGATGGGCAAAGAGTTATACTTCAGACCTCCATCTTTTATCATACAATTTTTAAAAATGTTGATTATTGCATTGGCCAGACTTGTGCTCACTCCTTTGGTTGTTTCCTCAACTGGCGCTTGGTAAAGATCGAGTATCATCCTTAACCTGTAGTCAACAATAGAAAATATCCAAAAACCCTCTCAAACAACTGATCTCCCTGTCCAACAATCTTCAAAGACAATTGGTAGCAGTAAGGAAAAGAAAATTTGTTTGAAAGTACCTCTTCCTGTGGAATTCTACATCATGTATTGCACTTGCTCATTTGGCTCTATCTCGTCTATTGTGTCCAGTTCAGCAATTCGCATGATACCCACGGATATGATAGCACTGGAAATGATGCAGGACAGATTTACCAGAACATTGTCTGGGTAGAAGAGTTTCAATTATGAAGAGAAATTGGATAGTCTGGAGACGTTTTTTCTTGTAGCAGAAGAAATTGAGAGGAGACATGATTGAGATGTACAAAATAGTCAAGAATATTGATGGTGTCGACTGAAATTAACGTTTCTCTTTGATGGTTAGATCGATCACGGGGGAAAGGCAGGGTGGCATACACTTAAGGATAGAAGAGGAAAGATTTGAATGAATGCGCAGACAAATGTTTTGAAACAGCGGTTGGTTGAAATCTGGAACTCAGTGCATGCAAAGGTTGGAGAGTCAGAAATCCTCATAACTTTCAGAAGTATTCAGATGTGAATTTCGTGATGCCAAGACAGACGAGGCTATAGGCCAAGTGATTTTAAAAAGTGTTAGGATAGTTAAGCGAATGTTAATTTCCAGTAATACCAAATAGGCTTCTTTTTGCATAAAATTCCTGTGTATTACCACCGCCTATCGCTGCGTGAGCACCGGTTCAATTCGCTTCCAGAATGTATGCTTGCATATTGGGAGGGCTCAGTGAGTGGAACTGTGCCTTTCTGCGCCAGAAACCCGCATTCGATTCCAGACTTGTGTGACTGACTGCGTGGAATTTGAACACTCCTCTCTCTCTCCCGTGTGAGTTTCCTTTGGCTGCTCCGATTCTTTCCCACAGTGCAAAGGTGTGCAATTCAGGTCAATGGCAAACAAAATCTTAATGGACTGTAAGTGTTGTAAATCAGAGACAAAAGTCAGAATTGCAGCTCAGGGTAAACAGAATGACCATTTCGGGTCAACAGACCCTTCCTCGGAACTGTTTTAAATTCGCAATGTTAACTCTGATTCCTCTCTACTGATGCTGCCTGACTCGCTGAGCTTTTGGAACAATTTCTATTTTAGTAGGTGGATCATAAATGCGGATTTAGAAAGATACAGTGGGCAGTGTGAATCTCTTCCACGATATAGTGCAGACTCAACTGACGAAATGGGTTCTGTCGGCACTGTGTCTAATTCCATTAACTTTGTATCTATAAGTCTTTGTCGTATTTTTAGTCGTTGCTTTTCACATCTCTCCTGTCATGTGAAGTGCAGATCAGGACAATCAACGTTTCGGGCATAAGCCACCACCAAACCGTTACCACCTGATGCCTGGAAGATGAACTCCTCATATTCTGCCTTGGGACCCTGCAACCACACGGGATAAATGTGGATTTCAACGGCTTCCACATTTCCCCTCCCCCCACATTATTACACTCTGAAGCATCAAACTCAGCACCACCCTCCGGACCCCATACATCTCTCCCCCTCTGACATATCACCTCCTCCCCTGCCTCGATCCACCATTCGCTTTCCCAGCTACCTTGCAACCAACTCCAAACACCTCCCATTTATCGCCCAGCCCCCACCCACAAGACTCATTCCTGATGAAAAACTTATGCCAGAAATGTCGATTCTCCCGCTCCTAGGATGCTGACTGACCTGCTGTTCTTTTCCAGCACGACACTATCGCCATGTTGAAGATAGACGAGATCAGCTCAGTCTCGTTATCTGAGAACGGAGAAGGCTGAGTGAGGAAGTGATTAAGGTGCACATTAAAGGGATAGAAATGTGTGATAGGAATAAACTTCTTACGGGAAGAGTTAACAACTAGGGATCTCCGTCAAACGCAAGTGAGACGATGTTCAGAGGAGATATAGGAAGAACGTTTTCACTCTGAGAGTGTTGTTTATTTGGAATTCACTGTTTTAATGTGTGGTAAAGCTATGTGTCAGGAGTATTAAGCCGAATACTTGAGAAGCTAGAGCACACATAGATAAGGACCATGTATTGGAAAGTGGGGTGAAGTTAAACAGATGTCCGATGAAAGAACAGAACACTGTACAAAAAATACAGAGCATGAAAGCATGGGAAGGGTAAAGACATGGAAACTACTGGCGATCTGTTACATGGGGTCTGCAGAATGCTACATTCGTCAAAAGGTCCCTGGGGCAGGATGGGGCCAGTGTGTCAATATAGGATAAGAATAGTAGAATGCTCATACACCAATTAGCAGAGTCAGACTGGGCTTGAAAGGTTAAAATGGCAGGCTGAGATTAAAAAAAAATAAGTAAAGTCAGCCTCGCCTACTCAATATCATCATGGCAATTTGGGGCAAGTCGTGACAATACATACTAAGGACATGACTTTAAATAATGAATTGATAGTTAAGTCAGCCTGCTTGAGACGCTGTTAGATGGAAAGATATGACATTAAATATCTAGTCAGTAGTTAGTAGAGTCAGCTTGGAACAGGGAAACATTGTGATAGATGGGGTAGTTAAATATCTAATCATGACAGGTTAGTCTGGGATGAAAGTTCATTGTAGCACAGGTGGCAGTAGAATACCTAATAGTGACAGTAGAATAATATTAAGTAGAATTAGGAAAAATATATTGGCAGAAGTAGAACGATAATGGGAATTAACACTATTGGTTTATTGTATAGTTGGAGTGATGTAATACTGAGTGACACAGTTGGGCATTCTGATTATCTAAAAAAATTAAAGAAAAGGTAAGAAGTGATGGAGTTTAATTCAGATACATGCGAGGTGCTGCACTTTGGGAAAGCAAATCTCAGCAGAACTTGTACACTTAATAGTAAGGTCTGAGGGAGTGTTGCTGAACAAAGAGACCTTGGAGTGCAGCTTCATAGCTCCTTGAAAGTTGAGTCGCAGGTAGATAAGATAGTGAAGAAGGCATTTGGTATGCTTTCCATTTTTGTTCAGAGTGTTGAGTACTGGAGTTGGGAGGTCACGTTGCGGCTCTACAGGACATTGGTTAGACTACTATTGAAATATTGCGTTCAATTCTGGTCTCCTTCCTACCGGAAAGATGTTGTGAAATTTGGAAGGGTTCAGAAAGATTTACAAGAATGTTTCCAGGGTTGGAGGATTTGAGCTATAGGAAGAGGCTGAACAGGCTGGGGCTGTTTTCCCTGGAGCGTCGAAGGCTGAAGGGTAACCTGATAGAGGTTTACAAAATTATGAGTAGCATGGACATTATAAATAGACAAAGTCTTTGCATTGCCTCGGGAGTTTAGAACTTGAGGACATAGGTTTAGTTTGAGGGGAAAGACAAAAAAACCTGCAAATTTCGTGCAGAAACCCATTGTCTCTAAACATATTTCCCTGCCAAACTTGCACAGAAATTTTCGATTGTTTAAATGTCTTTATCCCGTTGTGTGACAGGTTGTTGTGGATGAAAGACATTGACGTGTTTGGTCAGCCATGATGATATCAAACGGCAGGTAGGACACGTGTTTGTAATAGCCTCCGCCTGTTCCTCTCTTTCTGTGCTGTTTCTTACAGAGGCTTTTCAAAATTAACATGATGAGGGAAATGTGAATCTACACTACTGAATATCAAAGTCCTCCCCTTTACACCACCGCTCTCACAGCCAGAATAGACAGCTCCTATCGCGGCTTTAGATTAGACAGTGAAGGATTCTCTCAGGCGTTCTGTTAGACTGCATGCTCCTTCACACAGGTTTCCAACTGGGCAAATGGAGCAAGCAAACGTGTGGATATTGGGATTCAGGGCCGGGTTTCCAATCTGCTGGGCTGCAGTTCTGGTCACATGAATTTCTGAAAATGCTGAGCCTTTCTATGAATTCTACCTACTTTCCGATTTAAACTGTAATTGGGTGTTTATTATTAATTATTGCATAACATTATTACATCTTCAATATTCATGGAAACTGTGCATCGTGTTCTTGGGTGTAGGAATGGTGAAGATTATTAATGAATGCAATATGTTTCATGTTACCTGCATGAACTTTCAGAAGGAAGTTGTAGAAGTTTCTTTGATTCGAATTCTGTGCCGATTGAAGCTGATTGAAGGAAAAACCCAGCGACAGCGGCAAGGTAACATTATCTGTAAATAATGCAGAAACCAACGGAAACCCATTTGTCAATGTCATCTATATTTTCGCATCTTTTTGTGTCCCTTTTGTATTCTTTTCGTGAACCTGATGCTTCAATAATCACAGGTTCATGTCAGTTTTACCTTGTCTGCATTAGCTTTAATTTCAGAACCAGGGAAATGAAGCAGGGTGAGTGACTGAGGTACCAGTGGGGCAGCACATCACCACCAAAGATCCAACAGTGTTGTGGTTCAGTGGTTAGTACTGCTGCCTCAATAGGGTCCAAAGTTCGATTTCAGCATCGGTGGACTGCCTGTGTAGAGTTTGCACATTCTCCCCGTGTCTGCGTGGGTTTTCTCCGGGTGGTCCAGTTTCGTCCCACAGTCCAAAGATTGCGCATTTCAGGTAAGTTGGTCATTCCAAATTGCCCATAGTGCATTTGTCAGAGGGGAAATTGTTCTGGTTGAGTTACTCTTCGGAGGGTTGGCGTGGACTTTTGGGTCCGAAAGGTCTGTTTCCATACTGTAGGGAATCTAATAATCACAGCAAAAGTAGAACAGTTGAGTTAAAGTTCCCAAGGTACGTGTAGGTCACGTGACAGGTTCGCTCTCTGCAGCTCCAGTCGCGCAGTTGGTCAGCGCCGATTACTTAAATGTGCATAGCTTGCCAACGTTGTAAGTTCAATGCTTATCTAAAGATGTTGTTACTGACATTGACCAGGGATTATTGAAGCATCAGACCGAAGCGCAATTGAAAACAATGTTGAGTAAAGTAGCATTTATTTGAAAACTCCAGTGTCTGACGTGGGAAAATGTTTTGTCTTTGTTAAAAATGCCAATTATGAACAGAAAATCTGCAAATATTCCCCACGTGAATATTCATCGGTGGATAGAGAAACAGAGGTGAAGTTTTAGCTTGATGACCTTCCTCAAATCGCTGACCCAGCACTGGATTACATCCTGGGACAGTCTGTATAAATCGTTTCATATCATTCAATTTCCTGCAAGCTGCACAGCTCATTCAAACAATCGAAAGTATTGGCTTTATCTCTTTGTGGGCTTTGACTGTTGTTAGGAAACTTGGTAAAGGATCTGGGCAAGTAGTTTTGCTGTTGGGAGCAACAAAGGGTCAAACTGGAATAAGGTTGTGTCTTGACGCAGGATTTTTCAAGCGAAGATAAAAGAGTATGAAATAGACTGGCTCCCCTTTCCCTTGATTATGATCAAATGTTCAAGACAACAGATGGCAATGATAATGATGTTTTACATCGACAGGCCAAATCTTGCTCACTAGAGGCACCACAGTATTACAGATCAGGAGAGCGGGGGAGATGATGAGACTTGTGGAAACCTGAGACAGTGAGAGAATTAATCCCACGCTGTTGGTCTCACTTTTCTCATAAACCATTTAGTCAGCGGACTGAGCTGACAGACTTCCATTTAATGCAGAGCTAAACCAAATAGCTCAGTGCATTTACATTATATAATATTTCATGTTAAATGAGTTGCTGCACCTTCCAACTCCACCAGCTATTCTTATACTTAACACTTTCATTGCAGGTGTCATACAATTTCTTTCCTGTGAATGTTAACCAATTCGAGAATTTTTCCATTTTGCGTTCCCATCCAGGCAGCTCCGAATCACTGTCACTGTTGAATTCTCCCCGTGTCTGCGTAGGTTTCCTCCGGGTGCTCCAGTTTCCTCCCACAGTCCAAACATATGCAGGGCAGATGAATTGCCCGTTGTGTTAGGGGCAGAGATGAATGTAGCGGAATTGGTCTGTGTGGATTGAGCTTCGGCGGTTCGGTGTGGACTTGTTGGGCCGAAGGTCCTGTTTCCAAACTGTAAGTAATCTAATCTAATCTAATCTAATCTAATCTAATCTAATCTAATCTAATCTAATCTAATCCAATCCAATCTAATTCACTCCTTGTCTGTCTGCGCTCGCTTTTCAAATATTTTTGAATCAGCTCCTAAAATGATTCTATTTCTGAAAATTCATCTCCGAATTCAATAACTCTCAGAATAAAAAATGCCTACTCCAAGGTTCTTTATCATGCCCAGACGGGTTTGTAGTTCTAACCTCTAGTTTCTACTCACCTAAACGAGGAAGTTTCCCTCGTATTTACTCTTAACAACTTCACATCAGCTGGATAACTTCTTTTCGGAAACAACTAAGTCTTTCCTGATTTCTCCTGCATTATTCCTAATTCAATGCCACCATCCAAATAAACGTCTCTTTTCGTTTCTCGTGGTTTTATTTCCCAGTAAACCTCATTTCCATCGTTTCTAACGACATGATATCATGGCCGTGTCATTCCGAACGTCTTTTTAGTCCAGTAAACACTGCCTATGTCTTTCATCATTGTTTATATCCCTGTATATTTCAACCTGAGAAAGGAGGCTGGGTCCAATTCAATGCATGAAAACTCACCACTAAGCTATGCAATCTTAATACCGACACAGGAAAGGTGGAAGCAATTTCAATTACAGCTGAATGGATTGGTTATAGCAAATTCGGGTCAAATCCCAGTCACAACATTGACTGTTCTTATAGTTATTTCTTCTCTACGTGTGCTGAAGTAACACAGTGAGGGATCAATTACTATTGCCAGACATACATAAGGGGCTGGATATGAAATGCTGAAGTTGTGAGATCAGAGCAGTTTTTATTGACATAGACCATTCACTGTTCGAATGTCAGTCTTAGGAATTAGACAGAGAGCGATTTTGAACGAAATCTGAGCAGGAACGTTTACCGCATGACGTAACACCAAATTGTGTGGTTACGTTGTTGTTTACCTCATTTGTGTGTTTTGCTTCATTGGGGATTTTGAAGTTATCCCCTCTATACAAAAGTTCCGTGCTTTTGCACCATTATATAAAAGATGCAGTACAATAACACCGAACACTGTTTCAGTCTACTTGCACAGATATTGACCACTGGAAACAGCACTATGCACTCTCCTCGAGTCTGGAAAATAATTTGCTACATTCCCGCTCTTATTGGCCTTTTCATTACATCGGCTTCTGTTTTTCACGGAATCTGATTCAGCAGATCTTGTCAGTGAGTCATTTGTTTGTATGTGTTCAGATCATGTGAGCAGAATATCACAGTCCATAACCCAGAAATCAGACCATACTCAGGGAACCGTACTCTGCTCTTGATCAATTCATGAACACCAGGAAGAAATATCTATGCTCTTCAAAATTTACTAATCTGTTTTTCAGAAGCAAGATAAACAGTTCCAGGTTTCTGCTTTTGTTGTCACATAGACCAAGATTGTAAATGCTGGAACCAGTTTAGACTGTCCGCTCTCCCACATCCATTTTCTACCCAGGAAGTGTTAACTTGATGGTCTGAATCGGAATCTTCTCAAAAGAAGAATATTTTTATCCATTCATTTCTGGTTTATGGGCCACTAGGCTCCCGCTGGGCCTCTGCATATCGCACTGACGACAGCAGTTTCCAGCCGTCTTCAGCTTTTTTGTAGCAAGTACCTTCGAGGATGACACCAAAAGATGTTCGCTGTGACTGTATGATACTCTCTCAATGGAGACAGCTCTATCAATGGAGGCAGCTCAGTCCGCTGGGATGGGATAATTTCTGCAGCGTGTCTTGCGGATCAGATACAGTGCACTTTATCATTCAGATCATACAGAGTGAGAGCGCTCGAAAAGGCCAATTGGTCACTCGTACCTGTGTCAGCTCGGGAGTTACAAAATATGGGTTAAAGAGGAAACACTGGGGATTTGATCAGGTTTCAAGTGTTTACGTGAGGCAGGAAGCAGAAAAAGATAGACTGTGAAGCGATTGGGACATGACTACAAGAGCAGCAAATAGGTTGTACAGCGCAGAGGAGAGCTTTTAAGTATTGAATTCTCATTGATGGGCCGATCATGCTTTCACTTGGCCACGATGATGCAGAAGATAATATGTCATTGTCTCTCTGAATTGTGATGTCGTAGGCAAATAACACCGTTACACTGCTGTAAATTCCTTTTTTCCAATGTGACAACAGTCTGTATGTTAAATAGCTTAAATATTTAATCCTTTCTCATAAATAATTCCATTCCATCTCATTGTGTTGTATTGTCTTCTTTCCACTTTACCTGTTATTTTGCCTCAACTGAAGTTGATTTGCACCTTCTGCGTGTCTTTTACATTCTGGGTGATATGATGCAGTTGTACTGATCCACTGTCTGACAGAATTTTCCACTTCACTTCAGCCCGCCCTAACTTCGTTATCTGATACCATTCCCGTTGTCTGGGTGTTAAGGGCTCGTCTCAGATCCAGTCTACCCCCACCCAAAATAAACGCAAAACTCAGTCACACTATGATCACTGCAATCCAGGGGCATCTTCACTGCGAGGTCATTGATTATTCTTCGGAGAAAGTTAGGACTGGAGATCAGATTCGGAAGTGTGGTGCTGGAAAAGTACAGCAGGTCAGTCAGCGTCCGAGGAGCAGGAGAATCCACGTTTCAGGCATAACCCTTCAACAGGAATAAGGCTTATGAGTCGGGACTGAGAGATAAATGTTAGGGTGTGGGGTTTGGGGGATGAAGCTGGGAAAGCGGTAGTTGGATGAAGGTGAGGGAGAATATGATAGTTCAGAAGGAGCAGAGATGGAATGGGTCCAGAGAGCGGTGCCAAGTTTGAGGCTTGGGACTTGGGGCAAGGTACTGTGGAAACTGTTCAAATCCACACTTATCCTGTGGGGTGACAGAGTCCCAAGGCGGAATATACGGCGTTCGTCCTCCAGGTATTGGGTGGTTATGGTTTGGCGCTGAAGGAGGCCCAGGACCTGTACATCTTTGACGGAGTGGGAGGGGGAGTTGATGTATTCAGTCATGGGATGGTGAAGTTGGTGGGTGCGGTGTCCCAAAGATGTTCTCTGAAATGATCTGCAAGAAGGTGTCCTGTCTCTCTGATGTAGAGGAGACCACACTGGGTTCAACGGATGCAGTAGATGACATTGTAAGAGATACAGGTGAATTTCTAACGGATGTGGAAGGATGCCTTGGGGCCTTAGACGGAGATGAGTGGAGTGGTGTGAGCGGTGTTTTTACCCTTCCTGCGGAGGCAGGGAAAGATGCCAGTAGTGGGATGTGGGTTTATGGGGGCAGTAGACCTGACGAGGTGCTCGTGGAGGGAATGGTCTTTTCAGAATGCTGATAAGGGTATGGAGGGAAATATATACCTGATAGTGGGGTCTGTATGAAGATTGCGGAAGTGGTGGAGTCTGATGTGTTTTATGCTGAGTTTGGTGGGGTTAAAGTTGAGGACCATGGGGGTCTGTCCTTGTTGCGGGAGGGGTGGGATTTAAGGGTGGTGGTGAGTGAAGTGGAGGAGATGCACTGGAGGGCAAGGTCAACCACGTGGGAAGGAGACCAACTGGGGCTTTCTGAGGTGGAATTGGTCATCCTGCGAAAATATGTGGTGGAGGCGGAGGAATTGTGAATAAGGGATAGTGTTTTTATACGAGGTGGGGTGGGAGGAGTTGTAATATTGGTAGCTGTGGGAGTCGGTGGCTTGTAGTATATGTCTGTCATTAGTCATTCGCTGGAGACGGTGATGGACAGGTCCTAGAAGTAGAAGGAATTTGCCAAGAAGATCCAGGTGAATTTGACGTCGGGGTGAAAGGTTGATGAACTGCTCAACCCCCTCGTGGGAGCAGGAAGTGGGGCCAATGAATTCATCAATGTAATGGAGGAACAAGTGGAGAGAGGTGCCAGTGTAATTGCGAAAGATGGACAATTCCACATTCTGACAAACAGGCAGGCATATCTAGGTCACATGCGGGTGCCCATGGCTACCCCTTTGGTTTGGAGAAAGTGGGAGGATTGGACAGAAAAGTTGTTGAGGGTGAGGACAAGTTCAGCCAGGTGGATGAGGGTATCGGTGGATAGCTACTAGTTGGAATGAGGTGATATGAAGAAACAGAGGGCTTGGAGACTTTCGTCATGGCAGGAGGATGTGCAGACCGACTGGATGTCCAAGGTGAAGATGATGCGTTGTAGACCAGGGAAATAAAAGTCTTGGAGGTTATGAAGTGCAAAGGTGGTGTCACAAACGTAGTTGGGGATTTCCTGGACTGGGGAGACAGGAAGGTGTTGAGGTAGGAAGAGATGAGTCGGGTCGGACAGGCGCAGGCTGAGACAGCAGGTCTTACGAAGCAGGTAGAATCGGGCAGTGCGGGGTTCATGGACAATGAGATTGGAGTCTGTGAATGGGAGATTCCCCAGAGATGATGAGATTGTGACGGTCTGGGCGGTTAGGTTGCATACTCATATGCATGTGAGACGGGCTGGCCAAGCGGTTAAGGTGTTGGACTGCTAATCATTGTGCTCTGCAAGCGTAGGTTCGAATCGTGCTCTCGTCGCTACTTTTGGATAATCACAGCTGTCTTATTGAAATTGGAACTCCAATGGTCCGTTTGTATGCATCGACGATATTATAAAACCTCAAAGAATAATTTGAGCCTGTTGCCTAAACTGCATTGACATGTATACTGAAACGGGATAATGAAAAGGAACGCGATTTTCTTTTCCAAGTCAAGTTGCTGTAAACTTTTATCGTATGAAAGAGATCCAGGAAAACCAAATAACGAGAAATGTGAAATGCATGTTTAATGCAATGATTCTTAATGAGTGTTTTGCCATACGAAATCTGGAGCAGGTTGGGTAGAAGTAATTCATCTTGGTGGGAAGAGCGCAGAGAGAGAGCACAAAATAATTGAGCTATTTCAAAAGGTGCAGGGGGTGGGAGTAGCAGCACAGAAAACTGGCTGTGAATGCATAGGAGAGAATTACCTATGTGGGTGCCGTGCATAGGCACGGACAGACTTACACATTGGTCTCGCCCTTTCCCCCTTGCTCTCGCCATTGGTGAAGGCTGAACATAAGACACATCTAAACACAAGATATGGGAAGCAAGCTCCCTCTCGTTATGCACACACTGGATGCATCACATTGAACTATGAACAACTGGAAAAATCAGCAAGTTAACTGCAGGAAGTGAACGTAAACTGTGGATCAATAACCACAGATTAATGTAGCATAAACATGAAAATTGATTTAAAGTGTCTTTAAACGCATGTCATTAACAGACATGTCGTTCTACTACCCGACATGCCTTTTTGGGAAATCATGTCTCACAAACTTGATTGAGTTTTTTGAAGAAGTAACAAAGAAGATTGATGAGGGCAGAGCAGTAGATGTGATCTATATGGACTTCATGGAGGACTGATTAGGAAGGTTAGATCTCATGGAATAAAGGGACAACCAACCATTGAGAAACAGAACTGTTTCAAAGGTAGACGATTGAGGGTGGCAGTGGAGGGTTGTTTTTCAGACTGGAGGCCTGTGACCAGTGGAGTGCCACAAGGATCGGTGCTGGGTCATCGACGTTTTGTCATTTACATAAATGATTTGGATATCAGCATAAGCGGTACAGTTAGTAAGTTTAGAGATGACACCAGAATTGCAGGTGTAGTGGACAACGAAGAGGGTTATCTCAGATTAAAACAGGATCTGGACCAGATGGGCAAATGGGATAAGAAGTGGCAAATGGAGTTTAATTCGGATAAATGCGAGGTGTTGCATTTTGGGAAAGCAAATTTTAGCAGAACTTATACAAATAATGATACTGATAAGGCCTTGGGAGTGTTGCTGAAGAAAGAGACCTTGGACAGCAGGTTCATAGCTCCTTGAAAGTGGAGTCGCAGGTAGATAGGATAGTGAAGAAGACGTTTGGTATGCTTTCCTTTATCGTTCAAGTATTGAGTACAGGAGTTGGGAGATCATGCTGCGGCTGTACAGAACATTGGTTAGGCCACTGTTGGAATATTGCGTGCAATCCTGGTCTCCTGCCTATTGGAAAGATGTTGTAAAATTTGAAAGGGTTCAGAAAGGATTTACAAGGATGTTGCCAGGATTGGACGATTTGAGCGTTAGGGAGAGGCTGAACAGGCTGGAGCTGTTTCTTCTGGAGCATTGGAGGCTGAGGGCTGACCTTATGGATGTTTACGAAATTATGAGTGGCATGGATACGAAAATTGGCAAAGTCTTTTCCCTGGGATCGGGGAGTCCAGACCTAGAGGGCATAGGTTTACTTTGAGAGGGGAAAGATATAAAAGAGACCTAAGGGACAACGTTTTCATATAGAGGGTTGTACGTGTATGGAATGAGGTACCAGAGGATGTGGTGGAGGCTGGCACAATTGTAACATTTAAGAGGCATTTGGATGTGAATATGAAGAGGAAGGGTATGGCAGAATATGGACCGGGCGCTGGCAGGTGGTACTAGATTGGGTTGGGATATCTGGTCGGGGTGGACAGGTTGGACTGAAGGGTCTGGTTCAATGCTGTACATCTCTATTACTCTATGACCACATTTCAAGGTGGAGGACAACAATCCCAATTTTGTTTTGAAATTGAGATCTATTTCATCATTTTACACAGCGAACAAGTTAAATTTAAATAATAAAAACCACGTTCGCTCACAAGGAATAAAACTGTGATTTCATTACAAACATTGTCCTTTTTAAGTACCAGTAACTCATCATGAAAAATAAGATGTAATTTTTATTGAACATACGTCAATTCACACCATTATCTTACTTCGCATTGACTGCAATATGCACATGCTAAATAAGGTTTAAGAAAGGAAGTATGTTGGAAATAATTATTCGGTGGTCACGAAAAATAATATTAGATTTTCATGATGTTGATATTCCACCAATGGCTCCAGTGGTGGAAATGGTCAGTGGGCAGTATTTCTATGATGGTGTAGAGATGTCTGAGCTGCCAGGGATGGGAGCTCCCACCTCCCACCCTGGAGCAGCGTCTGTTGACATGAACCAGGGAGCATTGTGACATCAGACTGGGAGGTCCAACCACACCTGGAGCAGCTTTTATTAACATGGAGCATTGGGGCATCAGATCCAACCTCATGTGGAGCAGCATCTGTTGACATGGACCATGGCGCTTTGCGAGATCAGTCTGAGAGCTCCACCCTCATCTGGACCAGCCTTTCATGGCAGGGAGCAGCAGGGAGCATTGTGCCATCAGAGTGGGAGCTCCGATCTCACTTGCAGCAGTTTCTATTGACATGGAGCAGCAATGGAGCGTCAGTTTGGAAGCTGCAATCTCACCTGGAGCATGGAAGAGGAGAGAGGATTGGGACATTGGGATGGGGGAAAGGATATTCAACTAATTTAATCTGAAGTAAAATAAGTTTCAACACCTCAGATATTAATTGATTTTTGAAAAATCTGTCGCAGGAAAAAAATAATTCTTTAGATATTGAAGACAAGTCCAGCAAATATTCAACTCAGGAAAACGCGATAATACAGAGAGAAATTCAAGTGATGTTTCAGGTCTTTGACTTTTCTTTTCTGGCCGACTCTACACTGAATTATATCACCAAAAGGACTTTTTCATTCATTTCATGTTATTTAGTTTCCTGCAAATACGGACACGTCTTTGACGTAACCTAAAGCTGAAAATTATGCGAAATGCGATGTTGTGATTAGGCTGCAGTTTACCTCGAATTATTGTGGAAACACAGCAAAATAAGTTGTAATGTCGTCGATCAGCAGTGACCTCATTGATTGGCTGATCAGATTGTGAATGGTAGCTTTATTTGACGACAATTTGAAGTGAATCAATGATGGTGATTATCTTTGTTTTTTGTTCATCTTGGGAATGTTACTGTTATTGCTCGTGTCCTCGTTAACACCACAGCTCTGCAGAGTGTAAAATCTCAGCTGTGCATCTGGCTAGTGTTACAACCATTCGTATAGCTGGCTACTGATCAGATGTTTGTAGGTTCAAAATTTATTTGGCGCAAGTGCATTGTGGAGATTCACAACACATCCAAGCTAATTGTATTTGTTACACTGAGGTGGATAATATTTGGAATTTTCATCTCTACGAACGAAAATTCTTTCACTGTCTTCGATCAGTTAAACATTACCAAGGACAATCAGAGTTAAAAATCACACAGCACCAGGTTTAATCGAACAGGCGTATTTGGAAGCAACAGCTTCCTCATCAGGTGGTTGACAACTGTTGGACTCTAATCTGGCTATGCATGATTTTCAGATTTGTCCACACCAGTCCAACACTAACACCTCCAAGTCATGGGTACCATCGACACCACGAACGATCAGTTAATGTCCAGATGATCTTCCAAAAGATCGCGCATGTTGACACATACAACACGTTTCTGCAGAAAGACCCCCACCTGATGAAGGAGCGGCTCTCTGGAAGCTAGTGCATCCAAATAAACCTGCTGGACTATGCCCTGATGTTGTGTAATGTTTAGCTTTGTCTACCCAACTCAAACACTGGCACGTCCATATCATAGAGTATATCAGTCATGTCCCAGCGCTGTCAGAGAAGGCAATCCTGAAATAGCCTCCCACATTGCTCATAGGTACGTTTCATTTTCAGAAACCAAACCACTTAATCGCTGCAGCTCCTGTGTATGAAAAACACAGAAAAGAAATAGCTGAGACTCAGTTTTGACAGTATTTTGAAACTCTTTGGGAAGTGGAATCAGGAGAATGAAGGATGAACTGTCCGACTGTACAGAGAGGAGGAATGCACTTTTCACTTCTTTCAAGGGCTAGGATATTGACTGATCTAAGGCATTAAACAGATTCCTGGTAGACCTGCTCTTTCTGCGTCAGGAACAAGAAGTTCTGATTTCCTGAACGGTAATGAAACCCAGGCCACTCAGTAAAAGCGCCGAATACTAACCACTAGACCACCAGGGATGAGGGCAGAAACAGTTGCACAGTTCCTTTATAACAAAGTACTGGAATTATGTCACGATAGATATGTTTTCCCTCACAAATGACTGAATTATCGAGTGTTTACAGCACAGAAATGGGTCCCATCATCTCATTCCCCAGCACCTGGTCTGTACCCTTCTAAACTCTGACGTATCACGTGTTCATCTCAATGCTAATTACCCTGGAACGTTTTAATCTTGTAAGACACAATAAATGGGATTGAAGTTTGAGATGGGAAAAATGTGTTCACACCCAGTCGGGGAACTGAACCCCATTTTTATGCACAGACTGAAGCACGCAGACACATGTCCCCAAGAGTGAAACAGGCATCGGGAGAAAAAATGCAGAAAGTAAGATTTCACCCTCTTGGCTGATATTATCCCATTTCAGACTTCAACACCAGTGCCTGGTTACAGCAAAGAAAGGAGGCATCCAGCCCGTCCCGTCACAGTGTTCTTTGCGCATTGTTTCCCCATTACTCTGTAGCTTATACTGCCTCACCTCGTTCTTGCTACAAAACTGGATCGTTGCTTACGCCCGCTATTTCCTGTCCTGCGAACGGTTTTCCTCTATTTCTTGGACTGAAAAACAGGAATGGGCTATTTCAAACACTTTTCTAGTTTACAAGGCCAGTGTTATCAACACTGAGCCAGCACATTGTCAGCTCAGAGGTAAGGTCTCATACATTAGAAACTTCAATGCAACAGATGATTGTTTAGCCTCAGTGTTGTAAGCCAAACAACAAGACTGGAATAGAGTCAAGGGCATCATGCACAGAAGGATGGGAGAATAGAATGATGAATCTCATGGTGTCCATGGTGGTGTTAACAGAAATCTTCCCTGGTACTATATTGATGAGTATTCAATAATTTCACTGTCTTGGCTTGTTAAATGTTAACGTTTACAGTAATCAATATGAAATACTGCCTGATCTTTCGAAGCAGAATGATGTTGTGCAGAAGTCAGAATCACTTCCCTGAATGTTACAGTTCCACATCAGCAACGTCAGCTGCAAATGCCTGACGTTCAATCAGTTTAAATCAAGAACGGAGGGGGCGTCAGGAAAATGGAAGGGGAATAGTGGTTTGTGAGAGTTAACTACATGCCTAGTGGAGCCAGGTTCAATGTAGATACTGAATATCGGTTTTCCTGTTTACCTTGGTATACCGATCACTCCGGATCAATTACCCACATTATCTGCCATTTCTGTGTTGTTCATTGTTCGTTTCACTTCGGTTCAGTGCTACGGGGGGACCACGCATTTTTAATTTGGCACATTTTACTCAGATCTGTTTTGCAGCTTCATATTAAGGCCAACAATTTTAGGAACAGATAGACACCATTCAGACCTTCAAGTCTGTTCCGCTATTGAATGGTTTCATGTCTGATCTGATAACCTTGAACTGCACTTTCTTTCCTTTACCATAACGCTTGATGTCTTTGCGGTTTGATGATCTGCCGATCTCAGCCTGATTACACCTAATGACCCTTCCTCAACAGCCTTCTGCTACAAGAAATTCCACAGATCCAGAACTGTCTGAGAGAATAAATGCTTCCTCATCTCTGTTTTAATTGTGAGATCCGCATTCTAATACGAAGTTAAAAATCATACAACACCAGGTCATAGTTCAACAGGTTTATTTGGAAGCATGAACTATTGGAGAACTGCTCCTTCATCAGGCGTTTGTGGAGTGCACAGTTGTAAGATACAGAACTTATAGCAAATGTTTACAGTGCGATGTAACTGAAATTATACGTTGAAAAATATCTTGATTGTTTGTGAAGTCTTCTATCTGTTAGAATGACCATGTTAGCTTTACTTCTTTCTTATGTAAATTGCAAAACTTTCTTTGAAAGTTAAATTCTCAGGTGAACTTGAACAAATAGTGTCAGCCCCAATAATATTTTGAAGGTGTTAGTCCCTGTGTGCTGTGTGCGTGCCATAACGTTTAGACTGATGCTAATCTCGGCACAATGGTTAGCGGTGCTGCCTCACAGCGCCAGAGACCCAAGTTCAATTCCCGCCTCAGGCGACTGACTCTGAGGCGTTTGAGCATTCTCCCAGTGTCTGCTTGGGTTTCATTCGGGTGCTCCCGTTTCCTCCCAAAGTCCAAAGATGTGCAGGTTAGGTGTAGTGGCCATGTTAAATTGCCTGTAGTGTTAGGTGTAGGGAATGGGTCTGGGTGGGTTGCGCTTCGGCGGGTTGGTGTGGACTTGTTGGGCCGAAGGGCCTGTTTCCACTTTGTAAGTAATCTAATCTAAAAAAAACACGGATGCTTTGAGGCATGATACATTTGTAAAACCGAGCAGAGGCTACAGCAACCGATGAATGGAACTGCACATCAATCACAGGCAGGTGTGTCCCTTCCCAGCTGGAGAGCACTTCAGTGGTCCAGGACATTCGGGTGACAATCGTCCAAGGCGGACTTCTGAACAGGCAACAGGTAAAAGTGACAGACCAGAGGCTGATAGCTAAGTTCGCTCCCCATGGGGATGGCCTCAACCGGGATCTTGGGTTCATGTCACCGTACATGTGATCCCATCGCCCTAACTACACACAGAGACCCTCCTACAAGCACACACGCATATTCGTTTTTGGGGTGAATTTGTACTTGCAGAGTTACATTGTAATTTGTTCAAAAACTGCATGAATCCATGTAAGTCTCAGTTAACTCATTTTTTTAAATTAGAATCATTCTAAACATTATGGAAAAGACAGCAACACACGGGGGCTGACACCAATTGTTTAACGTTCACCTGAGAATATAACTATAAAATAAAATGTTTTGCGCTTTACATATGAAAGAAATGAAGCTAACATGGTCATTCTAACAGATTGGAGACTTAGCAAACAATCAAGCGATTTTTCAATGTACAATATCAGTTACATCACCCTGTAAAATTGTGCTATAAATTCTGTGTCTTACAACTGTGTACTCCACAACCACCTGATGAATGAGCAGCGGTCCAAAAGCTAGTCCTTCCAATTGAACCTGTTGGACTATAACCTGGTGTGTAATTTTCAAATTTGCATACCCCTGTCCAAAATCGGCATCTCCAAGTCATTCGATACGAGGCGCTTTGGTCACAGAACCAAACATTCTGCATCCAACTTATTAAATCCATGAAAAAAAACTATATGTTTCAATAACGACCATTTTTGTTGTACTGAGTCTGAGCAGGCAAAGGCAACTGATTTCAGCGTTTCTTCCCATTTGATTTCATCTCCAATATGAAATTCTCACTGACTCTGACAGAACTGCTATCTTTGCTGTTTTGTAATGTCAGGAATTCAGATTCAATTTAAGATTGTCGTAAGGAACAACAAATCTTTTTCCCTGACTGGAAATCAACTTTGGGAATTAGCAGTGAGATAGCTGAATTTCAACACTTTCTTCTTCAGCTTCCTTCTTCTTCCTTTAAATGGCTTATATTGCAATACAGGCAAAAGGTGCAGGTTGCAGAAGTCACGTGTTTGTACTTTCACTGACACTCTGTCTCGCCGGGAGCTGCAAACCTTCCCCACACTGATTCAGACGGCAGTGTCCTTCCAGTGACATGTCCCATGGGGAACGGAAGGACGGGCATTAATAACCCACAGTTGGGAACGGAGTGACAGTTTTAAAACGTTTACACTGCCCCAGCGAGGAATCGAGCTCCTATCTCTCGCATAACATGCGTCGACACTAACCACTGTACTACCAAGGACAACAGTTCCAAAGGAGACCCTTCAGCCCGTTGTGGCTCCATTTGTCAGAAACAACTGCTTAACGACCAGAATCGATTAGCCCATACCCTTATAGGTATTGGCAGAACATATTCACATCTGAAAATTTCTTCAGGTTATAAGGGTTCCTACCTGTCTGGACCGTACAAATGGTGTGTTCCAAATTCCAACACCCATCGGCGTATAACACTTTTGCACACATCTACTTAAACCTTTCTTTCTTTCTCATTAAATTTCTGGCCCCATGTGATCGATCTCTCCATCGATGGGAAACGCTTCTTTCAGTCTTCCTTATCCCTTATTTTGAACATCTGAACCATGCCTTCTCACAAACTCCTCTGCATGGTGACAAACAACCCTGTCTCTCTTCATGACGGAACTCTTCAACCCAGACACTATCCGAGTGAATCTCTCCTGCACCTTTCCCAGTGCGATCACATCCCTGGAGCCATGTGAATTGCAGACAATAGTTTAGGTAGAGCAGAATGACCCTTTTTACATTCTGCAGCATTTATTGCCTTGCGGTCTGGAGTCACATGGAGGTCAGACCAGATAAGGACAGCAGTTTCCTTCCCTCAAGGACGTCAGTAAAACAGGTGGGTTTTTCAGACAACGGTTGTAGCACGTCCTTAATTCTAAGTATTTATTGCATTCACATTCTATCATCGTGATGGTGGGGTTGGGATTGACCCCGTCTCCCCAGAATGTCCCCTGGTTTTCTGTATTAACAATCCAGCAATAACACCACGAGGCTATAGCAGAAAACCGGCGAAGCTGAACTTTTCTAATAGTCCCATTTCCCCAATTATTCTCTGTGCCCTTTTATTGAGCCTCACGCTCCAATAATCTCTGGTCCATGTCAGTAAAAGCTGCGAAAAGAGGATTGATCTCACAGCCACGATATCCAAACGGATCGAATGATTTGAAGGTGCCAATGAAGAGATTGGGAGAAGGTCACCCAGCAACAGTGAGTGCAATGGCACAGACTGGATGGTATAAAAGCGTATGTTAGATTGTGCTGTGCCTCAATCAACTGGAACGAGGGATGGAAAAGAGAGTGGGAGGGAGGGTGGGAGGGAGAGACATCTCCGAGAACTTTTGAGTTTAAATACCGATACATGAAACGCAGAAATGTCAGAGAACGAAATTCAATAGAAAGCAAATAATCACTTCGGAGAATATTATCATGGAAAAACAATTAATTTCTTACCGTGTTTCACCAAAAGTGAAACATTGAGAGAACTGACCGCCATGATGTGGATTCGATCCGAGGTCGATGCAATCACATACGAACTACTAAATGGTTGCAGCATCCCACAGAGCACGCTTGCAAACTGCAAACAGTATGGTGTTAGAGGAAATGTCAGGGAGAATGTACAATATCAGGACTTAGCGACCGGCATGTGGGAACTGAGAATGGGCCTAATCTTTAACTTTTACGTCCTCAGAGACTGTGAAGATTCCATGAATGAGAGTATTGGAGAATGGGATTAATGAAACTCTCCAAACTCCTGGGACAGCGCAGGATATTATTGAAACGTATGCTTCAATAGCATTATAGTTTAACATCGGCTACTTCATCACTTAGCCCACACAAGGCAATACCAACTGTTGCAGGCAATCACACTTAATTCCAGTTCCAGACCAGGCATTAGAGAAACTGTGTGAAGCAGCCACGAAGATCCAATTGGAAATTGGGATGGAATGACAGGAGAGATACGCGTGTATTTCCGAGATTGAGACTGCTCCTCGTCAAAAGCAGGGCGGAAGGGAATACTTGCCAACATTTATTATATTATAGCCATAAGCAGTACATGTTGCTGAGAAAGCCGATTGGCGCATCCAAAGCGTGTTGAGCCTTTACCGTTGGGGTGTCAATATTCGAAATTTCATTTTCCTATTTGGATCAGTGTTTTAGACATTGGCAGTAGCAGCTGCTTTTGCTCGCATCAGCTCAGAATCAGTTTCTTGTTCCCAGTAAATGCTGGAACCTCGAGAAGATTGTGTTGTGGTTATATAATAAATGAATCACTCTTGGGGACTCAGACATGGAACTGGTAATGTTAAAGTTTGACGAATAGAACCTGAAATGAAAGCCTGACTTCAGGAACAGAGAACATGCCTTTAATTTCCTGCAATCCCATTCATGCATGTCCCCTTTGCAGTGGATGCTACCATCTTTACCCGATCCGGCCTACTTCTGACTCCAGGACCTGAACAACATAGCTGACCCTTAATGCTAGAATGGCGACCGTGTCGGGAATCAGGCCATTCGGCCCTTCTAGTCGATACCATCCCTCCGATGTACATTCGACCAGACCCACACTCCATACCTACTCCGTTCCCCTTCTTTTCCCATGGCTGATCCCAGTAACCCGCACACCTTCAGTCTGTGGGAGGAAACTCACACAAACAAAGAGAGAATGTGCAAACTGCACACAGTCACACGAGACTGGGATCGAATCCCAGAGACTGTGAAGATTCCATGAATGAGAGTATTGGAGTATTGGAGAATGGGATTAATGAAACTCTCCAAACTCCTGGGACAGCGCAGGATATTATTGAAACGTATGCTTCAATCGCATTATAGTTTAACATCGGCTACTTCATCACTTAGCCCACACAAGGCAATACCAACTGCTGCAGGCAATCACACTTAATTCCAGTTCCAGACCTGGAATTAGAGAAACTGTGTGAAGCAGCCATGAAGATCCAACTGGAAATTGGGATGGAATGACAGGAGAGAGACGCGTGTATTTCCGAGATTGAGACTGCTCCTGGTCAAAAGCAGGGCGGAAGGGAATACTTGCCAACATTTATTATATTATTATATATTATTATATTCCCCACACGGTCGCCATTCTCGCATTAAGGGTCAGCTATGTTGTTCAGGTCCTGGCGAGGCATCACCGAATCAGGATGAACAACAAATGCTGTCCTGACCAGCGACATCCACACCCTGTGGGTTTCTCAGGAAGAATAAAAACACATTCACAACATGGACAACGGGACTTACGTCTGCGTGGACATGATTTCAACCCATCATTCACCCTGGTAGATACAAGGACACCGATATCACAGAGAAACCAGGGCAATGGGGGATTCAATTACCTGCTGAAGTGGAAACTCATTTACTCAGTCAAATTGGGGACACACTGTTAAACAGCTCCTTGTGTGGGAAGGGCTCCATGAGCAAAAGAACCTCCAGATTAACCAACACGATTACATATCCCAGAAGGAGATCAATTAAACTGTCAACGCTGCTGTTAATACCAACCAGCTGCCAGTTCCATAGCGTCAAAGTCATAGACTCAAACAGCATGAAAACAGGCCTTTCACTCCAACCAGCTCATGCTCAACATAATGACAAACTAAGCGAGCCGCATCTGATGGCTCCTTTAACTGTTGAGGGTTAATAATGCCATTGTGATATTATTACTGCATTGTTAATATGAATGTCCAGATATCATTCTGTGGACACGGGTTCAAATCCTGCAATGGCAGATACTGGAATTTTATTTCAATAAAGACCTAGACTTGAAGAGTCTAATGATGATGTTGAATCAGTTGTTGTAGATCTGATTCACTAATGCCTGATAGGGAAGGAAACTGCCATACTTATCTGGTATGGCTGGCATGTGACTCCAGATCCATAATATCGTGGTTGATTCTGAACTTTCCCTTGGGCAATAAATAATGGATTAAGCATAAATGAATAGCTTTTTAAAATCCCACTGAAAGTTTCCAATTCATTTATCGATCCAAATATTCTGTAAATATTGTAAATGTACTTTCTTCATCACTGCCTCAGGAAGTGAATTGCACACATAAACCATCCTCTGTTAAAAAGCCTCTCATGTCTTATTTTAAATCCCTCTTTTCACCTAAAACATTTGCCTTCTCTTTTTGTCGTTCCCCCTCCTTGGAGAAAAGTTAACTCTATCTGAACTCTCAATAATTTATAAATTTCTATCAGGTAACCTATCAACCTCCAGTGCTCGAGTGAAAATATTCTCAGCCTATCCAGCCTTTCATTAAAACATCAAACATTCCCCACGAGCAATACACTGGTATATATTTTCTAAACCTACTCCAACTGAATACTTTCTTTGCTATTACTGGGCAACAAGAACTGTACGCAGTATTCCAGAAGAGGCCTCAACCAATGTCCTATTCAATTTCAACATAACGTACGAACTCCTACGCTCAACGGACTGAGCAACGAAGGCAAGATGACAACTTTTTTTAACCATTCTGTCGATATGTGGAGCAAACTAAGAAGAATTATGCACCTGCATCCCTGGCCTCCGTGTTCCCCAACACTACGCAACACCCTATCACTAATTGTATAAGCCCTACTCTTATTTGATGCAGCAAAATGCAATACCTTCCATTTATCCAGAGTGAACTCCATGTGACATTTTTCAGCCCAAAGGCGAATTGGATTAAGATCCTTCTGAAATCTTAGATCACCTTCTTTACCATCTCCAATTCTGTTGTCCTCTGCAAGCTTATGAACCATGGCTTCTATGAGTTCCATTGTTTTCTCAAACAGGTCCATGGTTTATACTTATTTGTCGTGTCCATCATTTAGCAGTTTGCAAATCATGTAACAATTAGTCATGTAGTTAACCATGAGGAAGAAAGCCATAGACTGCAGGAAGATTGGAAACAATTAGCAAGAAAAAGTGCTGAAAGGAATTGAATCCAGCAAAGTGGGTGATAATGAATTTGGGGAGGAAAATGATAAAAGTGTGAATACTGAGTGGTTTACAGTAATAAAAGAGAAATTGGAGTAAGCATTCACGAATGTTTGAAGGTGATTGGACAAGGGATCAAGTGGTCTCGAGGCGCTGGAGATACTTTCTGTTCTTCACCGCAGGTGGGAATATAAGAGCATGGAAATAATGTGGAACTTTAGCAATGGCCTGTTCAGAGAAGAGTCAGAGGACCGGCCACAAGTCTGTTCATTGCGTTAATCATTTTTCAGAAGAATGATAAAATAGAAGAAGGAAGGCGGAAATAGACCATTTGGCCCACCAACTCTGGATCAGCACTCAATCAGATCTTCGCTGACAATGCTGCATGTCAGACTGGCACGTTCCTTGGAGCGGAAGTTTCAGATGGAAGTCATTCGATGCATAAGTCCATGAGACAATAGGAGCAGAAATTAACGCAGTGAGTCTGCTCTGCCATTAAATCATGGCAGATATCTTTCTAAACCCAATTCTCCTGCTTTCGCCCCATAAGCCTTGCTCTCCTTGACAACCACGCTGCTACATACCTCAGTCTTACATATAATCACAGCCCTGGCTTCCACAGACTTATCTGTCAATGAATTCCATACATTCACCACTCTCTGGCTGAATAAGTGTATCTTATTACTGCTCTCAAATGTCTTCCCTTTTCTCCAAGGCTTTGCCTTGGGGTCGTAGTTTCTACTAAAAATGGAAACACTTTCCTAGCACCCACTTTGTCCACACCATGCACGATTCTATAAGTACCATTTAGATTTCCTCTTGTCCTTCTAAACCTCGTCGAATATATACCCAGAGTCGTCAAACGTTCCTCATGTGTCAAGCTTTTCATTCTTGGGAACATAATGGTGAAGCACCTCTGAACACCCCCCCCCCCCCACCCCCACCCCCGGACCAGTGCATTCTTCCTGAAATTTGAGCACCAAACGTACGCACAGTAATCCAGATGTGGTCTGACCAGACCCTTGTAGAGTCACGGAAGTGCATCCCTTCTTTTATATTCAAGTTTTCAAAATTAAATGTCATCATTGCAATTGTCTTCCTAACTATAGATTCGACCTGCAAGTTCATCTTGAGAGAATCCTGGGCAAAACTCTCAAGTATCTTTGCACTACAGACATGTGAATTGTCGCCCCATTTAGACAATAGTCCGCATCTTTATTCTTCCTACAAAAGTGCATTACCTCACACATTTCCACACTATGCTCCATCTGCCATTTATTTTCCAACGCTCCCTACATGTCCATATCCTTCTGAGAATCCCAGCCTCCTCAATGCTACCTGTCCTTCTGCCTTTGCACCTTGCCTCTGACACCATGGGCTCTTATCTTATTCAGTAGCCTCCTTTGCGGCAAATGTCAAAGGCCTTCATGAAGTCCAGGCACATAACATCCAATGGCTCTCCTTGGTCTACCTTCCTCGTTCCTTCCTCAAAGAGGAATTCTTGCAGATTTGTCAAGCATTGTCTCCCGTTGGGGAAACCATACTGATTTTGCCTTATTTTGACATACACTAAAAAGTATTCAGAAATTTCTTCCAACGCAATGGATTCCAGGACCTTATCCACAACCAAGATTCGGCTGATTGGTTTGTAATTTGCCAGCTTTTGTGTTGTTTCTTTTTTAAGTTGGGTGTCACGATTGTGATTTTTCAGTCCTGTAGTCCCCTTCCTGATTCTAGTGATTCCTGAAAGTTCTCTACAGTAGAACTCTGGAGGGTACTTCATCTGATCCAGGTGATTTATCCACTTTCAGGCCATTCAGTGTTTCTTGCAACTTCTCAGTGATGGCCACTCGACTCACATCTGTTCCCCTATTCTTTGTATGTTTGGGTATAACTCATGTCTTCCACCGTGAAGACTGGCACAAAATATTTTTTCAGTTGCCCTATTATTTCCTTGTTCCATACTACTATCTGTCAAGTGTCATTTTGCAGTGGACCATTGTCCACTTCTACCTATTTTTTGCGTTTATATCAATAAAGAAACAACTGCAGTCTTCCTTTATATTAGTAGTTACTTTAGATTTAATCTTCACCTTGCTCATTGGTTTTGTTGTTGACCTTTGTGGGTCTTTGTGAACTTCCCAATCTTCTGATTACCCACTGCCCTTCGCCACATTATATATTGTCTCTTTATCTTTTATGCTATCGATGACTTCCTCAGTCTGCCATGGTTACCTCATCCTCCCTGCACCATGCCTCATTTTCCACAGGATGTGACTCTGATGTGTCGACCAAATTAGGCTCGGACACTCCTGCCATTGCATTTCCACTTTCCTGCATTGTTGCTAGGCTCCTCTCCTCACCGATTTCATCCAGCACCTCCCTCATGCCTCTATAATTGTCTTTATTCAACTTTAAAACCATTACCGCTGACTGTATTTTCTCCCTCTCAAATTGCAGGGTAAATTTAATCATGTAATCATCACCGCCTCCTAAGGGTTCCTTCATTTTCAACTCTCTTGTCACGTCTGCTTCATTGCACAACTCTAAATCCTACTGTTCCCTACTTAGCTTCACCACAAGCTGCTCCAAAAATCCATCTCGTCGACATTTCACAATTTAATTGAATTGAATTTATTGTCACGTGTTCTGAGGCACAGTGAAAAGCTTTGTCTTGCGATCAATACAATCAGATCGCACTGTTAAGTAGCATCGATGTATTAATAACATGTAAACATATAATAGGTTGGCCTTTGTGATTGTCCGGACCACTCGCTGTGTCTCCGATATTGAATGGTACAGATGCCATACCAGGTAGTGATACATCGAGATAGATTGCTCTCAATGGCTCACCTATAAATGTTGGCAAATGTATTCGCGGCGGTGCTTCAAGTGATCATCATTTCTAAAAAAAACTTTCCACCACCTCTCGCAAGATGTGATCATCACACATATTTCCCTCTCCCGTCCCTGTCCACCATCCACAGGGACCATTCCCTCGAGGAAACCTTGTTGCACTTTATCTTCACTCCCAACACCTCCCGCAACTCGCCCCATGGAGTCTTCCCACTGCATCGCTGCTTTTGTGATGCATAGAACCTAAAAACCCGAGCAGGAGTAGGCTGTTCGGCCCTTCAAGCCTGCTACGCCATTCAATGACATCATTGCTGATCTTTCTAAAGACTCATATCCGCTTACTCGCCCTCTCACTGTATCCCTTATTTCATTTATTGTTCAAAAGAAGTATCGCTCTTAGCAAAAAAACTTTTATTGAACTAGCGTCAACTTCTTCGCTGGGCAAGGTATTCCATATATAAACATCTGTCTGGGTAAAGAAGGTCCTTCTGAACTCAGTCCTGAATCTGCTCCCTCTAATCTTGAGGCTATGCCCTCCTCTCCGAATTTCACCCGCAAGAGGAAGCATTCTTTCCAATTCTACCTAATCTATTCCGTTCAAAGTAAGATTCCCCGCTCATTCTTCTAAATTCCAAAGAAAGTAATTCCTAATCTACGTAGTCTCTCTTTAAAGGCGAACCCCCTCGACTCCGGAATCAACCTAGTAAACGTTCTCTCCACCGCCACCCCCAACCCCGCCCAGTGCCAGTATATCCGTTCTCAAGTAAGGGGATCAAAAGTGCACGCAATACACCAAGGATAGCCTCACTAGCACCTTTTACAGCTGCAACGTAACATCTCTGCTTGAACCTTCATGAACCTACTTTGCATCTGTCCAATTTGTATTGAGAAGCCCCGCTGTTTCTTCCTTGATAATAGACTCAAGCATCTTCCCCACTGCAGAAATTAAGCTAACTAATCAATAATTCCGAATCTTTTATCCAACTCCCTTTTTAAACAGTGGTGTCACACGAGCTGTTTTCCCGTCTGCTGGGACTGCCACGCAGCCTAAAGAATTTGAAAATGGCCACTAGTGCACTTGCTGTTTCTCCCGTCATCTCCTTTCATACCCTGAGATGCATTCCCTCACGGCCAAGAGACCAGTCCATCCTCAGCTCCATTAGATTTCCTAACACTACCTCTTCTGTAATAATGTTTATTTCCAGGTCCTAACCTGCATTTGTATTTTTGCCACTTACTGGCATGTTATTAGCATCCTCCACTGTAATGACTGACACAAAATACCTGTTCAATGCCTCGGTCATTTCATCACATCGCATAACTAAATGTCCCTTCTCATCCTCGAAAGGACCAATCTTTACTTTAGCCACTGTTTCTTCGCTTTATATTTTTATAGAATTTTTTGCTATCCATCTTTGTATTCTGTACTAATTTGTTTTTCCCCTCGTATTTATCTTTAAAGTTTTCCCAATATTCCAGTTTCATGCTGTTCTTGGCCACTTTGTATGCCTTCTCATTTTGATAGCCTCCCTTATTTCCTAAGACACACAGGGCAGATTACCCCTTTTCTTACAGACCTTCCTTTTCAGTTGAATATACTTTTGATGACCACGTCTACAAAAACATCGTTTTTGGAAGTCCTCCACTGCTCGATATCTGTCCCACCATATCACCTTTGCTTCCAGTCTACTTTAGCCAGGTGCACTCTCGTTCAATTGTTGTGCCCCCTATACATGCACAGGACCCTGGTATTGGGTCTTCTCTTCACACTCGCAATCTGAATTCTAAGTTCTGCCAAACTGTGATCACTCGTTCCAAGAGGATCCCTAACTATGAGATCATTAATTGTTCCTTTTCCTTTACACAGTACCAGATCGAGGATTGCTTTCAATTGGTTCCATTGCATATTGTTCAAGAAGACTATAACGGGTACTCTTAACGAACTCCTCCTCAAAGGTACTGTGACTGAGCTGGTTTGACCAAGCTACATGTAGATTAAAATCCATAATGATAAAAGCTGACCCACTTTTACAGGCATTGCTTATTTGTTTGTTTATTGCATTTACCAGTGTGATGTTATTATTTGCTGGCCTATAGACTGCACCGATCAGTGACTTGTTCTTCTTTGAATTTCTACTTTTCACGCAAATTAATTCAAACTCATTCTACATAGAGCATATATTGTCTCTCCACACAGCTCTGATGTCGGCCTTGAATAACAAAGAGACACCACCTTCTTTACACTGCTGTCTGACCTTCCAAATAGTCTCGTACTCCTGGATATTTAACTCACAGTCGTGGCCTTCCTGTAACCGTATATCTCTAATGTCTATTAAATCATTTTCATTCGTGTTGATTTGTGCCATTA